>NC_092879.1:73100911-73430911 GCF_028372415.1 Notamacropus eugenii
TTTTCTTCAGTGAACTTTTGAACCTCCTTTTCCATTTGGCTAATTCTGCTTTTGAAAGCATTCTTCTCCTCGTTGGCATTCCAAACCTCTTTTGCCAATTGAGTTAGCTTATTTTTCAAGGTGTTATTTTCTTCAGCATTTTTTTGGGTCTCCTTTAGCAGGGTGTTTACTTGTTTTTCATGCTTTGCTTGCATGTCTCTCATTTCTCTTCCCAGTTTTTCCTCCACCTCTCTAACTTGATTTTCAAAATCCTTTTTGAGCTCTTCCATGGTCTGAGCCCATTGAGTGGGCTGGAATACAGAAGCCTTGACTTCTGTGTCTTTCCCTGATGGTAAACATTGTTCTTCCTCATCAGAAAGGAAGGGAGGAAATACCTGTTCACCAAGAAAGTAACCTTCTATAGTCTTAATGTTTTCCCCCTTTTCTGGGCATTTTCCCAGCCAGTGACTTGACTTCTGAATATTCTCTTCACACCCACTTGGCCTCGAGATCTGCCCAGCCAGAGCTTGGGGTCTGAGATTCAAATGCTGCTCCCTAGCCTCAGGGCTTAGGCGGGGGCAGGGCTGCTATTCAGTGTGAGATCAGGTTCAGGTGCTCAGGTGGGAGCAGGGCCACCTCACGAGGCTCAGTTCCCTCAGGGGGTTTATGTGGAGACCTTCAACAATGGATCCAGGCTCCTGCCTGCTTGGGGAGCCCCTGTGTGCTGCTGCCTCCACTGCTACCTCCCAAGGGGGTCTGAGTTATGGGGGCACCCCACTCCCCTCTTGACCCACCAAGGAGACCCTCTCACCAACTCTTGTCACCTGTGTGTGGAGGGACCTGCGCAGCTGCTGGAGATTCTGTCCCTGAAGCCAGCTCAGATCCACTCCTCTCGGTGCTGCTCGGCCAAGGCAGGGCTGGGCTCTTCTCCGGGGTCTGCAGCATGAAGGACCTTTTGGGAGAGGTTTTCTGGGCTCTCTGGAACAGAAATCTCGTCCACTCAGTTGTTCTGTGGCTTCTGCTGCTCCAGAATTTGTTGGGAGTTCTTTTTTACAGATATTTTTTGGGCTGTGGGTTTGGAGCTAGCACATGTGTGTCTTTCTACTCGGCCATCTTGGCTCAGCCCCACCGAGCTGGCTTTTATTAAAGAGAGTCTAAGGACGTGGGCAAAGAGTTGCCATGGTCCTAGTGACAACTGGTCATTCCATCATCAGCAAACAATGTCCACCTCCAAATGATTCCATCTTTTCGGGTTTTTTTTTTCCATAGAAAGGAGAATAAGTCATTCTCACCTCCTCCCTTGTTATCTTTCCAACTTCAGTTATCACCTCAGCCAGGTCAGACGTGTCTTTAGATTTTGAGAAAAGAAAGGAGCCTGAGTCACTAAAGCCAGGAGTTAACTGTACTTCTTGTGGTCATTAGTGCTTGGTGGTTCAAAAAGACCAGTTTAAGTGTTAACTGCTCCTGAACGTGAGAATAAGATCCTATCAACCAATTTGGGGCAGACGTTTGCTTGGGACAGTTTTACTTGCTGTTAGGTGGTTGTATTTTGGATTCTTTCTCACTCCTCCACTCTAGTCTTTCACGTTCAGTGATAGTCCAGAAATTGTTAACCTATTCAGATGGCTGCATAACGAAAATGGATAGGTATTGTTCGAGCAACAGCATTTAAAGACAAAAAAAAGTCATTTTGAATTCAAAGCTTGTTTTTAATGTGAAAGAATTCCCTTCACTTCAGCAACCAAGCATGGCTCTAGACCACCATATCCAATGGCGTACAGCTGTGCAGGGAGGCACACCATTAGGGCCAAGGTAGGAAAGATACCCCAACAAGACGCCAAAAAGAGTCACAATCAGCCAGATGTGCCTGGAAATGTGTGAATAAAAAATAGGGGCCTTTGGATGTGGCAGTGGCTGCAGCCCTGGGCCTGCAGTCAGGAAGACTTATCTTGCTGGATTCAAATTGGGCCCCAGATCCTTCCTAGCTGTGTGCCCTGGGCCAGTCACTTCACCTTGCTTGCTTCTCTTTCCTCATCTGTACAATGAGCTAGAGACCAAATGTCAAACCACGCCAGTATCTTTGCACAGGTTCCTTTGGATGTCTGCTGGACTTACCACAATATGCAGCGCCCCCACCTGCTGACACTTGCTGGTTAAGAATGGACAGTGGAGTTGACTTGTTGTGTGTGTGTATTGGAAAAAGGAAGTGATCACTATGACTTTAATTCTGGTAGACAACAGATGGAAGACGTATGTATGGTTTTTGAAAATTTTCTTCTTTTCTTTCCTCATGCTTCCCCTGCCCTCTTCTACTGTATCTGACCCCTCCCCCCATATCCCCAAGCTCCATGGAGGATACTCTCATCCTCTTGGGTCACTGCAGCACCCCCAGGGGTAGACTCACCATCTTAGGGAAGGGGATCTATGATCTCATTCTGGACCTTGAGCAAGCCTCTCAGCCTCCTGGGGCCTCAATTTTCTCCTCTGTAAATGGAGGCAGCTTTGCTAGATTACCTTCATCTTCCAGCCCTAACTCCACCTTGCCCATGCTGGGGCAGAGTAGCTCTTCCCTCTTTCCCTCCATGCCCCTGCCTTCCCGGGGGTGCCTCTCTGTCAAACCCCACTCCCCCCCCCTCTCTGCCCCTTTCTGGACCCTTGCCTGCATCCTTTGTCCCTAGGGGCTAGAGCAGGTTCCTTCCTTTCTGTGCTTGGGAGTCTTGGAGGCTGGGTGTCAGTCAGGGAGTCCTGAGAGAAGAAGGCCTTGTTTCTCATCCATTCCTCCTCTAGGGGAACAAAGGCTGGGGGCCTGTGGGACAGGCAGAGTCCTGGTAACTCTCATTTTGATTCCTCCATATTTGAGTGGAAGCCCAATGACCAAAGGTCTTGTGAGCCTGGCCCAGGTAGGGCCAGGTGCTCAACTTTTTCCATCCTTCTTGTGGTGAGGAGAGGGGTGGGAGTCTGGGGAAGGGGCAGAGGCCTGGAAAGAGCCTCAGGGAAACTGAAGGCAATATGGTTGTGTTTCATCTTGGGACTCAGTTCCAACTAGCCCCTTGGCGACCTGGGAATGTCCAGGGCAGGTGTCTACAGGGCATTCAGTAGAGGCCATGTGATGTCATAGGATGTTATCTACACATTATGCATGATGAACTGACACATAAATAATGCATACTTGATGAAGGGGCCAAAGAGTGTGAGATCAGGTGATTGAGGGAGGCCCAGGAGGGGAAGGTGAAGGACAGGGACTTGAATGCCTAGGGTCTAGAACAGTCCAGCCCCATGGTAGGTGCCTAATGCACCAGGTGCACCCCGTGTGTTTCCCAACCATCGCAAGGAACTGGCAAGGAGGCTGCACACAATGCCTCCTGGGCTCCCCTTTAGAGGTGCAGGATCTGGGTTGAAATTTGGCGTCTGTGGGCAAGGGTCAGTCCTTCCCCTCCCTGAGCCTCAGTTTCCTCCCCAGTGGGTGCTGTTGGTCCTCCCTTCTGGAAGAGGACCATGACAGCAGGGAGGTGACGCCACGAGTTGCAAGGGAATTGGATTTAAGTGAGAGAGGGCTGGTCAAGGTCCCCAGCCTCATTTCTCCCCAGACCAATCCGGGTCCAGTGGGGAGAGATACATCAGGAAGACTGCAGATGGCCCCCATAGTGCCTTGGACACAGCAGGCACTCTGTGATTGTCCGTGATTCTGACTCTAATTCAAGCTGAGCTCCTCCAGAAGACCCCCTCCCCCAGGGATCCCAAAGTCTCCTTCCTTCACCCCTGCTGGCTCCCTTTCCTTGCTCCCAGACCTTCCATGGAGGGGAGGGCTTTGCCCACTCCACCCCTGCTGTAAAGGGTGTCCTGATCACAAAGCACTGGTCTGGCCCCAGCTGCACGTTGGTGAGCACTACTTATTGATCAGTTCATGGACTGGCTTCCTGATCTCGTTCCCCCCCTCCCCTGCCCAACCGCCCCCTGCCTTCGCAGTTCCCGCCCTTTCCTGGCAGGGACCCTGGGGCAAACACCTACGGGGGTTACAGTTTAGGGCTGGACTCGAACTCTGCACCTCCTGCCCTGCCCCGCCCCCTTACTACCGCCCATGCCACCCCCTCAGTAACGCGGCGCCTGCGCCCTGGGTTTTCCCGCCCAGAGCCTGGGAGTCTGGCAAGCCTCTGGTTGGGCTCCTAATCTGGGAAGTGCGGGACACCACTGGGCCTCAGCTGCCACTTGGGTAAGATGGGGTCTACCAATCCCAGGGCCCCCTGGGCTCCTCCCGGGGCTCAGTTTCCCCACGTGTAAGGGGGGTGGGGGTAGGGAGGCCGCCAAAAGGGGCCCTGGAGAATGCTGGCATCCATGCCCCACCTCTGGGACGCTAAGCCAGCGCCTCCCTTGCCTGTAAAAGGCGCCTGTGGGAGGCCCCTTCCAGGCCCCAACCCCATCTTGTGCCTGTTGGGGGCAGAGCAGCACCTCGAGCTCCCCTTCCTCCCCCAGGGTGCCCCTGTGGGTGGCCAAGCCCTCCCCTGGCCTCCCCTCCCCCCTGCCCCCTCCCCTTCTCTGCCCCGCCCCCTCTTCTCCCCGCCCCTCTCAGCCCTGCCCCCTCTCCTCCCTTCCCTTGCATCCTGCCATCGCTAGGGGGCACAGCAGGCTCCTTCCTTTCTGTGCTCGTGAGAGCTCGAGGCAGAGAGTCTCTCAGGTCCTCCTGGCAGAGGTAGGCCGCGTTTCTCATCCTTCACCATCCTCGGGGGGGTAATGGGAGTGGTACTAGGGGGGCTGAGAGCCGGGGGTCGAGGGGGGCCTCGTTTGTCATCCTTCGCGTCCTGGGGGGTGGCAGTTGGGCTCGGGTGGCGGAGCCGCTGTAGGCCTCATGTCTCGTCCTCCATCTTTTGGTGTCAGGGCATGTGGACGGACTTCCGGGGGAGAGGCAGAGCCCCAGATGGCCGCTTTTCCCGTCCTTTGCCAGTCTTCAGGGGACAATGGGATGTGTAGTGGGGGAGCAGAGGGTTGGGGGTCTCAGGAGGGCCCCGTTTTTCATCCTTCGCGTCCTGGGGGGTGGCAGTTGGGTTCGGGTGGCGGAGCCGCTGTAGGCCTCATGTCTCGTCCTCCATCTTTTGGTGGCAGGGCCAGCGGGCGGACTTCCGGGGGAGAGGCAGAGCCCCAGATGGCCGCTTTTCCTGTCCTTTGTCATTCTTCAGAGGACAATGGGATGTGTAGTGGGGGAGCAGAGGGTTGGGGGTCTCAGGAGGGCCCCGTTTCTCATCCTTCGCGTCCTGGGGGGTGGCAGTTGGGCTCGGGTGGTGGAGCCGCTGTAGGCCTCATGTCTCGTCCTCCATCTTTTGGTGGCAGGGCCAGCGGGCGGACTTCCGGGGGAGAGGCAGAGCCCCAGATGGCCGCTTTTCCTGTCCTTTGTCATTCTTCAGAGGACAATGGGATGTGTAGTGGGGGAGCAGAGGGTTGGGGGTCTCAGGAGGGCCCCGTTTCTCATCCTTCGCGTCCTGGGGGGTGGCAGTTGGGTTCAGGTGGCGGAGCCGCTGTAGGCCTCATGTCTCGTCCTCCATCTTTTGGTGTCAGGGCATGTGGACGGACTTCCGGGGGAGAGGCAGAGCCCCAGATGGCCGCTTTTCCCGTCCTTTGTCATTCTTCAGGCGACAATGGGATATGTAGTGGGGGAGCAGAGGGTTGGGGGTCTCGGGGGGACCCCGTTTTTCATCCTTCGCGTCCTGGGGGGTGGCAGTTGGGCTCGGGTGGTGGAGCCGCTGTAGGCCTCATGTCTCGTCGTCCATCTTTTGGTGGCAGGGCCAGCGGGCGGACTTCCGGGGGAGGGGCAGAGCCCCAGATGGCCGCTTTTCCCGTCCTTTGCCAGTCTTCAGGGGACAATGGGATATGTAGTGGGGGAGCAGAGGGTTGGGGGTCTCGGGGGGGCCCCGTTTTTCATCCTTCGCGTCCTGGGGGGGTGGCAGTTGGGCTCGGGTGGTGGAGCCGCTGTAGGCCTCATGTCTCGTCGTTCATCTTTTGGTGGCAGGGCCAGCGGGCGGACTTCCGGGGGAGAGGCAGAGCCCCAGATGGCCGCTTTTCCCATCGTTTGCCCTCCTTTGCAGGGGGCACAGTGGGCGGGGTACACTGGGGGAAGTTGGGGGTGGGGATCTGCGTGGGGGCGAGCCTGGTTGGCCTCGTTTCTGAGCCTTGGCCAGCCTCTGGGTTATGGGGTTCGATGGGCGGAGGTCTGTGGGGAGGGCAAGGCCGAGGTTGCCCTTCTTTCTGATCCGTGCCGATCCTGTGGCGGGGCGAGGCTTGGGATTCAGGGGAAGACGGAGCCCTGCAATTTCTAGATTTCTCATTCTGCATCTTTTGGTGGGGGTGCCAAGGGCCGTGGGTATGGGGGGGCAGAGTCCAGGTAGGCCTGGCTTCTCTTCCTTCGCCATTGTTTGCGGGGGGCAAAGGACGAGGTCTGGGGGGGGGGGACGAGCCCCAGAGGGAGCTTCTGGAGCCCTAAAGCCTCCCTGGCTGTGTTTTCTCCCAGCCCTGAGTGTGAGCTGCCCCCGTGGGTCCCTCAGACCTGGCAAGGCCTTTACCGCGTGAACAACTAGACCCTCACCCTACCAGGAAAAATGGGGAGGGGGTTTTCTACAGGGGTTCATATATGTATGGTGTAATATGTCATTGTTATCTGATGAGGGAATTTTGTTCCGAGGTGTTTCATGGAGACATAAGTCTAGAAGTCATTAATTAATGAATTGCCTGAAGATAATTAAATAAGTCAAGTGGCAGACCACATGGTGAACCAGAGGAGAGGTGGGTGGTCTTGATGAACATCCCCCTGGATGGCCACACTACCAGCCCCCACCAGGTGTCCAGAAGAGGGTCCCTGTGTCCAGGGCAGGACTTGGCCATTTTTAAAAATTGAAGCACCCCCTGGCAGAGATCCTCCTTATCCTTCAGGCCTCTGCCACCTCCCGATTCACTGCTTACATGGCATCCTGTTGAGAAACCAGGGGATGAGTGGGCCAAGCATCCAGCCCTGGAGGTGGGCCATGGCTTGGATGCAGGTGAATGAGGGAGATTTCCGGGCCTACAAAGAGGGGGCTGCCTGAATACAGAAGGCAAAGCTGCACCAACTTGCAGGAAACGTCACCCATACAACCAAGTCTACTTACTTGCTCCTAGGTTGTGTCTCCTGTATTTGCGTTACTCAGGCAAAATTCTCTTTGGTACCCAGGTGCTGGTGAAATCCTCTTTCTCCTTTCCACTCAGAGAGGCCTCTTTCTGGATCATCGCCTCAACATCAAGTGGCTGCCCCTTCTGGGAGTCTAACAGTGAAGCAGCAGCACCCCAGTGACTCCTGACTGGCCTCAGTAAGTTGCACTTCCTTGACCCCTAACCCCTCACTACAAAAACCCCAATGTATTTTTAATAATTTTTTTGTCTTCAGTTCTCTGCAATCACTTCCATACATCTGATAGTTTTACCTTCCATCCTCCACTTTCCTCCTTGCTTCCCCTCCCTCTCCCCCCTTCCCTTTATGGCATACCATCGTATATAGATCCTACACACAGATTCTTGTTGAATACATTTTCATCTTAGTCATGTTGAGTGGAACAATGAAAGTGAATTGGAGAAGCATGAAAAGAAAACAAGGCACAAGAGACAATGGCCTGCTTCCTTCAGGGATCCAGTTCCATCGTTCTTTCTGTAAGGCATTTTGCCTCGAGTCCATTGGAAATTTTTGAGTTCCTTGCATTGCTGTGAAGGGTCAAGTCTTCCAGAAAAATTCCTCGCACACTGTGATTGTGACTGTGTACAAAGTTCTCCTGGTTCTGCTCAATTCACTCACCATCACATCACAGAAGTCTTTCCAGGCCTCTCTGATGTCTTCCTGTTCATCTTTTCTTAGAGCGCAGTAGTATTCCATTACTTTCAAAAAGCACAAGCTGTTCTGCCATTCCCCAAAGGATGAGCATTCCCTCGATTTTGAGTTCTTGGCCACCAGACAGAGAGCTGCTTTAAATATTTTGGTACATGTGGGATCCTTTCTCATTTTCGTGGTGTTTTGGGGACACAGTCCTGGAAGCGATATTGCTGGATCATAGGGTATACCCATTTTTGTAGCCCTTTGATCATAGTTCCAGATGGCTCTCCAGAACGGTTGTATCAACTCACAGCTCCACCAACAATGAATTGGTGTTCCGACCATCCCACATCTTCTCCAACATTTATCATGTTCCTGTTTTGTCATGTTAGCCAATCTGATAGGTGTGATGTGGGGCCTCATAGTAGTTTTGTTTTGTGCATCTCTCATCAATAGTGATTTACAGCATTTTTCCCATGACTATACCTACCTTTAATTTCTTACTTTGCAAGCTGCTTGTTCTTATCATTTGACCACTAATCAGTTGGGCAGTGACTTGGATTCTTGTACATTTGACTCAGTTTGCTATATATTTTTGGAATGAGGCCTTTGTCACAGACACTAGTTGCAAAAGTTCTTTCCCTGTTTTCTGCTTCCCTCCTAATCTTGGTTGCGTTGGGTTTGCTTGCGCAAAAATTTTCAATTTGACGTAATGAAAATGACCCAGTTTTCACTTCATAATGTTCTCTATCTCTTGTTTGGACAGAAATGTCTCCATTCTCCATAAATCTGACAAATCCAGTGTTCCTTGCTCCCCTTGTTGGTTTATAGCATCACTCTTTATAGCTCCATCATGTATCCATTTGTGCTTTGTTCTTGTATACGGTTGGCAGGCATTGGTCTACACCCAGTTTCTGCCACACTTATCCAGTTTGTGCAGCAGTTTTTTTCAAACAGTGAGATCTTCTCCCAGAAGCAGGGGTTCTTCGGTTGATCAAGCAGTAGGTTGTTATATTCATTGATTACTGTGCCTTGAATACCTAACATATTCCACTAGTCTGCCCCTCTATTTCTTACCCAGTACCAAGTAGTTTTGATGATTGCTGCTTTAAATGCAAATTGAGACCTCCTAGTGCTTGGCCAGTATCCTTGCCATTTCCATTCATTAGCTCCCTTGATATTCTGGACCTTTGGTTCTTCCACACATATTTTGATATTATTTTTTGTATGTAGCTCTAGAGAATAATTATCTGATAGTTTGATTGGTATGGCAATGAACAGGTCAAGTCATTTAGGTAGGATTATTTTTATTTTATTAGCTTTGCCTACTCACGAGCAACTGATGTTTTTCCACTTACTTAGATCTGACTATATTTGTGTGAAATGCGTTTTGTCATTGTGTTCATATAGCCCCTGGATTTGTTTTGGCAGGTAGACTCCCAGGCATCGTATAGTGTCCACCGTAACTTTAAATGAGATTTCCTTTCCTAGTTCTTGCTGTTGGTCTTTGTTAGTATTATATAGAAATCCAGATGATTTATGTGAGTTTATTTTGTAACCTACAAGTTGACTAACGTTGTTTATTATTTCAAGTAGTTTTTTTCCTTGGTTCTCTAAGTATATCATCATATCACCTGCAAAGAGTGATAACTTAGTTTCCTCTTTGCCTACTCTTATACCTTCAATTTCTTTTTATCTTCTTAATGGTGAAGTGGACATTATTTCCCCTCCCCCCCAGAGCCCCTGGGTTGAGAAATGTCTGTTGAGCTTCTAGGTAGTGTTGGGCCTAGTATCCACTTTCTGTTGTACCCCTTTGCCTAGCAGCTGCCTGGGCCCCCCATCTCTGTTGTACCCCTTTGCTTAGCAGCTGCCTGCGCCCCCCCTCTCTGTTGTACCCCTTTGCCTAGCAGCTGTCTGGGCCCCCTCTCTGTTGTACCCCTTTGCCTAGTAGCTGCCTGGGACCCCTCTCTGTTGTACCCCTTTGTTTAGCAGCTGCCTGGCCCCGCTCTCTGTTGAACCCCTTTGCCTAGCAGCTGCCTGGGCCCCCTCTCTGTTGTACCCCTTTGCTTAGCAGCTGTCTGGGACCCCTCTCTGTTGTACCCCTTTGCCTAGCAGCTGCCTGGAGCCCCCTCTCTGTTGTGCCCCCTTGCCTAGCAGTACCTAGGAACCCCTGTCAAAACTGTTCTGTGAAAAATGTGTGCTATTGGAACCACAAGGCTGTACCGGGAAGTGCTAAGATGCTTAAAAGGCACACACACCTTTGTTCGGGGCTGCCTCTTCGGAGGCCGCTGGCTGATAAAGAAGCTCCCAAATTCTCAATTGACTCTTGCCTGTGCCTGTCTCAGTCTGTCCATTACAATGGTAAAGTTAATATTTCTAGTACCATCCTTGTTTCACCCCTGATCTTACTGGAAATGCATTCATCTTATCCGCATTACATATAATGCTAGAGCAGGCTCCTTCCTTTCTCTGCTTGGGAGACCACCAGGCTTCGTGTCATTCAGGGAGTCCGGAGAGAAGAAGGCCTTGTTTCTCATCCATTCTTCCTCCGGGGGAACAAAGGCTGGGGGCCTGTGGGACAAGCAGAATCCTGGTCGTTCTCATTTTCATTCTTCCACATTTGGGTGGAAGGCCAGTGACCAAAGGTCTTGGGAGCCTGGACAAGGTAGGCCCAGGTGCTCATCCTTTACCATTCTTCTTGTGGAGAGGAGAGGGGTGGGAGTCTGAGGAAGGGGCAGAGCCCTGGAAAGAGCCTCAGGGAAACTGAAGGAAATATTTTTGTGCTTCATCTGGGGACTCAGTTCCAATTAGCCCCTTGGCCACCCGGGAATGTCCAGTGCAGCTGTCTACAGGGCATTCACTAGAGGCCATGTGATGTCATAGGATGTCATTTACATATTATGCATTATGAACTGACACATAAATAACGCATACTTGACGAAGGGGCCAAAGGCTTTGAGCTTGGGTGATTGGTGGAGATCCAGGATGGGAAGGTGAGGAACAGGGGCTTGAATGCCCAGGGCCTAAAAGAGTGCCAGCCCCATGGTCAGTGCCTAATGCAGCAGGTGCACCTAGTGTGTTTCCCAGCGATCCCAGGGAATTGGCAAGCAGGCTGGACAGACCGGCTCCTGGGCTCCTCTCTAGAGGTGCAGGATCTGGGACGAAATTTGGTTTCTGTGAGCAAGGGTCAGTCCTTCCCCTCCCTGAGCCTCAGTTTACTTCCCAGTGGGTGCTGTTGGTCCTCCCTTCTGGAAGAGGTCCATGACATCACGGAGGTGACACTACGATTTGCAAGTGAATTGTATTTAAGTGAGGGAGGCCTGGGCAAGGTCCCCAGCCTCACTTCTCCCCAGAGCCATCTGGGTCCAGTGGGGAGAGATACATCCAGAAGACTGCAGATGGCCCCCATAGTGCCTTGGACACAGCAGGCATTCTGTGAATGTCTGTGATTCTGACTCTAATGCAAGCTGAGCTCCTCCAGAAGACCCCCTCCCCCAGCTTTCCCAAAGTCTCCTTCCTTCACCCCTGCTGGCCCCCTTTCCTTCCTCCCAGACCCTCCATGGTGGGCAGGGTTCCACCCACACCACCCTTGCTGTAAAGGTCCTCTTTCCCCATTGGAGGGTAAGCCCTTACAGGGCAAGCCTGTCTTTGCCTCTGTTGGCATCTGCTGCCCATCTCCTGGCACACACGTTGGAGCTGCTTTGAGGTTTGTTGACCTGATCACAAAGCACTGGTCTGGCCCCAGTTGGACTTCCCCCAACTCAGGAGACTGGATGGACTCTGATCTAAGCAAATCCCTAAGACTCGAATTGCAGAGAAAGTGTCAGGCTCCAGAGGGGAGAGGAAGGGGAGTTTTCTCACCTGCGAGTACCCTGAGGCAGGGAGAAGACAGCTGCAGTGCCTCAGCAGCCTGGCTGGAGAGTGTCCCTTGCTTCGTCTGAAAACTGTCCCTTCATCTCTGGCCTCTGTTCCAGGAGACCAGCTCCTGCCTGACCTGCCTCTCTGGCTGTGGCAGCTGAGCAGCTTCATGAACTGGAGCCCATCTATCCCTCTACAGCCGGGTGGTTCTGCTTTCCACAGGAGAGAAGCCGAGGGGTGGGGACAGGAATGGTGGAGCTCCCAGGGTAGGTTTTCTTCTCACCTCCTCCCACCTTGCTCCAGCTCTGATGGCTGTGTTTTCCTTTACAGTGAATGAGGTGAAAGAAATGGTGCTTCAAATGCTCATGGATGGAGGGGAGTTTGTAGGTCACAGTGCTGGGCTTCCAGAAGACAGGGGCAATGGGTCAGACCATGGCCTGGAAGGCTTGGGGTAAAGTGAAGTTTGAGGAGGAGGAGGAAGAGCACTAGGCTGTCCTTTCCAGCCATTCCTGGAAGACTGGGTGGCCCAAAATATTTTCGTGGGTTTCTTTTCACCGTAGATACTTTTTGGGATTGTTTGGCAGAAAGGGATCCATGTTGATGGGTGGCCATGTATAGGGAGAAAACTATATTTCAGTCATTCATATAAATTAATTTAACAGTCAATTATTTTCATCCAAGTTTAGGAGATTGTCTCTTCATGTTTAGGTTTTCAATAAAACACATTTTTTTTCCTAAAATGAAGAGACCACATGGATCAGTTTTCCTAACTTTTAGCAATTTCTTCTGCTTTTTCCTCTTGTGTCTTTTAAATTATTATTTGTTAGGGAATGGTGATCAGGGACACGAGAGGGGAAGAAATATTGAGAGAAATGTTGAAAGAACCAATTCAATTTCTTAATTCTTCAGAAGATCAGGCCATTAGCTTTGGGCATTAGAAGGCCATCAGTGACCTGTGAAAGTCCAGTTTCAGGAGAGCTTTGAGGGAAGAACCCAGAGGAGAGTGGGCCGTGAGCAAGCGGAAACATTAGGGAAGCTGATGTTTTGGAAAAATTAAAAAATGGAAGGGAAGAGATATGTGGGATGGTAAAAAGGTCAAGGATGCAGTGTGTAGGGCACTTCCAATACATACAACTTTAGATAACCTCTGCTTTAAGAAATATGCGACTGATGTTTGTCAATAGGATGTTTCCTTCACAAACACGTTTGGCTGAATACAGGTTAAAATCTCATCCAAAGGACTTTTGATTTGAAGTCTTCAATCGTGCCCACACGTACGAACCAGTGAATCAGGTGTGTTGGTCGTACCATCAGGGTGATACGTTGAAAGCAGTTTGTGCTGAGGATGACTTTGTCCTGTGGACATTGACTGACCTTGGTGTCCCATGTTCCTGGACTCTCGGCATCTTGTGGGGACAATTATACATCAATGAAGTCTTTACTCATTACTACCCTTTATAGAAATCATGGTCCAATTTGTCCCCATAATTGTGGATATATACAAGGGTGTGCTGGAGGAGATTTAAAATTTTCATTGTGAATATTGATACCCTGGAAAATGGCAAACACTGTGTATCAGGCCACTATGTATTGTTTTGTTCAAGACCTAGGGCAAAGAGAGTGAAGGTAAGTAGGTTAACAATGCAGGTTAAAGATAACACTGTGCACATTTGGCCATCCCCCCTGCCTGGAGCTGGTTGTTAAATGTTTACCAGTATAAGCCTGGATGCATCTGCTCGTTGGAGGAAAAGAGAAGAGCTAGAAGTTGGAAGGTGGGATGTAGGGGGTTTGGTTGTCTACAGGACCAGACTTATTATGGAGTCTTTTCATTCTTGTCTGACTCTCATTTGTGGTTTTCTTGGCAGAGATCCTGGAGCAGTTTGCCGTTTTCTCTTCCAGCTCATTTTACAGATGAGGAAACTGTGGTTACAGGTTTAAGGGATTTGCCTAGGTTTAGTTCTTGGGACTGGATTTCAACTCTCGGAGATGCCCTTCCTAACTCCCTAACTACAGGCTCAAGTAAAACACTTAATGAATTCAGGACAGGCCACATAAGTGCCTGAAAAAACCCTAGAGACCCCCCAGAGAGGGAAGGAGAAGAGTTTTGACTGGTTACAGGTGACGACGTGACTCTTCTGTGCTTTATTGGGCTACATAAAATCCACGCGATGCTCAGTGTATTCTTAGCCTCAGTACTTGCAAGGGACCAGAGGGCTCTCTCTGTGTTCTTCAGTGACCCAGACATGACTCAAATCCTGTTGTTCCCACAGAAAACCCTTGGTGGGCTTGTGACCCACACAAAGTGTGGTGAGTGAGAAGCCCTCCGGAACGAGTGCTGTCTGTGTAAAGGCAGACTTTCAGTTCAGGGGCAGTGTTGAAATATCTGTGAGCCACAATGTACTTCTTTCCTCTGGGGTGAAAAAGAAACTCCTGTTTAGCTTTGAAAGCCCTTCCCAACCTTCCTCTCTAGGCTCATTGGACATTCCTTCCCTTTCTGCACCCCAGCCAGACTGGCTCCCTGCCTGTTTCTCACTCCCAATAGGCACAAGACTCCCACCTCCATGTCTTTGCACTGCCTGTCTCCCACTCCTAGAATGCCCTTCCTTCTCACCTGCACCTCCCAGAATCCTTGTCTTCCTTTAAGCTGAAGTTCAAGCACCATCTTCTGCATGAAACCTTTCCTGATTCCCCTCTTAAACCTTCGAGTTCCCCATCTATTCCCTCTCTCTTTCTCTGTACGTGCACTCCTTGCAGTTATAATGCCGATGTTATTATTTTTATTCTTATAACTATCTTTGTCATCCCCATTGGAATGTAATGTCCTTGTGAGTAGGGATTGTTTCATCTTCCTTACCAGAGCTCAGCACAGCGCCTGGCACTTCGTACGTGTGTCAGAAGAACTTGCTGGTTGATTTTGGAAAAGGAGATAGAATTAACTGATTACAGAAAAGAAGATAGAATTGTAATTGAGTGATTAAAAAGAGAAAAATTATGCCCAGCACTCATGGCATCGTACAGCCAGAAGCACTTGCCTCCACTAAGGAAAGGCTCTCATTTGAAAGGCAAGGAAACTGAGGCTACTTAAAAATAAAAATGCCAGTGTGCTGCCCTATGTCCCCAACTGTTGCGGGCCCAAATAGATAGAAAACATAGTCCTGTGACTCCCAAGAGAGGAACCATCAGTGGGGCCTTTGTTACCTTCCAGATAAATCCAGGAGGATTCTCCCAGGGCGTCCTGGTTCCCTTCTCTCAGAGAAGGAGTGCCCTGAGGACAGTTTGCCTTTCTTTCTCTTTGCAGGAGCATCACACTGGGAGAATGGAAGAGCCTTCAGGGCAGGTCCTGTTTCCCTTCTGTATCTGGGTCCTGGTGCCTAGTCAAGTGCCAGGGACCTGGGCAGCCCTGAGGGAGAGCTTGTTAATAAATACTTGGATAGACAGAGCAACTAGCAAGGGGCTGTGCCACTGGAGGAGGGGTGTTGCTTCTGTTCAAACAAGCTAGGACTTCTTCCTCCCAATCCAGCCCCTGTGAAAGGGTGAGTGCGCCCTGTGGCCCTCACCTGTGGCCTACAGCTGAGACTGCAGCAGCTACAGGTCCCCAAATTCCCTTGGTGACTTTGAGGTTATCACTTGACCTCTCTAGAGCTCACTTTTCTCCTCTGAAAATGAAAGGGTTTAAAAGATGATAATTATGTCTGGTTAAGTTCTTGATCACAGGTTCCCAAACATTTGACCTACTGCTTCTTTTTCAAAAAATCATTGCTCAGAGACCCCTGGAAGTCTGCTTTCTTCAGGTGTTAATGGTTTTCCTCTTTTTGAAAAAATGCGTCATTTAAAAAAAGTATGTCATTTTCTTAAAAAAAATGATGCACCTTAAATTTAATAATTTATTGCAAATTTGATGGTTTTTTTCTTCCGTTGAAATTAGATGACACAGTATTGCCTCCTATAATCATATACCATCATACTGTAAACAATTCATCACATGCACATGTTCCTTTGGATATCTGCTGGACTTCCCACAATATGCAGCGCCCTCACCTGCTGTCACTTGCTTGTTAAGATTTGTTGTTGGACTTGACCTTTTGTGTGTGTATTTGAAAAATGATGTAATCACTCTGACTTTAATTTTGTTAGACAATAGATGTACGACATATGAAGGGTTTTTGAAAATTTTCTTCTTTTCTTTCCTCATGCTTCCCCTGCCCTCTTCTATTTTACCTAACAACTTCCCCCCCGTCCCTCTCCCCCCAAAAGTGCACCTGAGGATACTACCATCCTCTTGGGTCATTCCAGCACCTCCCAGGATGTAGTCTCACCAACTTAGGGAAGGGGATCTATGATCTTATTCCTGACCTTGAGCAAACCCCTTCCCCTCCCTGGGCCTCAGTTTCCTCCCCTGTAAATGGAAGCAGCTTTGATAGATGACCTTCATCTTCCAGCCCTAACTCCATCTTGCTCATGCTGGGGGCAGAGCAGCTTCTCCAGCTTTCCCTCCATGCCCCTCCCTCCCTCTGGGTGCCCCCCTAGGGGGCCCACCCCTCCCCTCTCTCTGCCCCTTCCTGAGACCTTGCCTGCATGCCTTTATCCATAGAAGGAAGAGCAGGCTCCTTCCTTTCTGCGCTTGGGGGACCTCGAGGCAGGGTGTCAATGAAGGACTCCTGAGAGACAGGCCTTGTTTCTCATCCTTTCCATCCTCTGGGGAGGCAGTGGATGGGGGTCTGGGGGAGCAGCAGAGCCCCAATGGTCCCCATTTCCATTAGTCCACCTTTTGTGTGGAGGGCCAATAGGCAGAGGTCTGGGGGACAGGCTCAGCCCCCGTAGGTCTCCTTTCTCATCCTTCTCCATCCTCTGGTGAGGGGGAGAGGGGTGGGGATCTGGGAGGGGCAGAGCCCGGGTTGGCCTCATTTCTATTACTCCATCTTTTGGGTGGAGGGCGAATGAGCAAGGCTCTGGGGGACAGAGCCCCGGTAGGCCTCATTTCTCATCCTTTTCCCTTCTTTAGGTGATGGGGACCAATGCGGGGGGGAATCTGGGGAGGCATAACCCCAGAGGCTGCTTCTGGGGGCCTTGAAGCCTGGATGGTTGTGTTTTATCCCAGGCTTGAGTTCAAGAAGCCACTGGCTCAGGCCTCTCAGGGCTGGCAAGGCCTCAACCAATAGCCATCTACCCCCTTGGACAAACAGGAGTGGGAGTGAGGGCATGTGTCTACAGGTCATTCAGTTGGAAGGGATTTAATATAATGAAATGTTATATGGTTATTATTTTATTTAATTATTATGTAAATGATATTTCATGAAGGGCTAAGGGCTCTGCATTTAGGAGAATTGTGGAAAAATAGGTGGAAATGTTATTTACTGATTAATAAGGACAGAGTTGAAAGACCCCTGGATCACCCTAGGTCTTGAATGGTTGTGTTTTATCCCGGGCTTGAGTTCCAGGAGCCTCTGGGTCAGGTCCCCGGAAGGCCTCACCCAATGGCCATCTACGCTGTTGGCCAACCAGGAATGGGAAGGCATGTGTCTACAGGGCATTCAGTACAGAGTGATCTAATATAACAAAATGATGTGTTATGTGGTTGTTATTTTATTTAATTATTATGTAAACGGTCTTTCCCGAAGGGCTGAGGGCTCTGCCTTTAGGGGAATCATGAAAACTAGGTGGAAATGTAATTTACTGATTAATAAGAAAGGAGTTAATAGACCCCTGGATCATCCTAGGTCTTGGGATGAGGGAAGGTGCCCACAACTGAGGTGGGTGACCTTTTGTCTATTGCTGGAGTGGAGGGGAGGCCCTACCTGGTGTTCCTGCCTGGGGACTTATTCCTCCCTCCCACAGTCTATCTCCATTGGCTTGCTGCCCAGAGCCCCCTAAAATGGCCACGTTCTTGCTGGGCCCTTAGACTGTATGGGGGGTCCTGTAGAGGACAGGGCAGGAAGAGATAGGCTGATCATCCTGCCACCAGACCTAATCCCCTCCCCCACTCCCCCCATGCTCTCCGCCTGCCCAATCAAAGACAGACAGAACATTGAACTGAGAATCAGGAGATCTGGATTTTGGCCCCTGTCCAGAGATGAAAGAAACATGTGAGATCAAGGGGTGTGTTTAGCCTCTAAGGGCCTCAGTTTCCCCTTCTAGAAAATGAATCACTGGGACTAGGTGTTCTCTGAGTAAACAAAGTGGAACCTTAAAACTCAGAGAATTCAAGACTGAGCAGTGTGATTAATGGATATCTGGGAGCTGCATGTTTGGAATCACTGGTGTCTTCTGAGGACGTAGGTTTTCCATTTCCTCACGTGAGTGCAGGTGGTATCCCCCAGCAGGATGTAAGCTCCCTGAGGGCCAGAAGGGTTTTGTTCTTCTCTTTGGCTGCCCTGGCTTACCTAGCCCAGTGTCTGCCACAGACAGAGGAGACACCGTCCACATGCAGAGTCTGCCAGGAGAATGAGCACTCCTGGCCATGGACCTTGGGAAACACACTAGTTCAGGGGAGCTCCCTCTCGTGACTTTCCTGGGTTGGCAGAAACCCCACTCATTAACGCCCACCCCTCTTTTTGTTCCAGGTTTGTCCAGGACAAAAACTTTGCTGGCGGAAAACTCCAAAGGCAAGTTACCCGTAGCAATTAAAGCCCCAAAGCAATGGGTGGTGTGTGGGGTGGCTCAGGTCCCTACATAAATCAGTTACTCAGAGTCCTCTCAAAGTGATGACAGAAAAGTGATTTATTCGATTCTCGAGAAGCAGGGCTTACCTGTAGGAGTAGGAAAGCCGAAGACAAAGAAAAGGACAGTGATTTATATGGATCCTAACGCAAGTCCCTCCTCCCCCCACTAACCAGTATCCTCATTGGCTGAGAATATGGTCTTACATTCTAGACATGAAATCTAACCAATCCCTTTTGAAATGAAGACATCGAGGAATTATGTAAGTTTTGTCCAATCATTGAGACCCTAATACACTACACAGTTTTATATCCTTATATGGAACTATTCTATTCTAAAAATATTGTAACCTTGAGCCTTTAGGCCTTACCTCACCCCTGGGAGAAAAATTGCAATCTGAGGAGTCTTCACTAAGTCTGTCCCACTCAATCCCTCCTCTTATTTTATCAGCCTGAAGACTTCTCACGGATGTTTCAACCAAAGTTCTGTAACATGATCTCACACTGTCTATTAATCTCCTCATCCCAATCAGGATCATTCATGTTTCTTGTCTCCACAGGTGCCCAACCTTCCTTCTTTAATATCATCAGTCGAATGGCTCCTTCAGTCCTTTCTTCTACTCTAGCAAGTTTTAGTAAAGAATTTCTAACTATTTTAGTAATTAGTGAAATCAAAGAAGATAAACAAATAGGAAATAATACAATACCACTAATTGCTATAAGGCCAAACCACAGTAACCTCTTCCACCAGCTCCCCTCAAACCAGGACCACCAGGATGTATTGAAAGGCGAGCCCCAAGTTTGTATGGGAACATGAGCAACTTTCCTGATATTCTTGGTGATCTCTTTCACTATCCTTCCATTATCATCAATTTTTAAGCAACATGTAGATAAATTGAGTTTCCCACAAACTCCCCCTTCTTCTGCAAGTAAATAATCTAAGATTAATCTATGTTGCAGTACTGCTTCCCTAGTTTGTGTGGCTTGATCAGCCAATAAGTCCAAAGCCTTTGCTGTTTGATTGGTTATAATTTCAATTACTGCTTGGAGACTGATTAGTCTGTTTAATAGATATATAGGGGTTCTATAACCCCAGCTCCCATCTTGAGCCCAAGTTGCAGGCCCATACTCTCTGATTATCCTCTCAGGAGGCCAAGTATCGCCCCACCCATTTGCATTTCCAGTCTGAGTGAGGGAGGTGTCGATGTTCCTCTTTCTTTTTGCTAGATCATCATATAGAGGGACCCCTAGATGCTGTTTCCCTGATTCAGGCAAGAAAAAGAATTTAGGTCTCACCAATCCAATGTAACAAACACCTCTCCAGTTTAGCGGAAGGTGAGTATAAGCTCTCTGTCCACATATCCAATAATGCCCTCTCAAAGCAGGATTTTCCTCTAGAAACAGTCTTACTCTATAATCCACAGCCAGAAAGTACTTCACATCATCCGGGCCTAATGATCCCCCTTTCATGATCTCTGACTTACCCTTCCATAGTTGTTGTTTCCTCTTCCATATACAATGTTGATAATTCTCCCCAGTTCTATTGATTACACTCCAGAAAGTATCAAACATCATCCTATGTGTTCCATTCTCCCACTTCCATACCCATTCTTTATATTCTGTGTTATTCTTAATACTGTTCATATATATACAACTCCACAAATAGTCATGGTCATGACCCCCCTTCACATGGTTTTCTGGGATCAGAGGGGTTGTAAAACTTATACCCACAACTTTCGTGATATTCCCCTTTTGCTCTCTTCATATGAAGAGGATGGGAAAAATGAATGGGTACAGGGAATCACCCTACCATCTGAACAGGTAATACCATTCTGATCCCATCTGTTTGCATACTGGGCACAATCAATACGGGCCAGGGTTTCTGGCCTTCGTGTGAATATCCATTTACAATTACTTCCTCCCAGCCATGTCTCCTGCAATTCAGGTCCTGTTTGGTTTAAACAATGTTCACCTGGAACTGATTCAGACAAAGACCATTGATGTTTCTCTTGGCTTGTCCAGAATCTTGTTCCATCATGTACTACAGATCTATTACTTAGGATCCAGACTGGACTCAGCGGTACTGCTACCCATGGCCATTGGTTCAACCGCTGAGGCCCCCCCCACAAATCCAACAGTCGGATACCTCAAAGGTGTCCGCAATGGTCTGAATTAGGGCCAGGAAACTATTTTCAAGAGGTGGGGGTTGATAACTGGGGCCTGGTGTCCCAGCAGTGGGAACAGGATCATGCCTAAAAGGGACATTCCCAGGGTATTACATTTTGGTTGCATTGTTCCCACGGTTTGTCAAGTCCACACAGTCTTAATAGAAGAGTCCTGTTTAGACATTGTGATTAATGGCTTAGGACAATTGCTGAACAGAGAATCCTGTTAAGAACAAACAATAATAATCCTAGTATAGTTCCCCAAATAACAAAACTTATAATGAATTTATATATATATATATAATTGGCTATCCCTTTCCAAATTCTGTGTGTTCTCACACACGCTTCAAACGGAGCTTTTAAATACTGACAAAGTGTGTCTCTAAGCATGAAGCCTGAGAGTTTAATAACTAATAGCAATAATTATAAATGACAGTAAACAACTTTAAAAATTTTAAATGCAATAACCTTCCATAACTTTGTCTACTGGCTTCCCAATCATGCTAAACATTTTCTGAATTGGGATGGGGGAATAGATAGTTCAAGGTTCAACTTACCCATATTCCTCCCCTCCTCTTATTTTTCCTTTTTCCATACCTAAATCCAATCAATAAATACCTCTTCACATTCTTTCCCTTATGAATCCTTCCCTTCATCTATCTTCCTTTTTTTTTTATGAATATGGGAAGGAAGCAAAGTTGACCGACACATTAGCAAATTACAGGGGGCAGTCCCCTTGTCATAAGTACAGATACAGAGATTTAAATTAATGAACTGTCCATTTAGAGGTTCCATCTCATACAGCAGTCTGGGGAAAAATATCATCTTATGCAGTTTTCTGATCTGGATGCTCCTTCAGCACAGCATCTCAGCATCTTCTTCTCTTCATCTTCTTGTAGAAATCCAGATGTCCACTCTCCTACAGAACTGAACTTAATACCATCTTAGATTACCACTCCTATCATTCTTACAAAAATCAAAATTGAAACTTTGACAAATTGTCATTTAACAAAAAAGAAAATTCACATTAAAATGCAGCTTCTACATTTCACAGTAAGTCATTATTCATTCCCTCATTAGGAAGATGAGATTTCACTAAGGAGTCAATACCAGGCTCCAGTACTTATATAAATACAAGAAATAATCATTTTTAACACAGTGCATATCACATCATAAAACAATTCCAACTTCTGATCATGTGATGCTTCTTTTAAAGCATTTACAATATAGTCCACAAACCATTTTTCATTTAACATTAACCAAGACAAAATAATAACTGTGCATGCTAGTCTCAGAAGCCCTTGACCTAATCATTTCCACACTATTACTAAGAATTAGAGGACCCTAACTTATTGTTGTTGGTCTAAAGTCCTAAACCTGTTAGCTCAATTTTAAACTTAACCTCAGATATTCCCCTACCAACAATCTATTATTCAACAGATCTGGTATTATTACTTACAAAACTTCTGATTTTAGGAATTTGCCACTAAGAGTAGGGACATTGCAGGGAAACAACATCTCCCTTACTTTATGTCAGTTCCAGGCAGGAGTAGAATGTCAACTGGCATTCAGCCAGGCTTAAAGTCTACCAGGTGTCAGTGGGGAAATTGAGTCAGGAGAATCCTACCTCAGCCCAGACTGAACAGTCGCTCTCCCGACCTTCCCATGAGATCACCTTTTTGCAGTTCATACCAGCATCTCACAGGCTTACTGGCATCATGGATCAGTGGCTCAGACCGCCTCTCTTGCTATCCACACCTGGAGTTAGACTCAGAAGAACAGTCAGTTAATAGTCCCAGAAAAATCTTAAAATAGCAAGCTCCAATAATCAGTTTCAGACATGACTAATTTCACATTGGCCAAGGAACATCTTTGAAGCAGGTCTAAGTAGCCTACATGCCTTTCTATACATGTTCTAGTTGCTGATTGAATAACAATCATAAGTCATTGCTCTAATAGATTTATATCTGTTTCCCAAACTACTTTATCCCTTTCTAACCCTGCTCAATCTAAAAGAATGAGCTACACATGTGATAAGTTCAAACACTAACCTGAATTTTTATGTTCACGTAATGAATTCAAATCAAAACAATCATTTAACTTTCAATGCCAAATATTACCAGAGGCTACCTACCTCTAAGAAAATTAGACTGAAATTCTTTTTCCCAAACTGAAGATGTCTCTGATTTAGTCTCAGTAATTAATTCAGTTAATTGTTTTAATACTAATTGCTTTTACATCATTTTGTAACCTGTAAAGATCTCATTCCAAGTTGGGACCTTTGTCCATTACCCCAAAAAAATTTTAGTCCCATTTGTCTAAAGGCCTTGGAAAAACTCACCTTGAAAACTCCTTGGTTTCTGTTTTTTTTTTTTCCACGTGAACCAGCTCTCCTAAGGTCCTATGCCCAAGTCTATTCTACCTCCCACTCTTAATTCTATCAGTCCAAATCTCCAGTTTACTGGCCACTCCCATCAAGACCATTCCTGGAGCTCCCAGACCACCTGGGCCCCCCCCTTTTTTTGTAAGGGATTCCTTTCCCTGAATCCCCCTGTAAATAAAATACAATTACAGTTAACTTTAAATCCCAATTTTGTTCTATGTAACAATGATACGATATCTATTTATTCCCATTAGATTTAGAAAGAATGTCCCCAGGGATTTTATTTACTTCTTAGATCTTAAATTTGCCCTAAAGAGCCAATCACTGAAGATCATTCCTTGTACATTTTCAAATTCTCACCAAAGCAAGTTCTATATACAATCTCCTCAGCTGCTGGGGCTGTACTTGTTACTAGCCTGAGGACTGCTTCTTTTCCCACATATACACACAGTGTACCAGCTTTAGGTTTTAGCATTAGAATTGCAAATGGCAAACATAATTTTCATAGGTGATAACAAATTGTTTTAGCTATGAACCCAAACAATAAATTTCAGATGACATCAATTGCATTTTCATATCCTATTAGAGAAACTAAATTCTTCCCACTTTTGTAACTTACAAATACAAATTGGATAGGTAGGCCTTCCAAAAACCCATATGAAAGATTTTACAAAGTATTTCTTAATACAGCAAATATTTCTTCTCTTACGAACAGTTTACAATTTATCACAATCCCCTTGAAACTAATTGACAGAAATCACAAGAAAAGACCTAAACCCAAAGCCTTTTCACATTTGCCCATAAACTTTCTTTTACAAAAATAACTTTAGAGTAAATGCTTGATTCATGGCAAAAACAATTTTAGCTAAAATTTCCTTTTCAACAACAGAAATAAACTTTTAACATAATACATGCTCAGATGAAACAGGCTTGAAAATCACACCTATATATATATATATACATGTACATTTTAAAAGTGTTCTCATTTTCTTAAGAATGCTACAACAAGGAAACTCTTATAAAAAAAATTCATAACATCTCTTCTTAACCAATTCATTAATTAACTTAACAATGCAATTTCTAATACAATATTCAGATGGATTACCTAAAAATTTAAACTTATTTAAGTTTACTTAAAACTTAAAAGAAGCCATTAACCTATTCAGCTCTTTTTTTATAACCAAATGTAAGTTTCAAATTATCAAATTTCTATCACATCTTTTTAAAATCCCAATCTATATGTAATAAATTACAAAATTTAAAATCGTGTAACAGTTACATTAGATCAATGTTGCATCTAACAAATACCTATCCTTTTGTTAATGGATCTAACATTTTTGGCAGAAATGCTACTGGGTGTCTCTGCCCTCCTCTTATTTGTGCCAGGATTCTCAAGGCCACCTCTTTCTGGCCCTCCCACTCTCCAAAGAAAAAGAAAAACCTAAATTTATTATCTTTTTACTTTAAATACATTGTCTGGCATCAAATATATATGGATCTAATTAAACCTAAGTCCAAAACTCTCAGCTCTAAGTTGCTTACTTGAGATTTTTTTACTTTCTAATCTTCTGCTTACTTCCACCAAACTTTAATAAATTCTAACCTATCTGAAACATTAAATTAAGAATGACACATTTCACCTATTCACAATTCCAAATACGACCAGAATGAATTCACTTAACTTTCTGTTATTTCCCATTATACTAAAATTTCTTCTTTTGGGTGAGGCAGGAAATGGTTAAATGGTTGCCAGCATGCCTCTTAGGTCTGAGGGAAAAAGATTTTTCTTTTCTTTCTCTCCCTCCTTGTCCCTCCGCCCCTCTGAAACTAGTCTGGAGGGGTTGAAGAAAGGGAGTAACAGGAATTTCAAGGACAGTTCAGCTCAGCCTTTCTGCTCCTGCTGGCTGGCTGGCTAGCTAAATTTACAACCTTATCAGATAAAAACAGAGACACACACACTTTCATTCACACAGAAATACCAACACAACATATACAGACAAAACATTTAACAGAACAGAATAGTACATATAGGTTTAAATTTTTGGCAAACCCAGTCCTCAGAGGAACCATATTTGGGCCAGATTGTGCCTCCTCCTCTGATGTCTTTTCACCCCATATGAAACAACAATACTTTATCATCTTCTTCTACATTCTTTTCTCTATAATTTGGTAATTCATGCCAATTCTGTAATTGGTTTCCCAAGGGACTATTTACCGGTATTTCTTCCTGACTCCACTCCGAAGCTCTATTCTTGGACTGCTTTTGTCCCATTTTGGTCGAGGGTTGTCGACAGCACCTCCGAGTCTGAGACTCAACGAATTGTGCTAGCTCCCTTGCTAGCTCTCCCGCTGGCTCTCCTGCTAGTTTCTTAGGAATTATGCTAGCTCCCTTGCTAGCTCTCCTGCTAGCTCTCTTGCCAGCTCTCAGGTGAGGGGCGCCCGTCACCAGCAGTCACCCAGCAAACGTTTTTTGGGGGGCCCTTCACCCTGGGGTCCCGCAGTCCACTAATTTGGTTGGGAGTCGTCACCTTCTCCCCGAGTCTATCTAAGACTCAACGAACTGACCCCCAGGCCCCACCCCGTGCTTACCGCTGGGTCGTATACGCGTACAAGTTGCCTGACTGCAAACTTCAACACCAGCCGGTTGGCATTTTCACACACTTCACAGCTTCTGAGTCTTTGGAGTCCCTATCTCTGTTCTTTTCTGTCCTCACTGAGTTCCTCTGCTTCGGGTCGTTACCTTGCAGAGAGGGAGGCCCGGCAGCTCTTTTCAAGGACAATGGCGAAATCTCCCCACGGGCTCCCACTCTTTGAAATGAGCTGTCAGCCATGTCTCAGAAAGGTCATAGATCCCGGACGAGCCCCCAAACTGTGTGGGGTGGCTCAGGTCCCTACATAAATCAGTTACTCAGAGGCCTCTCAAAGTGATGACAGAAAAGTGATTTATTCGATTCTCGAGAAGCGGGGCTTACCTGTAGGAGTAGGAAAGCCGAAGACAAAGAAAAGGACAGTGATTTATATAGACCCTAACGCAAGTCCCTCCTCCCCCCACTAACCATTATCCTCATTAGCTGAGAATATGGTCTTACATTCTAGACATGAAATCTAACCAATCCCTTTTGAAATGAAGACATCGAGGAATTATGTAAGTTTTGTCCAATCACTGAGACCCTAATACACTACACAGTTTTATATCCTTATATGGAACTATTCTATTCTAAAAATATTGTAACCTTGAGCCTTTAGGCCTTACCTCACCCCTGGGAGAAAAATTACAATCTGAGGAGTCTTCACTAAGTCTGTCCCACTCAGTGGCAAGATCCAGGCCATGGACTGTCAGTCTCTGCAGCCATTCAGCTCACAGCCCAGGCCAGGCCTTACTCCTCTCCCTCTCACCCCTAGGAAGCTCTGTGTTTTGTAGGGAGGCCCCAGGGACAATCCCAGTGTGAGTCCAGTTTCAGTATGGGCTCCTGTCTTCTCCCCCCAGGCAGAGGCTTCTGTCTCTGAGCTTCCTTGTCCAGGCCTGCCCCAGCTCACTGCTTCTGAGTGTTTGGGTGGGGGTGGGGGGGCTCAGTCAACAACTGGTGATTATGAGTACAGGCCTTAGATGGAAAGGGATGGGGCTTCCTCCAGAGAGAGAGGGTCTCCATGACCATTGGCCCTGGCAGGCCTTCTTCACCTTTTTTGGGTCATGTTCCCCAAGGCCAGTCTGGTGAAGCCCATGTAGCCCTTGTCAGAATAAGGTTGTTTATCACTCAAAGAGGAAGGCAATGCTAAATTGCCCTTAGGAGTGTCAAGTTAGGGAGCCTTGCTTCCAAGTCTCCCCTTTGTAAACATTTTCTATTCTCTTTTGTTCTTGCCCACTTAATCACCACAAACCCAAGGAAGGAGAAAGGAAAGGGAACAAGCCTTTATTGCCCTCTACAGGGGGCCAGGCTCTATGCTAAAGTGCTTTCCAAATAAATAGCTCATATGATCTTCACCACAACGCTGGAAGGCAGGTGCTATTACCATCCCCATTTTACAGTTGAGCAAACTGAGGGCTTTCCAGGGGTAGCACAGCTGTGAAGTTTCTGAGGCCAGCTCTGACTTCGGGTCTTCCTTGTGTTAAAATGCTGGTGTTTCTGAAGGGATATCTTGTTTAACCAAGCAGTGACAAAACAGCCCTGCCTGGCCCTCAGCTCCGTGTTTTTCCCCAGCTGGGCATTTAAATGAAATTTGTTCTTCTTTTCTCAGGTGATACATACCATGCCCCTTCCACTCCCCCACTGGAAACATCGTCTGGTACAAATGTATTGGACTGAACGCACCACAGAAACATGTTTGACCACATGCACTTTAGTTAATTTCAACGAGGAAACAGACCATTTCCCCCATTTGTTATCACCCCCTTCCATCCTCCCATCCCTGAGTACTAGCTCTCCTTTAAAACACATCAGTTTAGTTTCACAGCTCCACTGCACCTATCCATGGGTCACACCTTGTTCAGGCTTCTATCACTCAGAAGGCCCTGAGGCCAGGGGCCTCAACCTCCAATACAAAGGTTTCCCTGAAAGCCCAATTGACTGAGAAAAGCCCAAAGGAGCATTCTCTCCCTTGCAGACTATTGTTTATTCTGATCAGCATTTCCCAATTCCATTTAAATCTGATTTGGGATTCTCTCACCTCAGGGGATTACGTGGACTCTGATCTATGCACATCTCTAAGACTCTAAGTGCAGACAAAGTGCCAGACTCCAGAGGGAGGAGTAAGGGGAGTTGTCTCACCTGCAAGCACCCCGAGGCAAGGAGAAGACAGCTCCAGTGCCTAACCAGCCTGCCTGAAGGGTGTCCCTTTCCTCATCTGAAAACTGCCCCTTCATCTCCTTTACCCTCTGTTCCCAGAGACCAGTTCCTGCCTCCCCTGCCTCTGTGGCTGTGGCGGCTGAGCAGCTTCATGCACTGGAGCCCATGTGCCCCTCTACCGCTGAGTGGGTCTGCTTTCCACAGGATAGAAGCCAAGGGGCTGGGGACAAGGCTGGGAGGGGGACTCCCAGGGTAGGCTTTCTCCTCACCTCCTCCCACCTTGCTCCAGCTCTGATGGTTGTGGTTTCCCTTACAGTGAATGGGATGAAAGAAATGTTGCTTGAGTCTTACACAAGTAAGACTATTATGGAAGTCTTCTGCAAAACGGCACATATATAGCTTGTATTGAACTGCTTGCCTTCTCAGTGGGTAGGGAGGGAGGGACAGAGGGAGAGAAGCTGGAATTCAAAGTAGTAGAAACGGATGTTGAGAATTATTATTGCATATAACTGGGAAATAAGAAGTACAGGTAATGGGGTATAGAAATTTATCTTGCCCTACAAGAAAAGAGAGAAGATTGGGATAAGGGCAGGGTGGGGTGTGATAGAAGGGAGGGTACATTGAGGGAAGGGGTAATCAGAATGCAAGGTTTATGGTGTGGGGGAGGGGAGAGATGGGGAGAAAAATTGGAACTCGAAATTTTGTGTAAATGAATGTTGAAACCTAAAAACAAACAAGCAAACAAATAAGTAAGAGAAATGTTGCTTAAAATGGTCACGGAGGGGAGTTTGTAGGTCACAGAGCTGGGCTTCCAGACAACCACTGGCAATGAATCAGATGATGGCCTGGAAGGCTTTGAGTAAGGTGAAAGTTGAGGAGGAGGAGGAGAAAGGAGCAGTAGGCTGGCCTTTTCAGGCATGCCTGGAAAACTGGGTGGCCCAAACTGGAGAGCCAGGGCCACAAGGGGAGAGATGGACCCAAAGGAAGAGGAGATTTGTGAAGAGGACAGGGGACCTCTTTCACACTTTAGTGTCAGCTGCTTTGATGGTCCTGGTACAGGTGGGAGAGTGAGAATTGGGAAGGGGGGAAAGATAATGCAAAAGAGGAGATATGACCTGAGCCAGACAGTTCCTCCTTTCAGGTGACCTCCTCAGTCTGTTTTCCCCCATACTCCTCCCTTCTTTGGGGGTTTGCTCAAGGAACACACCTGTTTGGAGAGTCAAAGGGCAAGGTCTTGGGTGGGGGGGAGTGAGCTTCAGAGGGAGCTTCTAGAATACTAAAGCCTCCACGGTTATGTTTTATTCTAGCCCTGAGTGCCCCCTTGGTTCCCTCAGGCCTGGCAAGGCCTTTACCATATAAGCAACTAAACCCTCGACCTATCAGGAATAATTGGGAGGGCATTGGATATGTATGATGTAATATAACTAATTGTTATCTGATGAGGGAATTTTGTTCTGAGGTGATTCATGGAGACATAAGTCAAGAAGTTATTAATTAATGAATAACCTGGATTATCCCAGAGCTCCCAAAGATAAGAATTAAATAGGTCAAGGGGCAGACTAGATGGTGATCCAGAGGAGTGGTGGGTCTTCTTGATGAACACCTCCACAGTGGCCACATTGCCAACCCCACCCCACCCCAGGTATCTAAAAGAGTACCCATTCATTGAAGGCAGGACTTCGCCATGTTTAAAAACTGAAACATTCCCTGACAGAGATTACTCCTGGTCCTGCTTGCCTCTGCCACCTCCCAATTCGCTACTTACATGGCCTTTAGTTTAGTTTAGAAACCAGGGGATGAGTGGGCCAAGCATCCAGCCCTGAAGGATACAGGTGAATGGGGTAGATGCTTGGGCTGACAAAGAGGGGGCTGCCTGGATACAGAGGGCAAAGTTGCACTAACTTCCAGGAAATGTCACCCAAACAACCAAGTCTACCTGCTCCATGTTTTTTTCTCCTGTATTTGGGTTTTTTAGTCAAAATTTTGTTTGGTGCCCAGGTCCTGATGAAAACCCATTCCTCCTTCCCACTCAGAGAGGCCTTTTTCTGGATCAGCGCCTGAACATCAAGTGGCTGCCCCTTCTGTGAGTCTAACAGTGAAGCAGCAGCACCACAGAGACTCCTGACTGGCTTCAGTAAGTTGGGGGGTGAGACACCACCCTTCCCTTCCTTGACCCGTAACTCCTCACTACAAAACCCTAATGTTGTTTAATTAGTTCGTTTTCAGTTTTCTGCACTCACTTCCGATATATCTTATATTTCCCCCCCTCCATCCCTCACTTTGGTCCTTCCCTCCCCTCCCTACCCCCTACCTCCCCTTGATGGCGTGGGATCTTATATAGATTCTACACATAGATTCTTATTAAATACATCTTCACCTTAGTCATGTTGAATAAAAGAATGAAAATGAATTGGAGAAACCATGAAAACAAAACAAAACATAACACAAGAGAAAATGGTCTACTTCTTTCAGTGATCCAATTCCATCGTTCTTTCTCTAAATATGGAAGGCATTTTGCCTCAAGAGTTGATTGAAAATTTTTCAGTTCTTTGCATTGCTTTGAAGGGGTAAGTCTACCAGAAAAATTCCTCGCACACTGTGGTTGTTGCTGTGTACAAAGTTCTCCTGGTTCTGCTCCATTCACTCACCATCAGTTCACAGAAGCCCTTCCAGGCCTCTCTGAAGTCTTCTTGTTCATCATTTCTCATAGCAAAATAGTATTCCATTACGTTCAATTACCACAACTTGTTCTGCCATTCCCCAGTGGATGGGCATTCCCTCGATTTCCAGTTCTTGGCCACCACAAAGAGAACTGCTACAAATATTTTTTGTACATGTGGGACCCCTTTGCCATTTTTATGATCTCTTTGGGATACAGTCCTCGAAGCGATATTGCTGGGTCATAGGAATACACATTTTTGTACCCCATTGGGCATAGTTCCAAATTGCTCTCCAGAACGGTTGGATCAGCTCACAGCTCCACCAACAATGAATTAGTATTCCGACTCATCTTCTTCCACATCTTCTCCAACATTTATCATGTTCCTGTTTTGTCATGTTAGCCAATCTGATAGGTGTGATGTGGTATTTCATAGTTGTTTTGATTTGCGTATCTCTCATCAACAGTGATTTACAGCATTTTTCTTATGACTATAGATAGCTTTAATCTCTTACTTTGCAAACTGCTTGTTCATATCATTTGACCATTTTTAATCAATTGGGCAATGAATTGTATTCTCGTACATTTGACTCAGTTCACTATATAATTTAGAAATGAGGCCTTTATCACAGACATCAATTGCAAAAATTCTTTCCCAATTTTCTGCTTCCCTCCAACTCTTGGTAGCATTGGATTTGTTTGTGCAAAAACTTTTCAATTTGATGTAATCCAAATACACATTTTACACTTCGTAAGGTCCTCCATCTATTGTTTGGTCAAATTTCTCCATTCTCCATAAGTTTAACAAATACACTATTCCTTGCTCCCCTAACTGGTTTATAGCAAAACTTTTTATACCTAGATCATGTATCCATTTGGACTTTGTTCTTGTGTACAGTGTCAGGCGTTGGTCTATAACCTGTTTTCACCACACTTATCCAGTTTTCCTAGCACTTTTTCTGAAACAGTGAGTTCTTATCTCAGAAGTTGGGATTCTTAGGTTAATCAAACAGTAGATTGCTATATTCATTTATTACTGCGTCTTGAGTGCCTAACCTATTCCACTGGTCTACCCCTTTATTTCTAATCCAGTACCAAGTGGTTTTGATGATTGCTGCTTTAAAAACTATTTGGGATGTTGTAGGGCTAGGCCACCATCCTTACCTTTTCTTTTCATTAGTTCCCTTGATATTCTGGACCTTTGGTTCTTCCACATATATTTTGATATTATTTTTTGTATGTAGCTCTAGACAATAATTATCTGGTAGTTTGATTGGTATGGCAATGAATAGGTCAATTAATTTAGGTAGGATTGTTATTTTTATTATATTAGCTTGCCCTATTCACAAGAAACTGATGCTTTTCCACTTACTTACATCTGACTTTATTCATATGAAATGTGTTTTGTAATTGTGTTCATATTGTCCCTGGGTTTGTTTTGACAGGTAGACTCCCAGATACTTTATAGTGTCCACCATAGCTTTAATTGGGATTTCTCTTTCTATCACTTGCTGTTGGGCTTTGTTAAAAATATATAGAAATGCAGATGATTTATGTGGATTTATTTTGCAACCTGCAACTTTACCAAAGTTGTTTATTATTTCAAGTAGTTTTTTCCTTGATTCTTTGGGGTTCTCTAAGTATATCATGATATATCTCTAAAAAATGATAACTTAGTTTCTTCTTTGCCTATTCTAATTCCTTCAGTGTCTTTTTCTTCTCTTATTGCTAAATCTAATATTTCTAGTAGCATATGGAATAACAGCGGTAATAATGGTCATCCTTGTTTCACTCTTGATCTTACTGGAAATGCATTCAGCTTATGCCCATTACATATAATGCTTGCTGATGGTTTTCGGTAGATACTCCTTATTATTTTATGGAAGCCTTCATTTATTCCTATGCTTTCCAGTGTTTTCAGTAGGAATGGGTGTTGTGTTTTGTCAAAGGCTTTTTCTGCATCTATTGAGATAATCGTATGATTTATGATGATAGTTTTCCTCATATTGAATCAGCCCTTCATTCCTTGTATAGATCCTACCTGATCATAATGTATAATTCTCGTGATAAGTTGCTGCATTCTTTATGCTAATATCTTATTTTAAATTTTTGCATGCATATTCATTAGAGAAATTGTTCTATTATTTTCTTTCTTCATTTTGGCTCTTTCTGCTTTAGGCATCAGAACCATATTTGTATCATAAAAAGAATTTGGTAGGACTCCTTTTTCACCAATTTTCCCAAACAGTTTAGGTAGTATTGGAATTAACTGTTCTTTAAATATTTGGTAGAATTCACTTGTAAATCCATATGAAGCTGTAGATTTTTTCCTAGGGAGTTCATTGATGGCATGTTCAATTTCTTTTCCTGAGATGGGGTTATTTAGTGATTCAACTTCCTCTTCTGATAATCTGGGCAATTTATATATTTTTTAATATCCATTCATGTCATTTAGATTGTCAAATTTGTGGGCATGCAGTAGCGCAAAGTAATTTCTAATTATTGTTTTAATTTCCCCCTCGCTGGAGGTGAGTTCACTCTTTTCATTTTTGATATTGGTAATTCGGTTTTCCTCTTTTTTAAAAATCAGTTTCACCAAAGATTTATCCATTTTATTGGTTTTTTCATAAAACTAATTCTTAGTTTTATTAATTAGTTCAATAGTTTTCTTAATTTCAGTTTTATTAAGCATTATTAATCTTTCCTTGGTTTTCAGCTTTTCCAATTTGGTATTTCTTTGGGAGTTTTCAATTTGTTCTTTTTCTAGCCTTTTCAGCTGCATGCCAGATTCATTGATCGCCTATTTCTCTATTTTATTCATGTAAGCATTCAATGATATAAAATTCCCCTAAGAATTGCTTTGCAGTATCCCATAAGTTTTGGTGGGTTGCCTCATTATAGTCATTCTCTTGAATGAAGTTGTTGATTGTTTTGATGATTTGTTGTTTAACCCCCTATCTCTTTAGGATTAGATTATTTAGTTTCCAATTAATTTTTGGTTTATCTTTCCATGGTCTTTTATTACATATAATTTTTATTGCATCATAATTTGAGAGGGATGCATTGACTATCTCTGTCTTTCTGTACTGGATTGTGAAGTTTGCATGCCCTAGTACATAGTCAATTTTTGTATATGTGCTACATACCACTGAGGAAAATGTACATTCTTTTCCATCCCTATTCAGTTTTCTTCAGAGATCTATCATATCTGCCTTATCCAGAGTTTTACTCACCTCCTGAACTTTTTTCTTGTTTATTTTGAGGTTAGATTTATCAAGTTTAGAGAAGAGGAGGTTGAAGTCCCCCACTAGTATAGTTTTGCTATCTATTTCTTCCTGTAGCTCCCTTAACTTCTCTTCTAAGGATTTAGATGGCATACCCCTGGAGCATATATGTTTAGTAATGATATTGCTTCATTGTCTAAGGTGCGGTTTATCGTGATATAGTTCCCTTCCTTATCTCTTTTGATTAGATCTATTTCTTTTTTTGCTTTGTCTGAGATTATGATCGCTTCCCCTGCTTTTTTACATCAGCTGAAGTATAATATATTCTGCTCCAACCATTTACCTTTACCCTGTGTGTATCCCCACCCCCCACCCCCATTTGAAATATGTTTCTTATAAACAACATATTGTTGAATTATGGCTTTTAGTCCATTCTGCTATCCACCTCCATTTTATGGGAGATTCCATCCCATTCACAGTCATAGTTATGATTACTGTCTGGGTCTTTCCCTTCATCCTCTTCCTCCCTGCCCTGTTTATGCTTTTAGTTCTCCCTTTTCCTTTCCCTTCCACAATAGTTTGAATTATTGACCACCACCTCCCTCAGTCTTCCCTCCCTTCTTTCAGCCCCCTTCCCTTTTACTCCCCTTTTGCCTTACTCTTTCTTCCCTTCCTTTTAGCCACCCCTCCCTTTTCTTTCTCATTTCTTGTCCTAATGCCTATATAGCTAGTTATATTTCTGTACTTAACAGAGTTTGCTCTTCCCTCCCTGAACCATATCAGATGAGAGCAAACCTCAAACAATATTCATCCCCTCCCCTCTTTCCCTCAACTCTAATATGCTGTTGTGCCTCTTCCTGTGATGTAATTTTCCTTTTTCTGCCTCTTCCTTTTGACATCTCCCGTTATAATCCATTTCCACCCTTAAATCACTTATGATCCCATCATTTAGTTCATACCCACTCCCTCCGTCTATGTCTATCCCTTTTATATATCATAATAAATATGAAATTCTCAAGAGTAACAAGTATCATCTTCCCTTATATGGATGGAAATAATTTGTGCATACTGAATAGCAACTTGTTTTTCCCTGTTTACCTTTTTATGCCTCTCTTGAGAATTGTGTTTCAAGATGGAATTTTCTATTGAACTCTGGTCTTTTCATCAGTAAGGTCCCGAAATCCCGTATTTTATTGATTGTCCATCTCATTACCTGACATTATGCTCAGTTTTGCTGGGTAATTGATCCTTGGTTTTGTACCCAGCTCATTTGCCTTTAGGAATATCATATTTCAGTTCCTCTGACCTATTCATTAGAGGCTGCAAGGTCTTGTGTGATCCTGATTGTAGCTCCTCAAAATTTAAATTTTTGCTCTCTGGCTGCCTGCAGTATTTTCTCCTTCACTTGATAGTTCTGGAATTTGGCAATGATATGCCTTGGTGTTCTCAGTTTGGGATCCCTTTCAGGAGGTGATTGGTGGGTTCTTTCAATGACTATTTTGCCCTCTGCATCTAGGACCTCTGGGCAGTTTTCCTTGATGATTTATTGGAAGATATTGTTAAGGTCTTTTCCTCATCATGACTTTGTGGCAGCCCAATATTTCTTAGATTTTCTCTCCTGGATGCATTTTACAGGTCAGTTGTTTTTGCAATGAAATATTTTAGATTTTCTCTTATCTTTTCTTTCTTTAGATTCTGTTTGACTGATTCTTGATGTCTCGTAGAGTCATTAGCTTCTACTTGCCCCATTGTAATTTTTAACAAATTGATTTCATCAGTTAAATTTTTCATCTCATTTTCCATCTGTCTATTTGTTCTTTTTGAGCAGTTATTTTCTCCAGTGAGTTTTTGCACTTCCTTTTCCATTTGTCCAGTTTCCCCACTTAGGTTTTGTGCTTCCTTTTCCATTTGTCCAGTTTTCCCTTTAAATTCTTCCATGATTTGTTTTTCATATTTTTAAAAATCGTTGGCCAATTTTTCTTTTACTTCCCTAATTTGGCTTTTAAAATCCTTTTTGAGCTCTTCTAAGAATTCTCTTTTGGTGTGAGGCCACTTTATGATCCCTTCTGAAGTTTCAGATGGGAGTACAGTCTAAATTCTGACCTCTTTGGTATTTGTGTTTTGGTCCTTGTTCTGATAGAAAGATTCTCTAGTCTTATCTTTTCTGGTTTGCTTCTTGCTCATGATGATCTCTCCTGTCCTGACTTTTAAAGCAGAACTCTGCTTCTGGGGCACAGGGGGCTCTGTTCCACGGATCTTGTGTTTGGAACTTGAGACTTTGTGTATTGTGGCCTCTGGATCTTTCAACTAGAACCTAGTATGCTGTAGCTTACCTGGTGCTGAGCTGGTTGATATGCCAATGTAGAGGCCAGGTAAAGTCTTTCTGAGTTTCCCAGGAGTTACACTGGAGCTATCTGTGTGAAGTGTGGGGGAGGGGTGGTCTGACCACAAGAGGTCTCCTCTCCTGAGCACAGACAGGCTCAGTGTTTGGTGAACTCCATTTGCGCTAGTGTCTTCCCAATTAACCTGACTGTGCTGAGACAGGCCTGGGTTCCTGGTGTTGACAATTACAGGTTACACCCCTCTGGGTCTCAAGATCTCCTCCCAGTTTGCTGAAGTGGAGCTGTCTGTGACGGGTCTAGTCCTGTATTGGTCCCCTTCAGCCACAGAAAGAGGGAGCCGTCTTTGTGATTTTCCTAGTCTCAGGGGTTAAGAGACTGTTTACCCCTTTGGTTGATCTCACTGCTCCTGGGTTTTACCTGGGGAAATATTCTCTGAGTTTTTCTAGGTCCACAAGAGTAGCAAGATAGCAATTATCAATCATTCTGCCATCTTGACTCCCAGAAGTTCAAGTAGGTGACTTACAGATATTTAATCTTTTAGCTGACAGTCTCAGGAGCTGCTGCAGAAGTTTCCTGGGGTTCTGTGGTTCTCTCTCATTCAGTTCCACTGGATTCCCATCCTGGGCTGATATGTTTGAGATTCTGCAGTGCTACTGCTGCTTCAGAACTTCCAGGGCTTCCTGTTCTGCTTTACTATGGCAGGGTCTATGCTGGTAGAGCCTGTGCCCTGTATGCTGCTGCCCTTCCAGCCCTATGCAACAGATGCCTCCTGTCATCCTTCCAATCTCTCCTGGGTTCAAAATCTGCCACCTTCTGTCTTCTGTTGAATTCTGCCACTCTAAAATTTGGTCAGATTCTCTTTTTAGAGGTATCTGAAGGAGTTTTGTTCTTTTTTTTTAAATAAGATTTTAGCAAAAAGAATAGAGCAACTTATCACGAGAATAATGCATTATGATCAGGTAGGATTTATACCAGGAATGCAGAGCTGGTTCAATACTGGGAAAGCTGTTAGTATTATTGATCATATCAAGAAGAAAACTAACAGAAATCACATGATTATCTCAATAGATGCAGAAAAAGCTTTTGACAAAACACAACACCCATTCCTATTGAAAACACTGGAGAGCATAGAAATAAATGGAACCTTCCATAAAATAATAGCCAGTTTCTAACTAAAACTTTCAGCAAGCATTGTATGCAATGGGGATAAGCTAGATGTATTTCCAGTAAGATCATGGGTGAAACAAGGATGTCTGTTATCGCCACTATTATTAAATGTGATACTAGAAACGTTAGCTGTGTCTCTAAGAGAAGAAAAAAATTGAAGGAATTTGAAAAGGCAAAGAAGAAACTAAGTTATCACTCTTTGCAGATAGAAGAAGAAATCCCATTTAAAGCTGGGGTAGACACAGTAAAATATTTGGGAGTTTACCTGTCAAAAGAAACTCAGGGAATATATGAACACAACTACAAAACGCTTTTCGCACAAATAAGGTCACATATAAGTAAGTGGAAAAACATCAGTTGCTCGTGGGTAGACCAAGACAATATAATAAAAATGACAATTCTACCTAAAATAATTTACATATATAGTGCCACACCAATCAAACTATCAGATAATTATTTTCTAGAGCTACAAAAATAATATCAAAATTCATCTGGAAGAACAAAATGTCCAGAATATCAAGGGAACTAATGAAAAGAAATGCTAGGGAAGGTGGCCTAACTCTACCATATCTCAAATTGTATTATAAAGCAGCGATTATCAAAACAACTTGGTACTGGCTAAGAAACAGAAGGGTAGACCAGTGGAATAAGCTAGGTACTCAAGACACAATAGACAATGAATATAGAAATCTACTGTTTGACAAACACAAGGACCCCAGTTTCTGGGATGAGAACTCACTCTTCGACAAAAATTGCTGGAAAAACTGGATAAAAGTGTGGCAGAAACTAGGCATAGACCAATGCCTGACACCGTACACAAGAATAAAATCCAAATGGGTACACAATCTAGGTATAAAGATTGATACTATGGACAAATTGGTGGAGCAAGGAATAGTGTATTTATCAGATTCATGGAGAAGGGAAGAATTTTTGACTAAAGAAGAGATAGAAAGCATTATGAAGTGCAAGATGGATAATTTTGATTACATCTAACTGAAAAGTTTTTGCACAACCAAACCCAACGCAACCAAAATTAGGAGGGATGTAGAAAACTGGGAAAGAATTTTTACAGCTAATGTCAGTGATAAAGTCCTCATTTCTAGACTATATAGAGAACTGAGTGCCACAAACTTAAAAAAAATCATTTGTCATTTTAGTTTCTTTTACATTTATTTTGTTTTGTGAATTTTGAATAACAAATTTTTCATTTTAATTTTGACATGATGGGAAGCTCCTTCCACCTTGCATTTCATTTAAAGGTTTCTGGATGCTGCTTTTTCAGATCCATAGACAGGTAAAGGGAGTTCTCTTACTTGGCCTCCTTGGTCACCTGATCTAGCTGTACTAGATTTTTTCTTGTGGGATCAGGTGAAAACTGTCCTATATTCATCAAAATTTTGTTCTTTGAATTATCTTCAGGCAAGGATTACACATGGAATCTTTTCAGTCATTCAGCATCAGCTGATGGGAATTTTTAGAAAGTTTGAAAATGAGTTAATGTCTAGCTAATGATAATGGTTAAGTTGAATTTTCACAAGAAACAGCAATATTTTGAAAATTAAAGTTATGTTCCAAGTGTTGTTTTTCCTAATTTTGTGACATTGCTAACCTCTGAATCAGCTTTCCCATTACATTCATGTGTTTTTAATGATGACATGTTTCTCCTCTCATTCTTAAAATCCAGGAGTTTGTGCCAAAGCAGAGAAGAGCAGGATCCTGCAACCAATTATTGACATTGAAATGCAGAGTGAAGAATCCAATACCAGCCAGGCAGATGTGGAGGAGAGGGCTGGCCCTACTCAAGGCCAGATGGCAGAGAAGCAAGTACTAGGTATCTCCTCAAAAGGGAAAAATCCAGTAGCCCAGGCCACAGCTGCTGAGCCTGAGATCCAGGAGGAAGAGGAACCCCAAGGAGCTGCTGCACACCCTGGCCCAGCACCTAGGCAGAGGCCTTATGTGTTTTCTTACCATCCCGAAATCTTCATGGGGCCAAAGAAAAGCAGGAGAAAGTATGACCGTAAAGGCAGGCTGATTTGCAATGGTATCGATTTGGGTGATTGCCTGCAGGTTGATTGTGCTGGCTGCTTCTACCCATGCCCCAGATGCAGCTCCAGGAAATGTGGAGTCAAGTGCTGCTGGAATCGCAAGTGGGTTTACAATAAAGTGGAGGATGAGTCTGGCGAGCTGGTCAATGCCTTCCCCTTTGCCTTTCCTGAATAAGTCCTGGTGACACTTGGCTCCCTTTTCTTAAGAGGGATGAACTGGATTTTTAAAAATGAGTTTCAGGGCAGAGGCAAAGGATTGGCATGGTCCTAGTGACACCTGATCATTCCAGCATCTGCAAACAACAACATCCCCCCTCAAATGATTCCATCATTTTAGGATTTTCTTTGTGCATGGAAAAGAGAATATCAGTCCTGCCCTATTATCTTTGCACCTTCAGTTATCACCTCAGCTAGTTCAGAAGTGTCTTTAGATTTTGGGAAAAGAAAGGAGCCTGAGTCCCTAAAGCCAGGAGTTTACTACTTTTCATGTTGTCATTAGTGCTTGATGGTTAAAAAAACAAAAAAAAAAAACCAACTTAAGTGTTAACTGCTACTGGATGGGATAAAGTCATATCCACCATATGGTGGCAGATATTTGCTTGTGACAGTTTTATTTGTCGTTATCTTGTATTTTGGATTTTTCTGACTTCTCCAATTTAATCTTTCTTGTTGAGTGATAACACATAATTTGTTACACTGTTCTGATGTCTTCATAGACAAAACGGATAAGTATTGTTCGAGTAATAGCATTTAAAGACAAAACAAACCATTTATGAACTCAAAGCTTATTTTTAATGTTAAAGAATTCCCTTCAGTTCAGAATCCAAGCATGACTCTAGACCACCATATTCAAAGGGGTACACCTGTCCAGGTAGGCACACCAATAGGGCAAAGGTAAGAAAGATACCCCAACAAGACTCTAAAAGGAGTCCCAGTGAGTGATATGTGACTGAAAATGAGTGAACAAAAAATAGGGGCATTCAGATGGGGCAGTGGATAAAACTCTGGGGCTGGTGTCAGGAAGACTCATCTTTCTGGATCCAAATTAGGCCTCAGATTCTTCCTAGCTGTGTGCCCTGTTCAAGTCACTTCACCTTGCTCACCTCAGTTTCCTCATCTATACAATGGGCTTGGGATGGAAATGGCAAACCACTTCATTATCTTTGCTAAGAACATCTCAGATGGGGTCACAAAGAGTGAGACATGACTGAAAGGTAAAAAAAATGAAAAACAAACAGGAAACATGCATGTCTGGAGGTGAAGCAGTCCCACCTGACCTAGAGGGCAGCATGAGACTTGACCATCCAGCCACAGCATGGGGTAAGAAAGACTTGCCACAACCAGGAGAACCCTCCTCATTCAAACTATGCTTCTCAGGGAGGGGCTCCAAGACTATATCACATTTTCCCTTAGTTGCTTGCAGAGGCCCAGGGGAGGGATGAAATTTGAATTATTAATGGTTAGCAAATTCTGCTGCCTTCAGGCAGAGTGGTTGTTTGGGAGCCCTCCTATCTTCCTTTCCTGGCTTTTATACAGTGTCTGCCAGAATCATTGGAGACAGGACCATGATGGGCGTCTCTGATATACTCCTACATACAGCCTCCTGGAGGAGAGCCTTGGGCAGCACCATCCTTGGCCCCCAATATTATTATTATTTTTGTCTCTAGTTATGTCTTTTAGCTCCAGATTTCAGAGACTGGCAAGGCAGCCAGGTTAGTTCACATCCCTTTCTACTTCCAGTGACCTGGCTCCTCATGCTGCTTAACCCCAAAAGCTTTCCCATCTTTGGGTGGTAACACTGTGTGTTGGGAAACACCTTGCCAAGGACTCAGCAGATGTCTGTGGCGTAGTTCTCTAAAAGTCTGGCCACATACTCTCTATCACCTCTTTCTAGCCCTGGGTTCACCATAAGAAGGAATGTGTAAAGTCGACTGAAGTAGCACTTACGGAGGAACCCTGGTCAGATGGGATGGCTCAGCCTGGAAACATTCCCTTACGTACAGCAGGTTGTACCATTGTATGGTAACATGTAAGTGCTGGAGAACATCTCAGGGTAGCTAGAGAACCAGAGAACATAAAAATGGGAGGAATCTTAGAGAGTGTAGTTCATCAAAGAACATAGAATGCTAGAATTGGAAAGAACGTTAGAATATTAGCAAGTGTTAACAGATTTTAGAGCTGGGGAGGACCTTAAAACGTACCATGTCAGAGCTGGAAGGGAACTTAGAACACACCATTAATTTCAAACATGGAATGTTAGAAATGAGAGGAACTGGAGAACACAGAAAGTTAAAACTAGGAACAGAACGGCGAATGTCAGATGTGGGAAAGACCTCAAAGCAAAAGGGTATTAGAATTTTCAGGGGAACTTTAGAACAGAGGATATGAGAACTGGATCTTAGAACACAGAACATTTGAGATCAAGTCCAAGCCTCTCATTTCCCAGCCAAATCAGCTTAATTCCTTCCAGATGCCAGTTCTTTAGATGGCGTTGCCCCTTTGGACTGATTGAAGGACACAGGGATTTGGGTCTCTTCTTGCCTGTCCTCCCAATTCAGGGTGTTTGCTGTCAATTTAGGACTGTTGTCAGAGTTTAGCTGGCAATGCAGTGGTGGGAGGATTTTCCTGCTTGAAAGTGGAAATGCTGGTGACACCTTGGAAATCTGACTGCATTTTCTTACTTAAAGGAGGGAGATTTCAAAATTCTTAGGCACTCAGTTTTCAGACGCCCCTGATGGCCATGGAAATTCTTATAGACAACCCAAGTTCTTCTTTCATCCAAGAGTGGAAGAACAGCTCATCACTGCCCCATGTATGTATTGCCATAGTTTATTAATGTGGTCCCGGGCAAAACTGCAAAATTCTCCGTCTTGTTCCCCCAACCCACTTCTCCCAGAAACACTTTGCCATAGTGCTAGGGTCTTCTCTGCAAAGAGCACAGGAGTAGAATTTTGAAAAACCGGATTCTACCAATTGAGCCATCAACTTTCTAGTTGACCTAGGGCAAGTGCTTTGCAGGCAGAGGTTTCTTTCTCTGTTATATGAGTGGGGTGGCATGTATCTATAAAATTCTTTCTAGGTTTAACATTCTATTTTGATGAAACGTACGCATTTATATAGCACTTTAATGCTTGCAAAACACCTTACAAATATCTCATTTTATCCTCACAACATCCCTGGCAGGTGGGTGCTTTTACTCCCCATCTGAAAATTGAGGAAACTAAGACAAACAGGGGTTAAATGACTTTCTCAGGGCCACACAGTTAGTATGTGGCTGAGGCTAGATTTGAACTCAGGTCTTCGTAATTCCAGGCCAAAAACTTGATCCACTTCAACTTGTTGCCTCGTTCTGACTCTCTTGTAGTTGTGCTCTATTTTCTTAATAGTAGCACTCTTTTTGATGACCAAAAACTGGAAATCAAGGGGATGCCCATCAATTGTGGAATGGCTGAGTAAATTAAGGTATATGAATGTAATGGAATACTGTTGTGCTATAAGAATAGATGAACAGGAAGACTTCGGAGAGGCCTGGAAAGACTTGTATGGTCTGGTGCTGAACGAGGGGAGCAGAGCCAGGAGAACTTTGTGCACAGCAGCGACCACAGTGTGCAAGAGTTTTTCCTGGTGGACTTGGGAGCTTCATTGCAATGCAAGGACGTAAAAAAAATTCCCAGTCGTCTTTGGGGGCAAGATGTTTTTCATATCCAGAGAGGATACTATGGAATTCAATTGCAGAATGTAGTGAATCATTTTCTTTTGTATTGGGTTTTGGTTTGTTGTATGGTTTCTCCCACTGATTTCAATTCTGTGCAGCACGACTGTGGTGAGAATATATTTAATAGAAATGTACGTATGGAACCTATGTAGAGTTGTATGCCTTCTCAGAGAGAGAGAGGGGTAGGGTGGAGGGGAGGGAGGGAAAAAGAAATCTAAGTTGTGTGGTAGTGATTGTGAAGCACTGAAAATAAATAAAATTAATAAAATTTTTTAAAAAGTTTTCCTGTTTTTTTCTTTTTGTGTCACCTTCATTTGCAAATATATCCCTTTTTCTCTGTTCAGAAAGTCATCCTTTTTAGCAAAGTGATCAAAAGAAACTTTAACAAAGCAAAAATAAGCCATATATACAGTGAGTTAGAAAGTATATGTGGTGTTCCACACACAGTCTCCCATCTCTGCAGTGAAAGAAGGTGATTTTCTCATCTCTTCTCTTGCAGCCATGCATATGAGTTTAAGTTTGGTTTTGTTTTCTCCTCAAGTACCTAGTGGTAGTTTTTGTGCATTTTGTTTTTCTGGTTCTACTTACTTTGCATCAGGTCATATGCCTTCCCATTCTTCTCAGTAGTTTCTTAGGTGTATTGGTTCTTTATCTACAGTCTATTTCCAAAGCCTTGTTTAGCTCTCATATTCCATATTTTAAATTTTACTTGCTGCTGTAAAATCCTATGTACTGTTTTCCAAGGTCCACCTCCTTTTGACATCCTATGTTCTAAGATTCTTCCTAGTTATAAAAGTCTTATTTCTAGGGTCTCAGTTCCAGTAAAGTCCCAGTAAAGTTAACATCCTAGACCTGCCCCTTGCTACCTTGGGCAGGCCATTCCTCTGTTTGGAACTCAATTGCCTCCTCTCTAAATATAAGGGGATAGGACTAGATCTCGCAAGTTATTTCTAGCTCTAACATTTTATGAATCTACGTACAATGGTTAGGAATCACCAAAAGGCTGATTTGGGCTTGATGTAAGGAAAACCTTTCTGACAATTAAGGCCATCCAAAAGTGGAACAAGTACTACCTTTAGAAGGGTACTGAGTCTGTCCTTAAGATCAGAGGTCTCAGGACCAGGAGCTGGTGGCAGACCCAAGCTTTGGAATCAACTGCAGAGAGGTTGCAGGATCCTTTTGTCAGGGTCATCGCACAGGGGGCTTCATGCTTTCAATAGCACTTGAACTTGGCCAGGTCCAAGGGCTGTCTGGATCTTAGTTATACCGGTGCTCTTGCTGGGGTCTGGCTTTACCTTGCCTTCCCCACCCTCTTCCCTCTCTCCAGACACACAAACCAAGCACACATCACAGAGATTTGGCAGAGGCCCACACAAAGCCAATCTTTATTGGTCTTATTACCACATGCATAAAGTGTCAGCAGTTTGGGAGATGATGGTGGATATATGTTGCTCACAAATGTAGTTCACACACAGGTCTTGAAAAGCTGCTCTCTTTCCTCTGACTGAGGGGAGCTTGTTTAACAACCATTCAACAGGTACCTTTTGGGGTCCACATCAAGGCAAGCAGAACCCACAGCACTGGGTAAGACACACTTGCTCACACTTAGCAAACCGTGTACAGTGGGTAGATATAGGCAGCAACATCTATTGATTAAATGCAAAGGTTTTCGATCCCACATGATGCAGGATGGCGTTTTAAACATTAGCTTGAGAATAACGTGGATCAGTCACGTAATAGCTTGAAGCGTTTGCAGATTCACAAGTTTGAAGTCCACGAGGGTTGTCTCTGGACAGGCAACCACCCCGACTGAAACCTAGGCTGGCCTGGGCTCACCACTGTCAGAAAGTGGAACCTTCTCAGCAGAAGGTACCAATGTGCTGGTGCCCAGGTCAGGCTGGTAGGGGCAAGGAGTGCGTGTCCTCTCAGTCTTGGTGCGTAGAGAGAGCAGGGAAATTAGGGAGAAGTGAGGGCTTCCAAAGAACTGCAGGAGGACAGTTCGCACCACTCTTTCCTACTTGTAGACCAAGCCAGCTTGGAAATTCTCCATGCAAAGAAAGAACATATTTGGGGGAAGGGGGGAAGGAAAGACTGGTTTTGATTGACAGTGGTGGAGAGTCTGGTGGAGTGGGAATGAGTGTGTGTCAAAGCATCTGTTCCCCCCAACTGTTGCTAAGCTTACTTCCCTCTCCAAAGCTCTGACAGATTTTTGAGCCACCCTCCCACAAGTCAAAAAGGTATCTTTACCACTTGCTAGCTCCAGGTCTCGTTGTCCAATCCATTCAGAGATGTGATAGTGTGTGTGTGTGTGTGTGTGTGTGTGTGTGTGTGTGCGTGCGCGCGTGTGTGTGTGATCAAATGGGTTCGGTGAAGTCCAGAAAGAACACCTGGAAAAGAGCGTGACCCTATATTCCTGCCACTGGCTTTGTCACCAACTTTTGCTCCTGTGGCACTTTCTGCTTTGGACCCCAGTCCTCCTCTGTAACAATGGAGCTCAGAGGACTTCCCAGTGTTCACCTGATGAGTATCAGATTAGCAGCAGACTGTTAAGTGCCAGGCAAATGGGAATGTAGACCCCTCACTCCCACAGCGCTCTTGGGCTCTACTCCGTTTTCTAATTGTAACATGAAAGGGTAAAAGGACTAGGTGACTTCTAAAATCCTTTAGACTGCTCTGAGGCCAGCTTTCAACTCTACCCTCTCCCTCTTCCCATTCCATATCAAGCTACTGCTCAGAAACTAACCTTGGCTTCTTTCATCAGAACAGCCCCGACCCTTTCATGTTCTCACATCATGCTGCTCCTAGTCAAACGTATCTCCTTTATCCCACTCAGCTTCATGGCACCTTCTAAGTGAAAAACTTTGTGCTTGGTGTTGCGGGCGCCCTATCTCAAGGAGCTCACATTCTAGTTGGAAGGGGTAAGACAAAACACAGATAACTAATAGAAGTTAGAATATACTGTGTATGTGGATGTGAATCAAGTGCTATGAGATCACTTCTGGCTGGTTGGTTGTGAGGGTGAAGGGGAAGATTCTTGGACAACCTGGTTTGAAGGATCAGTAAGATTCTAGCCCAGAGGTGGCCCAGTGAAGATGTAGACGGATTGTTTTTTTTCCTGCCTTTTAGACAATGGATCCCAAGCAATTTGAATGGGTCAGGTGGTTTTGCAAAGGATCATGGGAATTAGAGATATCATCTAGTCCCACACACTCATTTTATAATTTATTTTATTTTTTACAGTCTTTTTTAGTTGTATCAAATTATTTTATTTGTTTTCGGAGTTCTACAATCACTTCTATATATCTTAGATTTTTTCCCCTTCCTCCCCCTCCATTTCCCCTCCCTCCCCACTCCATCCCTGGGACGACTTTCAGTTTTGTAAGTTCTTCACATGCATTCCTATTGAATACATTTTCACCTTAGTCATCTCGCATAGAAGAATTAAAATGAATGGTAGATATCAGAAAACAAAACATAATACAAAAGAAGACGGTTTGCTTCATTCTGAGATCAAATTCCATAGTTCTTTCTCTGGATGTGGAAGGCATTTTGCCTCAAGAGTGTGTTGGCAATTTTTAAAGTCCTTACATTGCAATGAAGCACTGTCTACTAGAAAAAGCGCTCGCACACTGTGGTTGTTGCTGTGTACAAAGTTCTCCTGGTTCTGCTCCTTTCCCTCAGCATCAGTTCATATAAATCCTTCCAGGCCTCTCTGAAGTCTTCCTGTTCATCATTTCTTATAGCACAGTAGCATTGCATTCCATTCATTAACCACAATTTGTTCATCCATTCCCCACCTCACCCTCATTTTACAGATGAAGAAAATGTGTCACAGGGAGGTGAAGGAACTTGGCCAAAGTCCACAGGCAGGAGATGGGAACAGTCCAATTCCCTAGGCCAAGGAGAGAGAGGGAAGGCATGGAAATTGCTCAGAGAACCCTAGAAGTCTACTTTCTTTTAACACTTTAAGGGTTTTTCTGTTTTTGCAAATTTGCATCATTCCAATATATATATATATAAACCATTTTTACTAAAAAATCTGATGCCCATTAAATCTCACAATTTATTGCAAATTTGTGGTGTTTTCTTGCATTGAAATTTTGATGACACAGTATTGTGTCCTGTAATCATGTAGTATAATATTATAAACAAGTCATCCCATCCACATGTTCCTTTGGATGTCTGCTGGACTTCTGAAAAAGTGCAATGCCCTCACCTGCCGGCACTTGCTTGTTAGTACTTGTAGGTGGACATTTTGCATGTGTGTATAATTAAAAACTGATGTAATCACTATGAGTTTAATTCTGTTAGACAGATGAATGATGTGTGAATGGTTTTTGAAAACTGTCTTTTCTTTCCTTATGCTTCACCTGGCTTTTTATATTTTATTTAATGCCCCCCAAGTGGCCCTGAGGATACTACCATCCACTTGGGTCTTTCCAGGCTCCCCGGAGGTAGTCTCACCGTCTTTGGGAAAGGGATTGATGACCTTAAGCCTGACCTTGAGCAAGTCCCTCCCCCTCCCTGGGCCTCAGTTTCCTCCCCTGTAAGAGGAGGCAGCTTTGCTAGAAGACCTTCCTCTTCCAGCCCCAACTCCATCTTGCCTCTGCTAGTGACAGAGCAGTGCCTCCAGCTGCCCTCCCTCCCCGAGGTGCCCTTCCAGCCTGCCCACCCCTCCCCCTCTCTCCCCATCACTGACCTCCCCCATCCCCTCTCTGCCCCTCCCCCCTCTCCTCCCCTCCACTGCATCCTGCCATCCCTAGGGGGCAGAGCAGGCTTCTTCCTTTCTGTGCTTGGGAGCCGTCGAGGCAGGGATTCTCTGAGGGTCTCCTGGGAGAGGTAGGCCTCGTTTCTCATCCTTCCCAGTCCTGGGGTGGGGGGGTGGGCAATGGAATGGGTTCTGGGAGGGTGAGAGGCCATGGTCTGCGGGGAACCTCGTTTTTCACCCTTCGCCTTCATGGAGGGGCAATGTGAGGAGATCTGGGGGGATGAGGGGTGGGGATCTGGGGGGCCGAGTCCCGGTAGGCCTCGTTTCTCATCATTTTCCCTCCCGTGTGGGAGGCCGAGAGGTGGGTCTCTGAGGGGGGCCGAGCCCCGTTGGGCTCATTCTCATCTTTCTCCGTAATTTGAGTGAGAGGGCAATAGGAAGTGCCCTGGGGGGTTGGGGGGGGTCAGGGTTGCTGAGGGTCGGGTCTGGGGAGGCCAAGGGATGGTAGGCCTCCTTAATCATCCTCCTTAATCCTCTGGGGTGGGGGGTTGAGGGGCGGGGCCTGTGGGAGGGGCCAAGCCCTGTTGGGTCTCGTTTCTCATCTTTCTCCATCTCTTGGGTGGGGGGGGGGGGCAATGAGAGGTGCCCTGGGGGGTTGGGGTAGGGTCTGGGAGGACCGAACCCCAGTAGGCCTCAATTTCCATTCTACTCCATCCTTTGTGGGGCAGTCGAGGGATGGGGCCTGGGGCCGAGGGGCGGGGCCTGAGCGCCGAGGGGCGGGGTCTGGGTTTGCTGATCCCCAGAGGGAGCTTCTGGAGCCCTAAAGCCTCCCTGGCTGTGTTTTCTCCCAGCCCTGAGTGTGAGCTGCCCCCGTGGGTCCCTCAGGTCTGGCAAGGCCTTTACCACATACACAACTAAGCCCTTGGCTTACCATGAATAATGGAGAGGGGAGGTTTCTACAGGGCATTAGATTTGTATGATGTAATATAACTGATGGTTATCTGATGAGGGAATTTTGTTCTGAGGTGACTCATGGAGACATAAGTCAAGAAGTCATTAATTAATGAAGAGCCTGGATTAGCCCAGAGCTCCCAAAGATAAGAATTAAATAGGTCAAGTGGCAGACCACATGGTGACCCAGAGGAGAGGGACCACACTACCAGCTCCCACCACGTATCCAGAAGAGGGCCCATCTGTCCCGGGCAGGACTTGGCCAGTTTTAAAAAATTGAAACGCGTCCTGGCAGAGATCCTCCTTGTCCTTCTTGCCTCTGCCACCTCCTGACTCACTGCTTACATGGCCTCTTGTTCAGAAACCAGGGGATGAGTGGGCCAAGCATCCAGCCCTGAAGGTGGGCCATGACTTGGATACAGGTGAATGGGGGAGATGCCCAGGCCTCCAAAAAGGGAGTTGCCTGCATACAGAAGGCTAAGCTGCACTGACTTGCAGAAAATGTCACCCAAACGACCAAGTCTACTTCCTTGCTCCCAGTTTTTTCACTTGTATTTGCGTTTCTCAGTCAAAATTCTGTTTGGTACCCAGGTCCTGGTGAAAAACCATTCCTTCTTCCCATTCAGAGAGGCCTCTTTCTGGGTAGTCACCGACACGTCAAGTGGCTGCCCCTTCTGTGAGTCTAACAGTGAAGCAGCAGCACCACAGGGACTCCTGAGTGGCCTCAGTAAGTTGGGGGGTGAGACACCACCTTTCCCTTCCTTGACCTGTAACTCCTCACTATAAAAACCCCAGTTAATTCTTAGTGGGAAAGGAAACACTTGGCTCAGGGCAGTGCTCTCCTCTCTTGTTCTGCCCATGTTTACAGAGATGTGCTGGATTTCCATACACATGAATGGACACAGTCTTCTTTCTGGTTCATTCCCTTCTGCTTGCCCCCAAACCCCCAGGTATCCCTTCTGCTACAAAGAAAGTCTTCCCTTGCCCCTTATCCCTTGCCCCTTGCATCCTCCCAAGAGATCATGGTATTTTCCCATGCCTCTTGTTGCCAAGCCTAGAGGCCTGTATTGGGCTACCCGAGTCTTCCTTACCTCACCTCCCGAGGTCTTCGGCTGGCCACGCCGGATGCACGTATGAGAGAAAGGACGTTCCAGAGTCAAACAGGGGTTGAGCTTTATTACAGGGTTTCGGTTACAAGTACAGGGAGTCTTCTTTCTTAGGACGAAGAGGGGGAGATTTCCTAAGGAGGCTAAGCTTAAGGGATTGGAAGTAGAAGTACAAGCGGGGAGAGAGGGGGAGGGGAGAGAGAAAAGAAAAGAAGCGGAGCCCTACTTTTCTCTTTGGCTCCACACGTGCTAAGAGAGCTTTTAGGCTTCCTCAATCCTACTTAATCTTCAGCCACACCGTTTGCATCTCAATACCATGCTGTTAGGTAACTAGGTGTGCTCCAATCCGGGACGACCTCGAGGGCAGGGAGACTCCACCCATCAGGTATCTCCGGGGGAGAGGCGGAAATACCCGAGCTAGCCGAGCTAGCTCGGTCTGACCTTCTCGAACCCCCGCTGTTCATGGAGGGCCTCGTAAGACTCTAAGATTTAGAAGTCCCACTTTTACCCGCCCGAGACTGTCCACACGGATTTGAGCTTCCAGTCCCAACATCTTGTCAGTCTACACTGGCTGCTCCCCTTGTCTCACTGCCCACTCAGTCCTCACTTCCGTACCCTGTCTCTAGGTGCACTGCTTGGATGAGATCTCAGATCCAGTGCATTCATCCAAACAGCACAGTGTATCCTTTCTCTGAGCTCCATCTTCCCATCTTTTTTTTTTTAAATAGCCGTAATGCATAAGTTATTCTTTAAAAGGGGGATAGCACCCTACCGCAATCATTTCATGAGACAGATGTAGTACCAGTACAAAACCAGGGAAGAGTGAAACCCAGGAAAAGAATTATAAACCAATATAATTAATGCATTTTTAATGATTATTCAAAAATTTTAGATAAAATCTTGTTCAGTGTACTGCAGATACTTAGACAAGAAATCATTCATTAGACCAACTGAATTCATACAAATGATGCAAGGATTGTTCAACACTATGGGGACAATCAATGTAATTAATCATATTAAAAACAAAGCTATCAAAATTGACATGATTATCTCAATAGATACAGAAAATACCTTGACAAAGTACAAAACTCATTTATGCTAAAAAAAAAAAAAAGCCCTACACAATATATTCAAAGATCTTTTGATATTATGATTGAAATTAATACTTCATATTGCTCTGAATATAATAAAAATATTATAACATTATGACCTTTTGAATATTATGAGGAGCATCAATAAAGCAAAAGAAAAAATAATATTCAGTTGGGATACACAAACATTATTTTTTATTTTTTTATAAAGTATTTATTTGTTTTCAGTGTTCTACAATCACTTCCATATGACTTAGATTTTTCCCCCTCTCTCCCCCCCTCCCTGAGACGGCATACAATTTTATATAGGTTCTACAATACATTTTCACCTTAGTCATGTTACATAGAAGAATTAAAATGTATAGCCATCTCCCCATCTTTAGAAAGGCTCTTAAGAGGAAGGTGAAAGCCCCCCAAAGGTTAGGTCAGGGAATGGGGTAGAAAAGAAGGAGCAGGAGCTGGGGTAACAGTGTTTGACAAAATGAGGAGAATGACCTGGGGCTCAGGAGATGATCTCAGTCCCACAGCCTGGTGAGCCTCCCTCCCTCCTTTGCCCCAGAGAAAGCAGGTCCAGTTCTGAGGCTGAAGGTATGAACTGAGTGCTGCTTGTAAAAGACCACCGATGGAGGGCAACCCCGAGGCCATAGAGCTGGGCAACAGGAAGCAGGCTGGGAGGACAGGCTGCCAACACCCAGGGCTGCCCAGGGCTGTGAATTGGATGACCCAGGATGTGGAGCCAGGACAACAGGAGCAAGGACAGACCCAAAGCAAGAGGGCATTTGCAGAGTGGGTCCCCAGTGGTTGGGGGGACGTTTTCAAAGCACAAGGAGGCAGGGAGGTGGTGGCCACAATGTCCTCCTCTCGAGAGACACGAACTCCATGGGGTCCTGCTTTGACTGGGCACCAAGTGGTCTGGCTTTCTGGTGCCAAGCAGAGCATAGCAGCCTTCTGCTCTAGACATCTTCCCCCTATTTTGTGCTCTTATCCCCCAGGTCCAGTTGGAACCACTTAGAGGAGAGACCTTAAGACAGCAAGTCCAAAGTGGAGTGGAGGATCTGCCAGCATGAGTACCAAGGACAAGGGCAAAACGTCAAAAGGCCGAGGGGAAAAGTCCACTGCCAATCAAGAGGGAGCTGCGGCAGGGGATGCGTCTCCCATAAAAGTTCATCAGATGGAAGAGAAGCAAATAGAAACGGTGATACAGCAATTAATGGCCCTAAATATTAGAAAGCGTGCCCCCCAGGGAGCAGAGGTCATAGCAAAAGGTGGGGAGGAAGCAGTAGCTGAGGCAGCTGGTGGGAGCCCTAGCTCCCCCACTGCCCAGGGGCCTGACTCATCCAGAGGGAATGCCAGAGGGAGAAAAGACAAGAGAAAATATGACGGGAAAGGCAGGCTCCTTAGTAATGGTTTAGACCTGTGTGACTGCCTCAACGAAGGGTGCCCTGGCTGCTTCTCCCCATGCCCCAAGTGCACCTCCAAGAAATGCAGGATCAAGTGTCGCTGCAACCGGCGCTGGGTCTATAGGAAGAACGACAATGAATCTGACGACCCGGTCAGCACCAATCCATTTTCCTATACCAAGTAAGGCCGACCCGGCACCCACAGGGCACACTTGCCCCCTTTTCTTGGAGGGAGCCCAAGTGGCTACTTTCTTAGTGATCTGTAGGGCAAAACTGGGCAAAGAGCTGACCTGGCCCTAGTGTGCAGTGAGCCTTCCAGTGCTGGGCTCCAACAAACTTCCCCCTGCTCAGGACTGCTCTCACAATGCTCACCTTCCACCGTGCATAGGAAGGATAAGGCATGCCTCCCCTCTCATCCTCCCTAGAGCCAGTTTAGTTTCTAAAGCTAGGGGCTGCCTCTGTTTCTTGTTGCAAATAGCTCCTGAAGGTTAACAAACAAAGAAACTCAACCTGGTCTGGGTGCTGGTTTTTTGCCAAGTTTGTGCTTTGGGATCTTTCTGTCTTTTTTTCTCTCATTTGTTTGGTCTTTCATGTTGAGTTCTAGTTGCTGAATTGTTCAGCTATTGAGATGTTTCAGAGATGAAATGGATAAAGCTTGTTTAGATAGCAGTATTTAAAGAACAAAATAAAAGCGATTTACACATCCAAAGTTGGTTTTTAATCTCTAAGAATTCCCTTTCACTCAGAATCCAAGGAGTGCTACGGTCAGCCATATCCAAAGGGTACCCCTGCATGGGCAAGTAGGTCCTCCTCACCAAGTGGGTGAAGGTAAGTATGATCCACATCTGGAGGGCAGGTGTGCCTGCCTCACTAGAAGGGCAGCATGAAACTTGACCCTCCAGCCAGAACGAGGGGAAGGAAGGACTTCCCACAACCAGAACCTCCCCATTCAAGCTTTGCCTCCCAGGGAGGGGCTCTAAGGCTACATCACCTGTTCTGGTAACTGCTTGCAGAGAGCCAGGGCACAGATGGAAATGGAGTTTTCAGTGGTTAGCAGATTCAGCTGCCTTCATGGGGACTCACTAGTTCTTTTGTACCCTTTCCTTCCCCTCATGTTTTGTTTCTGTCAGCATAATTAGAGACATGACTGTAATGGTGCCCTCTGACACACAAAGCCTCCTGAAGCAGAACCCTCCATCCTTGGCCTTTCATCCTGTGTCATTTCCATTCCTGGTCACCTCATGGGGTAGGGGCTCCTGGACACTTGCCTAGACACATGCAGTTCCACTGGGACTATTTTTCTTGACCATCTTGGGTTCCCAGGTAAAGTTTTAGTCCAGAATCACCAATCCAACATAGTATGTGTCCTGTAAAATCCAATGGGAATAACAGACTGACCTGTGCCCAGCAGGTCAGGACATCCATTTCCAGGAAGAAAATAATACAGGACTTAAGGGGGTGTCAGGAAAATCCCACAAACAGGTTTCATTTTGAAAAATTAATTTATTTGTTTTCAGTTTTCTAAAATCACTTCAGTATATCTTAGATTTTTTTCCCTCCCCTCCTGCACTTTCTTCTTTTCCTTCCCTACCTTCCCCCTCCTTCCCGGAGACAGTGTGAGATCTTATATAGGTTCTACACATATATTCTTATTAAATACATTTTTACCTTATTCAAATTGCATAGAAGAATTAAAATGAATGGAAGAAACCATGGAAACAAAACAAAACAAAAAAAACAGCACAAGAGAAAATGATCTGCTACATTCTGTGATCCAGTTCCATAGCTCTTTCTCTGGATGTGGAAGACATTTTGCCTCAAGTGTCCATTGAGAATTTTTTTAGGTCCTTGCCTTGCTGTGAAGGGCTAAGACTACCAGAAAAATTCCTCGCACACTGTGGTTTTTGTTGTGTACTACGTTTTGGTTCTGCTCCTTTCACTCAGCATTAGTTCATATAGGTCCTTCCAGGCCTCTCTGAAGTCTTCATCATTCTCATAGCACAATAGTATTCCATTACATTCATACACCACAACTTGTTCAGCCATTCCCCAATGGATGGGCATCCCCTTTATTTCCAGTTCTTGGTCACCACAAAGAGAGCTGCTATAAACGTTTTTGTACATGTGGGACCTTTTCCTATTTTTATGATCTGTTTGGGATACAGTCCTAGAAGTGATATTGGTGGGTCATAAGCTATGCACATTTTTGCAGTCCTTTGGGCATAGTTCCAAATTGCTCTCCAGAGTGGTTGGATCAGCTCACAGCTCCACCAACAATGAATTAGTGTTCCAACTCCCCATATCTTCTCCAACATTTTTATCATCTTCCTGTTTTGTCATGTCAGCCAATCTGATAGGTGTGATGTGGTGTCTCAGAGTTGTTTTGATTTTCATCTTTCATCAAGAATGATTTAGAGCGTTTTTTTAATACGACTATAGGTAGGTTTAATTTCTTCCTCTGGAATCTCCCTATTCATAACTTTTGACCATTTATCAATTGGGGAATGACTTGTATTTTTGTATATTTGACTCAGTTCTCTATATATTTTAGAAATGAGGAATTTATCACAGACACTAATTGCAAAAATTCTTTCCCAGTTTTCTGCTTCCCTCCTAATCTTGGTTGCATTGGGTTTGGTTGTGCAAAAACTTTTCAATTTAATATAATCAAAATTATCCATTTTGCACTTCACAATGTTCTCTATCTCTTGTTTGGTCAAAAAATCCTCCATTCTCCATTAGTCTGAGAAACACACTATTCCTTGCTCCCCTTATTTGTTTTTAATGCCAGTCTTTATACCTCAGTCATATATCTGTTTGGAGTTTTTTCTTGTGTGTGGTGTCAGGCATTGGTCTATGCCTAGTTTCCTCACACACCGTTATCCAGTTTTCCCAGCAATTTTTGTCATACAGTGAGTTCTTATCCTAAAAGCTGAGGTCCTTGGGTTGATCAAACAGTAGATTGCTGTATTCTTTAACTACTATGTCATGAGTATCTAACATATTCCTCTGGTCTACCCTTCTGTTTTTAGCCAGTACCAAGTGCTTTTGATATGTGCTTCTTTATAATACAATTTGAGAACTGATAAGGCTAGGCCACCTACTCTAGAATTTTTTTTCAATAATTCCCTTGACATTCTGGACCTTTTGTTCTTCCAAATGAGTTTTGACATTTTTTTCTAGCTCTATAAAATAATTATCTGGTAGTTTTTTATGGCACTGAATAGGTCAATTAATTTAGGTAGGATTGTCCTTTTTATTATATTAGCTTGGCCTCTCCACGAGCAACTGATGTTTTTCCACTTACTTAGATTTGGCTTTATTTGGGTGAAAAGAGTTTTGTAATTGCGTTTGTTTGTTGGGTTTGTTTTGGCAGGTAGACTTGCAGATATTTTATAGTGTGTACTACAGCTTTAAATGGGATTTCTCTTTGTTTCTCTTGCTGTTGGACTTTGTTACTAATATATAGAAATGCAGATGATTTATGTGGGTTTATATTGTAACCTGAAACTTTACCAAAGTTGTTTATTATTTCAAGTAGTTTTTTCCTTGATTCTCTGGGGTTCTCTAAGTATATCATTATATCATCTGCGAAGAGTGATAACTGAGTTTCTTCTTTGCTTATCTTATTCCTTCAATTTCTTTTTCTTTTCTTATTGCTAAAGCTCACCTTTCTAGTACCATATTGAGTAACAGTGGTGATAATGGACATCCTTGTTTCACACCTGATCTTATTGGAAATGCATCCAGCTTATCCCCATTACATATAATGCTTGCTGATGGTTTGGGGAGATACTGCTTATTATTTTTTAGAAGACTCCAGGTATTCCTATGCTCTCCAGTGTTTTCAATAGGCATGAGCGTTGTATTTTGTCAAAGGCTTTTTCTGCGTCTATTGAGATAATCAATTGGTTTCTCTTAGTTTTGTTGTTGATAAGATCAACAATGCTGATAGTTTTCCCAGTATTGAACCAGCCATGTATTGCTGGCATAAATCCTACTTGAACATAATGTATTATTCTTGTGACAAGTTACTGTATTCTTTTTGCTAAAATCTTATTTAAAATTTTTGCGTCTATATTCATTAGAAAAATTGGTCTATAATTTTCTTTCTCTGTTTTGGTTCTCCCTGGTTTAAGTATCAGAACCATATTTACATCATAAAAATAATTTGGTAGGACTCCACCAATTTTCCCCAATAGTCTTTATAGTATTAGAATTAATTATTCTTTAAATGTTTGATAGAATTCACTTGTAAATCCATCTGGCCCTGGAGATATTTTTCTAGGGAGTTCATTGATGGCTTGTTCAATTTCTTTTTCTGAGGTGGGGTTATTTAAGTATTCAACTTACGTCTAATTATTGTTTTCCTCCTTGTTGGAGGTGAGTTTATCTTTTTCATTTTTTATATAGGTAATTTAGTTTTCTTTTTTCTTTTTTTAAATCAGATTGACTGAATTTTATCAATTTTATTGGTATTTTTTCATAAAACCAACTCAGTTTTATTTATGAGTTCAGTAGTTTTCTTAATTTCAATTTTATTAATATCTCCTTTGATTTTCAGTATTTCTAATTTGGTATTTACTTGGGGATTCCACAATTTTTGCATTATTTCTTTCTGGCTGCTTGTAATATTTTCTCTTTACCTGAGGACTCTGGAATTTGGCTACAGTGTTCCTCGGAGTTTTCCTTTTGAGATCTCTTTTAGGAGTTGATCAGAGAATTCTACCCATTTCTATTTTACCCCCTGGTTCTAGAATATGAGGGCACTTTTCTTTGATAATACTTTGGAAGATGATGTCTAGGCTCTTTTTTTGATCATGATTTTCAGGTTGACCAACAATTTTTAAATTATCTCTCCTGGATCTATTTTCCAAGTCAGATGTTTTTCGAATGAGATATTACACGTGGTCTTCTATTTTTTTCCACTCCTTTGGTTTTGTTTTATTAATCACTTGGTTTGTTATAAAGTCATTAGCTTCCATCTGCTCCATCCTAATTTTTAAAGAACTATTTTTTTCAGTGAGCTTTTGAACTTCTATTTGGCTAATTCTGCTTTTTAAAGCACTGTTCTCCTCATTGACTTTTCTATTTTCCATCCGCATTTCTATTCCCCCATCTTTTGGGTGGAGGGCCAATGGGTGGGGAGGTCTGGGGGATGGGCAGAGCCTGACTAGGCCTCGTTTCTCATCCTTGTCCATCCTCTGGCGTGTGGGGGTGGGTTAGGGGCAAGGATAGGGGAGTAGAGTCCTGTTAGGCCTCATTTCTTTAACTCCATCTTCTCGGTGGAGAGTCAGTGAGCAAGGGTCTGGGGGGAAGAGCCCAAGTCGGCCTCATTTCTCATCCTTCTCCATCCTTTCTGGAAAGGGAGAAGGGTGGGGGTCTGGGAAAGGGGCAGAGTCCCGGAAAGAACATCAGGGAAACTGAAGCCAATATGGTTGTGTTTCATCTGGGGACTCAGTTCTGTCTAGACCCTTGGCCACCCGGGAATGTTCAGGGCAGGTGTCTACAAGACATTCAGTAGAAGCCATGTGAGGTCATAGAATGTTATTTACATATTATATGTTATAAATTGACATAAATAATGCATACTTGATGAAGGGGCCAAAGGCTGTGAGTTTGGGCAATTGATGGAGTCCTAGGTGGGGAAGGTGAGGGACAGGGACTTGAATACCCAGGGCGTAGAAGAGGGCCAGCCCCATGGTCAGTGCCTAATGCAGCAGGTGCACCCAGCATCTTTCCCAGGGAGCCCAGGGAACTGGCAAGCAGGCTGGACAGACTGGCTCCTGGGCTCCTCTCTAGAGGTGCAGGATCTGGGTTGAAATTTGACATCTGTGAACAACGGACAGACCTGCCCCTCCCTGGGCCTCCCTTCTGGAAGAGGACCATGAGAGCAGGGAAGTGATGTTAGGACTTTCAAGTGAAGTGGATTTAAGTGAGGGAGGGCTGGTCAAGGTCCCCAGCCTCACTTCTCCCCAGACCCATCCGGGTTCAGTGGGGAGAGATACATCAGGAAGACTGCAGATGGCCCCCATAGTGCCTTGGACACAGCAGGCACTCTGTGATTGTCCGTGATTCTGACTCTAATTCAAGCTGAGCTCCTCCAGAAGACCCCCTCCCCCAGGGATCCCAAAGTCTCCTTCCTTCACCCCTGCTGGCCCCCTTTCCTTGCTCCCAGACCTTCCATGGAGGGGAGGGCTTTGCCCACTCCACCCCTGCTGTAAAGGGTGTCCTGATCACAAAGCACTGGTCTGGCCCCAGCTGCACGTTGGTGAGCACTACTTATTGATCAGTTCATGGACTGGCTTCCTGATCTCGTTCCCCCCCTCCCCTGCCCAACCGCCCCCTGCCTTCGCAGTTCCCGCCCTTTCCTGGCAGGGACCCTGGGGCAAACACCTACGGGGGTTACAGTTTAGGGCTGGACTCGAACTCTGCACCTCCTGCCCTGCCCCGCCCCCTTACTACCGCCCATGCCACCCCCTCAGTAACGCGGCGCCTGCGCACTGGGTTTTCCACCCAGAGCCTGGGAGTCTGGCAAGCCTCTGGTTGGGCTCCTAATCTGGGAAGTGCGGGACACCACTGGGCCTCAGCTGCCACTTGGGTAAGATGGGGTCTACCAATCCCAGGGCCCCCTGGGCTCCTCCCGGGGCTCAGTTTCCCCACGTGTAAGGGGGGTGGGGGTAGGGAGGCCGCCAAAAGGGGCCCTGGAGAATGCTGGCATCCATGCCCCACCTCTGGGATGCTAAGCCAGCGCCTCCCTTGCCTGTAAAAGGCGCCTGTGGGAGGCCCCTTACAGGCCCCAACCCCATCTTGTGCCTGTTGGCGGTAGAGCAGCGCCTGGAGCTCCCCTTCCTCCCCCAGGGTGCCCCTGTGGGTGGCCAAGCCCTCCCCTGGCGCCCCTCGCCCGTCTGCCCTTCCCCTCTCAACCCTGCCCCTCTGAACCCTGCCCCTCTGAACCCTTCCCCTATCAACCCTGCCCTTCTCAACCCTGCCCCTCTCAGCCCTTCCCCTCTCAGCCCTTCCCCTCTCAGCCCTGCCCCTCTCAACCCTGCCCCTCTCAACCCTTCCCCTCTCAGCCCTTCCGCTCTCAGCCTTTCCCCTGTCAGCCCTGCCCCTCTGAACCCTTCCCCTCTCAACCCTGCCCCTCTCAGGCCTTCCCCTCTCAGCCCCGCCCTTCTCAGCCCCGCCCCTCTCAGCCCTTCCCCTCTCAGCCCTTCCCCTGTCAGCCCTTCCCCTCTCAGCCCTTCCCCTCTCAGCCCTGCCCCTCTCAACCCTGCCCCTCTCAACCCTTCCCCTCTCAGCCCTTCCGCTCTCAGCCTTTCCCCTCTCAGCCCTGCCCCTCTGAACCCTTCCCCTCTCAACCCTGCCCCTCTCGGCCCCGCCCCTCTCAGCCCCGCCCCCTCTCAGCCCCGCCCCCTCCTCCCCTGCATCGCATCCTGCCATCCCTAGGGGGCAGAGCAGGCTCCTTCCTTTTGTGCTTGGGAACAGTTGAAGCAGGGCGTCCCTGAGGGCCTCCTGGGAGAGGTAGGCCTCGTTTCTCCTCCTTGGTCGTCCTCGGTGGGGGGCCATGGCGCAGGTGTGGGGGGGCCGAGGGGCTGGGGCCTGCGGTGCCCGGTTTCTCATCCATCGCCATCCTGGGGGGCGCTGGGCGTGTCTGGGGGCCGAGCCCCGGGAGGCCGCTTTTCTCACGCTTCCCCATCCTCGGTTGGGGGGAGCAATGGCAGGGGGTGTGGAGGAGGGGCAGAATGCAGCTAGGCCTCGTTTTTTGTCCTCCATCTTTGGGAGGGCCAAGGGGTGGGGGTGGGGGTGGGGGTCATAGCCCCTGTTGGCCTCGTGTCTCATCCTGCGCCATTCTTTGGGTTGAGGGAAGGCCAGTGGGCGGAGATCTGAGGGGAAGGACGTAGGCTGCTAGGCCTGGATTCTCAGCCTGCGCCATTCTCTGGGCGGGCCCACTGGCGCGGGGGTCAGGGCGGGAGTTTGGGGGGGCAGAACCCCGATAGGCCTCCTTTCACGTCCTGCTTCCTTGGGGTTCCGAACCGACCCCAGCAGCCCTGGTTTCTCATCTCTCTCCATGCCCTGGGTGGGGCAGATTCGGGGGCCTGGGGGGGCCAGAGCCCCGGTAGGCCTCGTGTCTCATCCTTCGCCGTATTTTGGGTGGCGGAGGGGGCCAATGGGCGAAGGTCTGTGGGGGGCAGAACCCAGTCGTCTGCACTTGTCATCCTTGGCCATCCTGTGGGGCGGGTGCAATGGGTAGCGGTCTGGGGGAGGCATTCCCCGGTAGGCGTCCTTCCTCACCCTTCTCCATGCTCTGGGGGCTAAGACGTGTGGAGTCTGGGGGGTGGAAGCCCCAAAGGCCGCTTGTGGGGGCCCTGAAGCCTGGATGGTTGTGTTTTCTCCCGTGACTGACTTCCAGGAGCCGCTGCCCCGGGCCCCTCGCGCCTGGCGAGGCCTCACCCAATGGCCATCTACCACCTTGGACAACCGGGAATGGGGTGGTGGGGGGGGGCAGTGTCTACAGGGCATTCTGCTGAGAGATAGTTAATGTAACCAGATGTTGTGCTATGAGGTTATTTTTCTTCAGTTGTTATGTAAATGAGCTTTCTCGAAGGGCTGAGGACTGCATTTAAGTGAATCGTGGAAAACTAGGTGGAAATGTTATTTACTGATTAATAAGGAAGGAGTTAAGAGACCCCTGGATCGCCCTAGTTCTTGAGGTGACGCTAGTGGCCCACAACTGGTCTGTTGCTGCACAGGAGGGGAGGCCCTAGCTGGTGTCCCTGTCTGGGGGCTTATCTCTCCCTCCCCCAACCTATCCCCAAGAGCTTGCTGCCAAGAGCCCCCTGAAATAGCCACGTTCCTGCTGGGACCTAAGACTGTGTAGGGGGCGCTGGGGAAGGCCCATCCTTCCAATGCCAGGGCAGGGAGAGATGGACTGATCGTCCTGCCACCAGACCTGATCCCCCATTCCTCTCGATCTGCCCAATCAAAGGCAGACAGAACATTGAAATGAGAATCAGGAGATCTGGGTTCTGACCCCTATGCAGAGATAAAAGAGACCTGTGAGATCAAGGATCGTGTTTATCCTCTAAGGGCCTCAGTTTCCCCTTGTAGAAAACGAATCACTGGGACTCAGTGTTCTCTGAGCGAACAAAGTGGTACCTTAGAACCCAAAGAACTGGGGACTGAGCAGTGTGATTAATGGGCATCGGGGAGCTGAACGTTTGGAATCACTGATGTCTTCTGAAGACATAGGTTTTCCCTTTCCTTACGAGAGGTCAGGTGGCATCCTCCAGCAGGATGTAAGCTCTCTGAGGGCCAGAAGGGTTTTCTTCCTCTCCGTGGCTTCCCTAGCCTAATTAGGCCAGTGCCTGCCACCGACAGAAGAGGCACCGTCCGCACGGAGAGGCGGCCAGGAGAGTGAGCACTCCCGGCCATTGGCCCCTCTGTGGCGCCTCACCCTGGGAAACACGCTAGGTCAGGGGAGCTCCCTCTCGTCACTCTCCTGGTTTGGCGGAAACCCCACTCGGTAACCCCCGTGTCTCTTTTTGTTCCAGGTTTGTCCAGGACCAAGACTTAGCTGGTGGAAGGCTCCAAAGGCAAGTGACCCATAGCAATTAAAGCCCAGATGCAGTGGGTGGCAAGACCCGGCCCAGGGCTGTTGGTGTCTGCAGCCATTCAGACTGCCCTGGCCAGGCCTTCCTCTTTTCCCTCCAGGTCCTAGCGAGCTCTCTGCTTTGTCGGGAGGCCCGAGGGACAGTCTCGGTGTGAGCCTAGCTCCCGTCTGGGCTCCTGTCTTGAAACCCCGTGCAGGGGCTTGTGCCTCTGAGCCTCTCTGACCAGGTTGGACCCTGCTCACTGCATCGGGGTGGCGGGGGTAGGGGGCGCTTAGTCAGCCTCTGAGCATCCAAGTGCAGGGGCCCGGATGAAAGGGATGGGGCCTTTCTGCAGAGAGGCAGGGTCTCCGTGACCACTGGCCTTGGCAGGTCTTCTTGGCCGCTTTTGGGTCATGTACGCCAGGGCCAGTCTGTTGAGGTCCATGTAGCCCTTGTTAGAATAAGCTTGTTTCTCACCCAAAGAGGAAGGGAATGCTAAATGGCCCTTAGGAGTGTCAAGTTAGGGAGCCTTGTTTCCAGCCTCACCTTTGTAAACATTGTCCATTCTCTTTATCCCTCTGGACTTAATGGCCACAAACCCAGGGAAGGAGAAAGGAAAGGGATCAAGCCTTTATTCTCACCTGCAACAGGCCAGACTCTGTGCTAAAGTGCTTTCCAGGTAAATAGCTCATTTGCTCTTTACCAAAACCCTGGGAGGTAGGTGCTATTCTCACTCCCATTTTACAGTGGAGCAAAGCGAGCCTGGTCTGGGGCAGCACAGCTCTCAAGTGCCTGAGGCCAGCTCTGGCCTAGGGTTTTCCCGGGGTTGAATGCTGGTGTTTTTGAAGGAAGAGATACCTCGTTTAACCAGGCAGTGACAAAATGGCCCTGCCTGTCCCTCTACACCTTTTCTTTCCCCAGCTGGGGATGTAAATGAAATTGGCTCATCTTTTGTCAGGTGATACCCACCATGCCCCGTTCAGTCCCCCACTGGAAACACCACCTTGTTCAAACCTGTTGCCTGCATTGAACACACCACGTAAATCTGCTGTCTGACCACACGCCCTGAAGCTGATCTCAGTGAAGAAATAGAGCATTTCCCCCCATTTGGTATCACCCCTTTCCATCCTCCCATCCCTGAGTACAAGCTCTCCTTTAAAACAGGTCAGTTTGGTCTCACAGCTCCACTGCCCCTATCCGTGGGTCACACCTTGTTCAGGCTACTAGCACTCAGGAGGCCCTGAGGCCAGGGGCCTCAACCTCCAGTACAAAGGTTTCCCTGAAGGCCCAGTTGACTGAGAAAAGCTCAAAGCAGCATTCTCTCCCTTGCAAGCTATTGTTTCTTCTGATCCGCATTTCCCAATTCCACATGAATGTGGTTTGGGCTTCCCCCACCTCAGGGCACTGTGTGGACTCTGCATCTCAGCAAATCTCTAAGATTCTAATTGCAGAGAAAGTGCCAGACTCCAGAGGGAGGAGTAAGGGGAGTTTTCTCACCTGGGAGCTCAGTAAGGCTAGGAGAGGACAGCTGCAGCCCCTAACCAGCCTGCCTGGAGAGGGGTCCCTTTCCTCATCTGAAAACGACCTCTTCGTCTCCTTTGGCCTCAGTTGCAGGAGATCAGGTCCTGCCTGCCCTTCCTCTGTGGCGGTGACGGCTGAGAAACTTCGTGTACTGTAGGCCATCTGGCCCTCTCCAGCCCAGTGGTTCTGCTTTCCACAGGAGGGAAGCTGAGGGGCTGGGGACCGTGGGGAGGGAGGACTCCCAGGCTAGGCTTTCTCCCCACCTCGTCCCACCTTGCTCCAGCTCTGATGGCTGTTGTGTGCCTTCCTGGGAAGAGGGTGAAAGAAATGTTGCTTGAAATGGCCACAAATGGAGGGGAGTTTGTAGGCCACAAGAGCTGGGCTTCCAGAAGACCAGGGCCAACGGATGTGGCGATGTCCTGGACGGCTTGAAGGAAGGCGATAGTTGAGAAGGAGGAAGAGAAAGGAGCAAGAGGTTGGACTTTCCAGCCATGGCTGGTGACCCAAGCTGGGGAGCCAGGCTGACAAGGGGTACATGGATAGACCCAAAGGCAGAGGAGATTTGTGGAGAGGACAGGCCACCGTTTCAGGCCTTAGGGTCAGCTGCTTTGATAGTCCTGGTACAGGTCGGGGAATGAGAATGGGTGAGGGGGGACAGAAGAAGCAAAAGGGACACAGGAGATCCGGCCTGGGCCAGGCTTGTTTGCTCCTTTCAGGGGCCCTCCTCAGTCTGCTTTCCCCCATCGTCCTCCCTCCTTTGGGGGGTTGCTGAAGGTTGCTCCTAGTGAGCCTAGGTGCCTACTGTCGTTCCCAGGGTCACGCAGCGGCATCCAAGAACGCCCGAGGCAGCAAGAGAAGCTGCCTTGCAGTGAGCGAAAATGAGTACGTGTTCTCGGTTGTCTAAGAAAAAGAAGGAGAAGGCTGCGAGTGTGGAGACCCAGGAGGTCAGAGAAGAGCATGAGGTGAGAGTTGAGGCTGAGGAGAGTGCAGGAGTGGAGAAGAAGGCGCCTTGTGGAGAAGTACCAGGCAGCTGCAGTGGTGCATCAGGTCCCAGTGGTAGCAGTGCCACCTCCGCTGTCCAGATTGGCTCGAGCGTCCAGATGGCATCCCCAGTGCAGATCAGCCCAGGTAGTCAGGTCGGCTCCAGCGTCGACCCTGGCACCATTGTCCAGGTGAAGTCCCGCGGCCGCGGGCGCCCCAGACGCCGTGGGCTCGGGGGCTCTGCCCTCACCAGGGGAGGCCTGCTGCACGAGCAGGGGCAGAGCAGCCCCCATGACCTGACTGCCCTTGATGTCCAGATCAGTGAGCAGGAAGAGATCATCCCCCGTGGGCGAAGCCGAGGCCGCCCGCGTGGCAGCCGTGGGCGTGGTGTGCGTGGGCGCGGCAGCCGTGGGCGTGGGCGCGGCAGCCGTGGGCGTGGGCGCGGCAGCCGTGGGCGAGGCCGCCCCCGTGGTGGAGGCAGCTCCCGGGGCCAAGCCTACCCCCATGGCCAACCCAGCCCCTACAGCCATGCTGGATCTCAGGCTCAAGCAGGGCCCAGTGATGAAGGCAGGCCAGATGACCAGGCCAGGCCCACTGACCAAGCTGGCCCCCGCTCAACTCAGCCACCTGGGAGGCTCCCACGTGGCAAGAAAGACATGAGGAAATACGACGAGAGAGGCAGGCTGATCGTGAATGGAGAAGACCTCTGCGACTGCCTGCAGAGAATGTGCGTGGGCTGCTTCTACCCGTGCCCCGAGTGCCAGTCCACCAAGTGTGGGCCCACCTGCCGCTGCAACCGAGAGTGGGTTTACGAGGACATTACCGACGAGGGTGGAGAAGTCTTCAGCACCTTCCCGTTTTCCCATGCCAAGTAAGGGCCCGAGCCCCACCTGGCTCTCTGTGTCTCTGTGTCTCTGTGTCCGTGTGTCTCTTCTTCTTGGCCCAGCGTCACTGCCTGGACAAGGAGCTGGGTTGGCAATCTGCACTCCTGCGGGCTCCCTAGCCGCATTGCCGTGAGCACCCCACGACCTTGCCCACACGTTTCTCCCAGATGCCTTTACTCTGAGGCCACATGCAGCTGAAAAACACAAGGCCTTCCACCCGTATGCCCATCCTGCTGGAGATTTCCTACTGAAGTCTCTCCTAACGCTGGTGTTTGGAACTTGTCTTCCACAGAAGGTGCAGTGTCATTCCTACCCTGCCCCTCTTCCTGCCTCAGGTGTCCCTAGAGCCAGGCCAGAGTTCTTCTCCAGGTTCCTCCAAGTCTCTTTCGTTTTTCCGTTAATGCTAGATCACAAAGACAAAGACAAAATCTTCTCCGCCCCCCCACCCCCCCACCCCCGATGTATGCGTTGTCATGTCTGCACGGCCATGTATGTGTCTCTTCTATCTTGTGTCTGTGTTGTTTTGGTTTTGGTTCTGTGGTTCTAGAGTTGAACTCTGACAACTACCACTCGCCTCACTCCTTTTTTGTTCTCATCTTGTTGCAGGTATTAAAGGAGCCTGGATTCTCCTGGGACTCTCCTCAGAGTCTCTCTTCTGCAGCTTATGGAGTGGAAAAATATATACAAATATCTTTAAGAAAATTGCCATATCCCAGAGCAGAAGAATATATATTGTTAAAGTGAAAGCAGATGAAAAAGAATAAAAAAAAATTTGTGAAGTTAATTTATCGTTGCTTTCATTTGAGAACAGCAGGCAGGGAGGATGTACCTTCTCTGTCCCGGGCACTGGGCTGAACTGTGGGGAGCCAAGGGCAAAGCTCAAACAGTCCCTGCCCTCAAGCGGTTTCCTTTCAGCCCCTGCTGGCATCTGGCAGATGGAGAAGGGCGCTCTGGCGGTGATCCAGCCTGCCCAGCTGCACCTCTCTGTTCATTCCCCAGAAAGAGTGGTAGAGACTGCTAATCTCTCCCCAGGGCAACACACACACACACACACACACACACACACACACACACAGAGACAGAGACAGAGAGACAGAGAGAGAACAGGAGTGAGGGAGAGGAAGGGAAGCATCAAAGATCCATAGGACACAGAAGAGGATAAAGAAGGGAGTGGGAATTGGTATGCTGGCCAGGTTTGACACAGCAGCAAAACGGGATGGGGAAGGGCCTCAAGCCCTGTCTTGGGAAGATGGGACAGTGAGTCTGGAAAAGGGAAGACTTGGGCAAGCAGTGGCACCTGCTCACCCTCTTCACAGCAAGGGTGGGCAGCCCTCATTGGAGGGTGGCATGTGGGAGAGGAATGACCCTTCTTCCCTTTGACCCCAGAGGGCCACAAGCAGGCAGGATGGCTCGAAATTGCAGGGAGAATTTGACCTGGATGGGACTGAAAAGGGCTGTTTAGAAGCCTGAGGATTTCCTGCACACTGGAGGATTTCAGCCAGGTGGGACACGGGATTCATGCTTGTAGCCCATTTACTTTTAAGCCAGAGACACTACTTACACTGTGTCCTCAGTTACTAAACACTTAAAGCTCTCCACACGTGCAATCCAACTTTCTTAGTCAGGAAGCGACATGAACCACAGCAGTGTCTCTGAAGGAGCCAGCAACCTGCTTCCTATAGGGCAGAATAAATATCTTATCTACTGGCAGTCACGGCAAGGTACCCTCTCCACGGACGGGGGCCGTGTGTCTCCCACCGAAGTGAGGTCCAGCTAGTCTCCCTAACTCTGCACTGCCCCTGGGCAAACACTGGCTGCTCAGGGTTCTTTGACTCAGTTGGTCATAGGGAGGCATGAAAGGTTTTTGCCACCAGCAGGTGTATGAACCAAGAAGATGAGTCTTTCATTGGCATGAATGGTGTGTTGGGTGGGGGAGACAGTGGGCTCGTGCAGTAGTCCATGGGGAGCGCACTGAGAAGATGCACAGTCACAGCAGGAATGGAGAGGAGGAGGCTTGCAAGATGTGTATCTAACTGAAATCAGAGATAGTGGCCTCTTTCAATAATTGGAAAACTTTGAAACTGTTTACAATCTGGTATCGATTTGTGTGATTGCCTGCTGGTTGATTGTGCCAGGTGCTTCAACCCATGCCCCAGATGCAACTCTCGGAAATGTGGAATCAAGTGCTGCCGCAATCGCGAGTGGGTTTACAATAAGTTGGCAGATGAATCTGGCGAGCTGGTCAGTGACTTTCACTTTGCCTTTCCTAAATAAGGTCCTGGCGACACTTGCCTCCCTTCCTTTGGAAGGTTGAGCTGACTTTTATTTTTTTTTTTAATTTCAAAATTGTATTTAAACCTGTTTTGCCAAACTACATTAAAGTCACACTGGTCAGGACTGAGTTTATCAAAATTGGGTACAGGGACATGTGTACTGTAAGATCACAAGACCCCAATCACTCATGAAATGAGCAGGTCATCTGGAAGAAACTTGATCCACTACCCATTTCCTGGCAGTTTTCAAACCATTTAGTCTCTACTCCAGGAACATTCCAGGAATCTCTCTCAATGTTACTGTTTCCACCTCTCCCCTTCCTTCCATCCCAGCCTTGGACTCCTGACTTGGGATTCTCTTCTAAGTAAACTTTGACTTTCTCTTGCCCTGGACCAGGCCTCCATGTCACTTCCCAACCATTTCCAGACCACATTTTGTGCACATCCTGCTTCCAGCTGCCCTTTATGTATGTTTTCTCTCGCTATAAAAAAGCCTCCTTGACTGTAGTTATTTGTTTGATTATATCTATAATCTCAGTACTTATTACAGTTTCTGGAAGTCAATAAGTGTTCTGTCGAACTATCTAAACAGGAGATGGACAAAAGAGACTGGGAAGAGCTCTCATTTTCACATGACACATCTGGGCGTACACACAGTTCCTTTTGGGTAAATGAGCTTGTATCAGATAAGTCTGGATAAGCTAGTTACTTTCCAGGACCTATTTTCACCATTCCAAATGACTTCAACACCAAACTCGTAATGATAAACCAGACCTGAAGATGGGCAGGGGATAGATATACAAATCTGAACTGCAGGTTTTATTTTTCAAATGCTAAGATTCCAATAAAATTTCCGATGTATTGCTGAAATAATTCTGTGTGAAACCTCTTTCTTTTTAATAAAGATTAGAATTTTTAATCTACAACCGAAGTGAAAAGGAAGTGACTGCTTTACTCTCCAGCCCTACAAGTGTTAGATTTGATTTCTACTGCACCTTTCTTCCAAAGAGAAAAGGTGACAGGCAAGTCACTTTTAAACACAAAATGCTGGCTTCCAAATTTAGATATTAAAATGTCCATCATTTCTAAACATAAGCTTAATATCCTAAATCATGGTGTCTTATATCTGATGTATAGGATTTTCATTTGAAAAGAATTTTTCTTTATTTTCGGTTTCCTTTTTCGTTAATTATTTTTTAAAATTTATTTATTTAACTTTTAACATTCATTTTAACAAAATTTTGGGTTCCAAATTTTCTCCCCTTTTGTCCCCTCCACCCATCCCAAAACACCGAGCATTCTTATTGCCCCTGTCACCAATCTGCTCTCTCTTCTATCATCCCTCTCTGCCCTTGTCTCCATCTTCTCTTTTGTCCTGTAGGGCCAAATAACTTTCTGTACCCCTTTACCTGTATTTCTTATTTCCTAGTGGCAAGAACAGTACTCGACAGTTGTTGCTAAAACTTTGAGTTCCAACTTCTTTTCCTCCCTCCCTCCCCACCCCTTCCCTTTGGAAGGCAAGCAATTCAATATAGGCCAAATCTGTGTAGTTTTGCAAATGACTTCCATAATAGTCGTGTTGTGTAAGACTAACTATATTTCCCTCCATCCTATCCTGTCCCCCATTACTTCTATTCTCTTTTGATCCTGTCCCTCCCCATGAGTGTCGACCTCAAATTGCTCCCTCCTCCCCATGCCCTCCCTTCCATCATCCCCCCCACCCTGCTTATCTCCTTCTCCCCCACTTTCCTGTATTGTAAGATAGGTTTTCATACCAAAATGAGTGTGCATTTTATTCCTTCCTTTAGTGGAATGTGATGAGAGTAAACTTGTTGTTTTTCTCTCACCTCCCCTCTTTATCCCTCCACTAATAAGTCTTTTGCTTGCCTCTTTTATGAGAGATAATTTGCCCCATTCCATTTCTCCCTTTCTCCTGCCAATATATTTCTCTCTCACTGCTTGATTTCATTTTTTTAAGATATGATCCCATCCTCTTCAATTCACTCTCTACACTCTGTCTCTATGTGTGTGTGCATGTGCGTGTGCGTGTGCATGTGTGTGTGTGTAATTGCACCCAGTACCCAGATACTGAATAGTTTCAAGAGTTACAAATATTGTCTTTCCATGTAGGAATGTAAACAGTTCAACTTTTATAAGTCCCTTATGACTTCTCTTTGCTGTTTACCTTTTCATGCTTCTATTCATTCTTGTGTTTGAAAGTCAAATTTTCTTTTCAGCTCTGGTCTTTGCATCAAGAATGCTTGAAAGTCCTCTATTTCATTGAAAGACCAATTTTTCCCCTGAAGTATTATACTCAGTTTTGCTGGGTAGGTGGTTCTTGGTTTTAGTCCTAGTTGCTTTGACTTCTGGAATATCCTATTCTACGCCCTCCGATCCCTTAATGTAGAAGCTGCTAGGTCTTGTGTGATCCTGATTGTATTTCCGCAATACTTGAATTGTTTCTTTCTAGCTGCTTGCAATGTTTTCTCCTTGACCTGGGAACTCTGGAATTTGGCCACAATGTTCCTAGGAGTTTCTCTTTTTGGATCTCTTTCAGGCAGTGATCTGTGGATTCCTTGAATACTTATTTTGCCCTCTGGTTCTAGAATCTCAGGGCAGTTTTCCTTGATAATTTCATGAAAGATGATGTCTAGGCTCTTTTTTTGATCATGGCTTTCAGGTAGTCCCATAATTTTTAAATTGTGTCTCCTGGACCTATTTTCCAGGTCAGTGGTTTTCCCAGTGAGATATTTCACATTATCTTCCATTTTTTCATTCTTTTGGTTTTGTTTTGTGATTTCTTGGTTTCTCATAAAGTCATTAGCCTCCATCTGTTCCATTCTAATTTTGAAAGAACCATTTTCTTCAGTGAACTTTTGAACCTCCTTTTCCATTTGGCTAATTCTGCTTTTGAAAGCATTCTTCTCCTCGTTGGCATTCCAAACCTCTTTTGCCAATTGAGTTAGCTTATTTTTCAAGGTGTTATTTTCTTCAGCATTTTTTTGGGTCTCCTTTAGCAGGGTGTTTACTTGTTTTTCATGCTTTGCTTGCATGTCTCTCATTTCTCTTCCCAGTTTTTCCTCCACCTCTCTAACTTGATTTTCAAAATCCTTTTTGAGCTCTTCCATGGTCTGAGCCCATTGAGTGGGCTGGAATACAGAAGCCTTGACTTCTGTGTCTTTCCCTGATGGTAAACATTGTTCTTCCTCATCAGAAAGGAAGGGAGGAAATACCTGTTCACCAAGAAAGTAACCTTCTATAGTCTTAATGTTTTCCCCCTTTTCTGGGCATTTTCCCAGCCAGTGACTTGACTTCTGAATATTCTCTTCACACCCACTTGGCCTCGAGATCTGCCCAGCCAGAGCTTGGGGTCTGAGATTCAAATGCTGCTCCCTAGCCTCAGGGCTTAGGCGGGGGCAGGGCTGCTATTCAGTGTGAGATCAGGTTCAGGTGCTCAGGTGGGAGCAGGGCCACCTCACGAGGCTCAGTTCCCTCAGGGGGTTTATGTGGAGACCTTCAACAATGGATCCAGGCTCCTGCCTGCTTGGGGAGCCCCTGTGTGCTGCTGCCTCCACTGCTACCTCCCAAGGGGGTCTGAGTTATGGGGGCACCCCACTCCCCTCTTGACCCACCAAGGAGACCCTCTCACCAACTCTTGTCACCTGTGTGTGGAGGGACCTGCGCAGCTGCTGGAGATTCTGTCCCTGAAGCCAGCTCAGATCCACTCCTCTCGGTGCTGCTCGGCCAAGGCAGGGCTGGGCTCTTCTCCGGGGTCTGCAGCATGAAGGACCTTTTGGGAGAGGTTTTCTGGGCTCTCTGGAACAGAAATCTCGTCCACTCAGTTGTTCTGTGGCTTCTGCTGCTCCAGAATTTGTTGGGAGTTCTTTTTTACAGATATTTTTTGGGCTGTGGGTTTGGAGCTAGCACATGTGTGTCTTTCTACTCGGCCATCTTGGCTCAGCCCCACCGAGCTGGCTTTTATTAAAGAGAGTCTAAGGACGTGGGCAAAGAGTTGCCATGGTCCTAGTGACAACTGGTCATTCCATCATCAGCAAACAATGTCCACCTCCAAATGATTCCATCTTTTCGGGTTTTTTTTTTTCCATAGAAAGGAGAATAAGTCATTCTCACCTCCTCCCTTGTTATCTTTCCAACTTCAGTTATCACCTCAGCCAGGTCAGACGTGTCTTTAGATTTTGAGAAAAGAAAGGAGCCTGAGTCACTAAAGCCAGGAGTTAACTGTACTTCTTGTGGTCATTAGTGCTTGGTGGTTCAAAAAGACCAGTTTAAGTGTTAACTGCTCCTGAACGTGAGAATAAGATCCTATCAACCAATTTGGGGCAGACGTTTGCTTGGGACAGTTTTACTTGCTGTTAGGTGGTTGTATTTTGGATTCTTTCTCACTCCTCCACTCTAGTCTTTCACGTTCAGTGATAGTCCAGAAATTGTTAACCTATTCAGATGGCTGCATAACGAAAATGGATAGGTATTGTTCGAGCAACAGCATTTAAAGACAAAAAAAAGTCATTTTGAATTCAAAGCTTGTTTTTAATGTGAAAGAATTCCCTTCACTTCAGCAACCAAGCATGGCTCTAGACCACCATATCCAATGGCGTACAGCTGTGCAGGGAGGCACACCATTAGGGCCAAGGTAGGAAAGATACCCCAACAAGACGCCAAAAAGAGTCACAATCAGCCAGATGTGCCTGGAAATGTGTGAATAAAAAATAGGGGCCTTTGGATGTGGCAGTGGCTGCAGCCCTGGGCCTGCAGTCAGGAAGACTTATCTTGCTGGATTCAAATTGGGCCTCAGATCCTTCCTAGCTGCGTGCCCTGGGCCAGTCACTTCACCTTGCTTGCTTCTCTTTCCTCATCTGTACAATGAGCTAGAGACCAAATGTCAAACCACGCCAGTATCTTTGCACAGGTTCCTTTGGATGTCTGCTGGACTTCCCACAATATGCAGCGCCCCCACCTGCTGACACTTGCTGGTTAAGAATGGACAGTGGAGTTGACTTGTTGTGTGTGTGTATTGGAAAAAGGAAGTGATCACTATGACTTTAATTCTGGTAGACAACAGATGGAAGACGTATGTATGGTTTTTGAAAATTTTCTTCTTTTCTTTCCTCATGCTTCCCCTGCCCTCTTCTACTGTATCTGACCCCTCCCCCCATATCCCCAAGCTCCATGGAGGATACTCTCATCCTCTTGGGTCACTGCAGCACCCCCAGGGGTAGACTCACCATCTTAGGGAAGGGGATCTATGATCTCATTCCGGACCTTGAGCAAGCCTCTCAGCCTCCTGGGGCCTCAATTTTCTCCTCTGTAAATGGAGGCAGCTTTGCTAGATTACCTTCATCTTCCAGCCCTAACTCCACCTTGCCCATGCTGGGGCAGAGTAGCTCTTCCCTCTTTCCCTCCATGCCCCTGCCTTCCCGGGGGTGCCTCTCTGTCAAACCCCACTCCCCCCCCCTCTCTGCCCCTTTCTGGACCCTTGCCTGCATCCTTTGTCCCTAGGGGCTAGAGCAGGTTCCTTCCTTTCTGTGCTTGGGAGTCTTGGAGGCTGGGTGTCAGTCAGGGAGTCCTGAGAGAAGAAGGCCTTGTTTCTCATCCATTCCTCCTCTAGGGGAACAAAGGCTGGGGGCCTGTGGGACAGGCAGAGTCCTGGTAACTCTCATTTTGATTCCTCCATATTTGAGTGGAAGCCCAATGACCAAAGGTCTTGTGAGCCTGGCCCAGGTAGGGCCAGGTGCTCAACTTTTTCCATCCTTCTTGTGGTGAGGAGAGGGGTGGGAGTCTGGGGAAGGGGCAGAGGCCTGGAAAGAGCCTCAGGGAAACTGAAGGCAATATGGTTGTGTTTCATCTTGGGACTCAGTTCCAACTAGCCCCTTGGCGACCTGGGAATGTCCAGGGCAGGTGTCTACAGGGCATTCAGTAGAGGCCATGTGATGTCATAGGATGTTATCTACACATTATGCATGATGAACTGACACATAAATAATGTATACTTGATGAAGGGGCCAAAGAGTGTGAGATCAGGTGATTGAGGGAGGCCCAGGAGGGGAAGGTGAAGGACAGGGACTTGAATGCCTAGGGTCTAGAACAGTCCAGCCCCATGGTAGGTGCCTAATGCACCAGGTGCACCCAGTGTGTTTCCCAACCATCGCAAGGAACTGGCAAGGAGGCTGCACACAATGCCTCCTGGGCTCCCCTTTAGAGGTGCAGGATCTGGGTTGAAATTTGGCGTCTGTGGGCAAGGGTCAGTCCTTCCCCTCCCTGAGCCTCAGTTTCCTCCCCAGTGGGTGCTGTTGGTCCTCCCTTCTGGAAGAGGACCATGACAGCAGGGAGGTGACGCCACGAGTTGCAAGGGAATTGGATTTAAGTGAGAGAGGGCTGGTCAAGGTCCCCAGCCTCATTTCTCCCCAGACCAATCCGGGTCCAGTGGGGAGAGATACATCACGAAGACTGCAGATGGCCCCCATAGTGCCTTGGACACAGCAGGCACTCTGTGATTGTCCGTGATTCTGACTCTAATTCAAGCTGAGCTCCTCCAGAAGACCCCCTCCCCCAGGGATCCCAAAGTCTCCTTCCTTCACCCCTGCTGGCTCCCTTTCCTTGCTCCCAGACCTTCCATGGAGGGGAGGGCTTTGCCCACTCCACCCCTGCTGTAAAGGGTGTCCTGATCACAAAGCACTGGTCTGGCCCCAGCTGCACGTTGGTGAGCACTACTTATTGATCAGTTCATGGACTGGCTTCCTGATCTCGTTCCCCCCCTCCCCTGCCCAACCGCCCCCTGCCTTCGCAGTTCCCGCCCTTTCCTGGCAGGGACCCTGGGGCAAACACCTACGGGGGTTACAGTTTAGGGCTGGACTCGAACTCTGCACCTCCTGCCCTGCCCCGCCCCCTTACTACCGCCCATGCCACCCCCTCAGTAACGCGGCGCCTGCGCCCTGGGTTTTCCCGCCCAGAGCCTGGGAGTCTGGCAAGCCTCTGGTTGGGCTCCTAATCTGGGAAGTGCGGGACACCACTGGGCCTCAGCTGCCACTTGGGTAAGATGGGGTCTACCAATCCCAGGGCCCCCTGGGCTCCTCCCGGGGCTCAGTTTCCCCACGTGTAAGGGGGGTGGGGGTAGGGAGGCCGCCAAAAGGGGCCCTGGAGAATGCTGGCATCCATGCCCCACCTCTGGGACGCTAAGCCAGCGCCTCCCTTGCCTGTAAAAGGCGCCTGTGGGAGGCCCCTTCCAGGCCCCAACCCCATCTTGTGCCTGTTGGGGGCAGAGCAGCGCCTGGAGCTCCCCTTCCTCCCCCAGGGTGCCCCTGTGGGTGGCCAAGCCCTCCCCTGGCCTCCCCTCCCCCCTGCCCCCTCCCCCTCTCTGCCCCGCCCCCTCTTCTCCCCGCCCCTCTCAGCCCTGCCCCCTCTCCTCCCTTCCCTTGCATCCTGCCATCGCTAGGGGGCACAGCAGGCTCCTTCCTTTCTGTGCTCGTGAGAGCTCGAGGCAGAGAGTCTCTCAGGTCCTCCTGGCAGAGGTAGGCCGCGTTTCTCATCCTTCACCATCCTCGGGGGGGTAATGGGAGTGGTACTAGGGGGGCTGAGAGCCGGGGGTCGAGGGGGGCCTCGTTTTTCATCCTTCGCGTCCTGGGGGGTGGCAGTTGGGCTCGGGTGGCGGAGCCGCTGTAGGCCTCATGTCTCGTCCTCCATCTTTTGGTGTCAGGGCATGTGGACGGACTTCCGGGGGAGAGGCAGAGCCCCAGATGGCCGCTTTTCCCGTCCTTTGCCAGTCTTCAGGGGACAATGGGATGTGTAGTGGGGGAGCAGAGGGTTGGGGGTCTCAGGAGGGCCCCGTTTTTCATCCTTCGCGTCCTGGGGGGTGGCAGTTGGGTTCGGGTGGCGGAGCCGCTGTAGGCCTCATGTCTCGTCCTCCATCTTTTGGTGGCAGGGCCAGCGGGCGGACTTCCGGGGGAGAGGCAGAGCCCCAGATGGCCGCTTTTCCTGTCCTTTGTCATTCTTCAGAGGACAATGGGATGTGTAGTGGGGGAGCAGAGGGTTGGGGGTCTCAGGAGGGCCCCGTTTCTCATCCTTCGCGTCCTGGGGGGTGGCAGTTGGGTTCAGGTGGCGGAGCCGCTGTAGGCCTCATGTCTCGTCCTCCATCTTTTGGTGTCAGGGCATGTGGACGGACTTCCGGGGGAGAGGCAGAGCCCCAGATGGCCGCTTTTCCCGTCCTTTGTCATTCTTCAGGGGACAATGGGATATGTAGTGGGGGAGCAGAGGGTTGGGGGTCTCAGGAGGGCCCCGTTTTTCATCCTTCGCGTCCTGGGGGGTGGCAGTTGGGTTCGGGTGGCGGAGCCGCTGTAGGCCTCATGTCTCGTCCTCCATCTTTTGGTGGCAGGGCCAGCGGGCGGACTTCCGGGGGAGAGGCAGAGCCCCAGATGGCCGCTTTTCCCATCGTTTGCCCTCCTTTGCAGGGGGCACAGTGGGCGGGGTACACTGGGGGAAGTTGGGGGTGGGGATCTGCGTGGGGGCGAGCCTGGTTGGCCTCGTTTCTGAGCCTTGGCCAGCCTCTGGGTTATGGGGTTCGATGGGCGGAGGTCTGTGGGGAGGGCAAGGCCGAGGTTGCCCTTCTTTCTGATCCGTGCCGATCCTGTGGCGGGGCGAGGCTTGGGATTCAGGGGAAGACGGAGCCCCGCAATTTCTAGATTTCTCATTCTGCATCTTTTGGTGGGGGTGCCAAGGGCCGTGGGTATGGGGGGGCAGAGTCCAGGTAGGCCTGGCTTCTCTTCCTTCGCCATTGTTTGCGGGGGGCAAAGGACGAGGTCTGGGGGGGGGGGGACGAGCCCCAGAGGGAGCTTCTGGAGCCCTAAAGCCTCCCTGGCTGTGTTTTCTCCCAGCCCTGAGTGTGAGCTGCCCCCGTGGGTCCCTCAGACCTGGCAAGGCCTTTACCGCGTGAACAACTAGACCCTCACCCTACCAGGAAGAATGGGGAGGGGGTTTTCTACAGGGGTTCATATATGTATGGTGTAATATGTCATTGTTATCTGATGAGGGAATTTTGTTCCGAGGTGTTTCATGGAGACATAAGTCTAGAAGTCATTAATTAATGAATTGCCTGAAGATAATTAAATAAGTCAAGTGGCAGACCACATGGTGAACCAGAGGAGAGGTGGGTGGTCTTGATGAACATCCCCCTGGATGGCCACACTACCAGCCCCCACCAGGTGTCCAGAAGAGGGTCCCTGTGTCCAGGGCAGGACTTGGCCATTTTTAAAAATTGAAGCACCCCCTGGCAGAGATCCTCCTTATCCTTCAGGCCTCTGCCACCTCCCGATTCACTGCTTACATGGCATCCTGTTGAGAAACCAGGGGATGAGTGGGCCAAGCATCCAGCCCTGGAGGTGGGCCATGGCTTGGATGCAGGTGAATGAGGGAGATTTCCGGGCCTACAAAGAGGGGGCTGCCTGAATACAGAAGGCAAAGCTGCACCAACTTGCAGGAAACGTCACCCATACAACCAAGTCTACTTACTTGCTCCTAGGTTGTGTCTCCTGTATTTGCGTTACTCAGGCAAAATTCTCTTTGGTACCCAGGTGCTGGTGAAATCCTCTTTCTCCTTTCCACTCAGAGAGGCCTCTTTCTGGATCATCGCCTCAACATCAAGTGGCTGCCCCTTCTGGGAGTCTAACAGTGAAGCAGCAGCACCCCAGTGACTCCTGACTGGCCTCAGTAAGTTGCACTTCCTTGACCCCTAACCCCTCACTACAAAAACCCCAATGTATTTTTAATAATTTTTTTGTCTTCAGTTCTCTGCAATCACTTCCATACATCTGATAGTTTTACCTTCCATCCTCCACTTTCCTCCTTGCTTCCCCTCCCTCTCCCCCCTTCCCTTTATGGCATACCATCGTATATAGATCCTACACACAGATTCTTGTTGAATACATTTTCATCTTAGTCATGTTGAGTGGAACAATGAAAGTGAATTGGAGAAGCATGAAAAGAAAACAAGGCACAAGAGACAATGGCCTGCTTCCTTCAGCATTTTGCCTCGAGTCCATTGGACTCCTTGCATAGCCGTGAATTGTCAAGTCTTCCAGAAAAATTCCTCGCACACAGTGATTGTCGCTGTGTACAAAGTTCTCCTGGTTCTGCTCAATTCACTCACCATCAGATCACAGAAGTCTTTCCAGGCCTCTCTGATGTCTTCCTGTTCATCTTTTCTTAGAGCGCAGTAGTATTCCATTACTTTCAAAAAGCACAAGCTGTTCTGCCATTCCCCAAAGGATGAGCATTCCCTCGATTTTGAGTTCTTGGCCACCAGACAGAGAGCAGCTTTAAATATTTTGGTACATGTGGGATCCTTTCTCATTTTCGTGGTGTTTTGGGGACACAGTCCTGGAAGCGATATTGCTGGATCATAGGGTATACCCATTTTTGTAGCCCTTTGATCATAGTTCCAGATGGCTCTCCAGAACGGTTGTATCAACTCACAGCTCCACCAACAATGAATTGGTGTTCCGACCATCCCACATCTTCTCCAACATTTATCATGTTCCTGTTTTGTCATGTTAGCCAATCTGATAGGTGTGATGTGGGGCCTCATAGTAGTTTTGTTTTGTGCATCTCTCATCAATAGTGATTTACAGCATTTTTCCCATGACTATACCTACCTTTAATTTCTTACTTTGCAAGCTGCTTGTTCTTATCATTTGACCACTAATCAGTTGGGCAGTGACTTGGATTCTTGTACATTTGACTCAGTTTGCTATATATTTTTGGAATGAGGCCTTTGTCACAGACACTAGTTGCAAAAGTTCTTTCCCTGTTTTCTGCTTCCCTCCTAATCTTGGTTGCGTTGGGTTTGCTTGCGCAAAAACTTTTCAATTTGATGTAATGAGAATGACGCAGTTTTCACTTCATAATGTTCTCTGTCTCTTGTTTGGACAGAAATGTCTCCATTCTCCATAAATCTGACAAATCCAGTGTTCCTTGTTCCCCTTGTTGGTTTATAGCATCACTCTTTATAGCTCCATCATGTATCCATTTGTGCTTTGTTCTTGTGTACATCCAGTTTCCGCCACACTTATCCAGGTTGTGCTGCAGTTTTTGTCAAACAGTGAGCCCTTGTCCCAGAAGCAGAGGTTCTTGGGTTGATCAAGCAGTAGGTTGTTATATTCATTGATTACTGTGCCTTGAATACCTAACATATTCCACTAGTCTGCCCCTCTATTTCTTACCCAGTACCAAGTAGTTTTGATGATTGCTGCTTTTAATGCAATTTGAGACCTCCTAGTGCTTGGCCACCATCCTTGCCATTTACATCCATTAGCTCCCTTGATATTCTGGGCCTTTGGTTCTTCCACATATATTTTGAGATTATTTTTTGTATGTAGCTCTAGAAAATAATTATCTGGTAGTTTGATTGGTATGGCAATGAACAGGTCAATTCATTTAGGTAGGATTATTTTTATTTTATTAGCTTGGCCTACTCACGAGCAACTGATGTTTTTCCACTTACTTAGATCTGACTTCATTTGTGTGAAATGCTTTTTGTCATTGTGTTCATATAGTCACTGAATTTGCTTTGGCAGGTAGACTCCCAGGCATCGTATAGTGTCCACCGTAACTTTAAATGAGATTTCCTTTCCTAGTTCTTGCTGTTCGGCTTTGTTAGTATTATATAGAAATGCAGATGATTTATGTGAGTTTATTTTGTAACCTACAAGTTTACTAAAGTTGTTTCTTATTTCAAGTAGTTTTTCCCTTGATTCTCTGGAGTTCTCTAAGCATATCATCATATCACCTGCAAAGAGTGATGACTTAGTTTCCTCTTTGCCTGTTCTTATACCTTTAATTTCTTTTTCTCCTCTTAATGGTAAAGATAATATTTCTAGTACCATCCTTGTTTCACCCCTGATCTTACTGGAAATGCATTCACTGTATCCCCATTACATATAATGCTAGAGCAGGCTCCTTCCTTTCTCTGCTTGGAAGACTAACAGGTTAAGTGTCATTCAGGGAGTCCTGAGAGAAGAAGGCCTTGTTTCTCATCCATTTCTCCTCTGGGGGAACAAAGGCTGGGGGTCTGTGGGACAGGCAGAATCCTGGTAGTTCTCATTTTCATTCTTCCACATTTGGGTGGAAGGCCAGTGACCAAAGGTCTTGGGAGCCTGGCCCAGGTAGGCCTAGGTGCTCATCCTTTTCCATCCTTCTTGTGGAGAGGAGAGGGACGGGGGTCTGGGGAAGGGGCAGAGCTCTGGAAAGAGCCTCAGGGAAACTGAAGGCAATATTATTGTGCTTCATCTGGGGACTCAGTTCCGATCAGCCCCTTGGCCACCTGGGAATGTCCAGGGCAGCTGTCTACAGGGCATTCACTAGAGGCCATGTGATGTCATAGGATGTCATTTACATGTTATGCCTTACGGACTGACACATAAATAATGCATACTTGATGAAGGGGCCAAAGGCTTTGAGCTTGGGTGATTGGTGGAGATCCAGGATGGGAAGGTGAGGAACAGGGGCTTGAATGGCCTAAAAGAGTGTCAGCCCCGTGGTCAGTGCCTAATGCAGCAGGTGCACCCAGTATGTTTCCCAGCGATGCCAGGGAACTGGCAAGCAGGCTGGACAGACTGGCTCCTGGGCTTCTCTCTAGAGGTGCAGGATCTGGGATGAAATTTGGCTTCTGTGAGCAAGGGCCAGTCCTTCCCCTCCCTGGGCCTCAGTGTTGTCCCCTGTAAAAGGAGGCAGCTTTCCTAGATGACTGTGGGAGGTCCTTTGAGTCCCCAAATCCATCTTTCCCCTAGGGCCTGGGAGAAGAGCAGTGCTCCCCTCCCTCCCTGGAGTTGACTCTCTGGCCCCTCCTTCTCCTGTCTGCCCCTCCCCCTCTCCTCCCCTCCATTACATCCTGCTACCCCTAGAGGGCAGTGCAGGCTTCTTCCTTTCTGTGCTTGGGAAAGCTCGAGACAGGGAGTCTGTGAGGGGCTCCTGCAGAGGTAGGCCTCGTTTCTCATCCTTTGCCATTCTCTGTGGGAGGGGCAATGAGGGAGATCTGAGAGGGCATAACCACAATAGGGTTCATTTCTCATCCTTTTCCATTCTTTAGATGGTAGGGGCCAATGGGTGGGGCTCTGGGGAGGCAGAGCTCTGAAGGCACCTTCTGGGGCCTTTGAAGCCTGTGTGATTGTGTTTTATCCCAGGCCTGAGTTCAAGGAGCCTCTCTCTGGCTCAGGCCTCTGGAAGGCCTCACCCAAGGGCCATCTACCCCCTTGGCCAGCCAGGAATGGGGGTGGGGGCATGTGTCTACAGGGCATTCAGCACAGAGTGATCTAATGTAAGAAAATGATGTGTTATGTGGTTATTATTTTATTTACTTATTATGTAAATGGTCTTTCACAAAGGCCTGGGGCTCTGCATTTAGGGGAATCATGAAAACTAGGTGGAAATGTAATTTACTGATTAATAAGAAAGGAGTTAAGAGACCCCTGGCTCATCCTAGGTCCTGGGGAGAGGGAAGTGGCCCACATCTGAGGTACATGACCTCTTGTCTATTGCTGGACAGGAGGGGAGGCCCTACCTGGTGTCCCTGCCTGGGGACTTATTCCTCCCTCCCACAGTCTATCCCCATTGGCTTGCTGCCAAGAGCCCCCTAAAATGGCCATGTTCCTGCTGGGCCCTTAAACTGCATAGGGGGCCACTGAGAGGGTCCATCCTTTCAGGGACAGGATAGGAAGAGATAGGCTGATCATCCTGCCACTGGACCTAATCCCCGCCCCCACTCCCCCCATGCTCTCCACCTGCCCAATCAAAGACAGAACATTGAACTGAGAATCAGGACATCTGGGTTCTGACCCCTGTCCAGACATGAAAGAAACGTGTGAAATCAAGGAGAGTGTTTAGCCTCTAAGGGCCTCAGACATAGGTTTTCCCTTTCCTCACATGAGGGCAGGTGGTATCCCCCAGCAGCATGTAAGCTCCCTAAGGGCCAGAAGGGTTTTGTTGTTCGCTTTGGCTCTCTTGGCACCATCCACATGTGGACTCTGCCAGGAGAGTGAGCACTCCTGGCCCCTCTGTGGAGTCTCACCCTGGGAAACACACTAGGTCAGGGGAGCTCCTTCTGGTGACTCTCCTGGTTTGGCAGAAACCCCATTCATTAACTCCCATGTCTCTTTTTGTTCCAGGTTTGTCCAGGACAAAGACTTAGCTGGAGGAAAACTCTAAAGGCAAGTTACCCATAACAAATAAAGCCCAGATGCAGTGGGTGGCAAGATCCAGGCCCAGGGCTGTTAGTATCTGCAGCCATTCAGCTCACTGCCCTAGCCAGGTCTTCCTCTTCTCCCTCCCACCCCTAGCGAGCTCTCTGTTTTGTAGGGAGTTCTCTGGGACATTCCCAGTGTGAGCCCAACTCCATTATGGGCTTCCGTCCTGGAGCCTCAGGCAAGGGCTTCTGTCTCTGAGTCTCCCTGCCCAAGGCTGCCCCAGCTCACTGCCTCGGGGAGGGGGAGAGATTGGGGGATCATTCAGCATCTGAGGATTCTGAGTGCAGGGGCCCAGATGAAAGGGGTAGGGCCTTTCTGCAGAGAGGGAGGGTCTCCATGACCATTGGCCCTGGCAGGCCTTCTTCGCCTTTTTGGGATCATGTACCCCAGGGACAGTCTGTTGAGGTCCATGTAGCCCTTGTCAGAATAAGCTTGTTTCTCACTCAAAGAGGAAGGAAATGTTAAATTGCCCTTAGGAGTGTCCAGTTAGGGAGCCTTGCTTCCAGCCTCCCCTTGGCACACATTTTCACTTCTCTTAATTCCTGTGGACTTAATCACCATAAATCTAGGGAAGGAGAAAGGAAAGGGTACAGGCCTTTATTCCCACTTGCAATGGGCCAGGCTCTGTGCTAAAGTGCTTTCCAAATAAATAGCTCATTTGATCTTTTCCACAACCCTGGGAGGCAGGTGCTATTCTCATGCCCATTTTACAGCTGAGCAAACTGAGGCTGGTCCAGGGTAGCACAGCTAGGAAGTCCCTGAGGCCAGCTCTGACCTCCCGTCTTCCTTGCGTTAAATTGCTCCTGTTTTTGAAGGCACAGATATCTTGTTTAACAGCAGTGACAAAATGGCCCTGCCTGTCCCTCTACACCTTTTCTTTCCCCAGCTGGGGATGTAAATGACATTTGCTCATCTTTTGTCAGGTGATACCCACCATGCCCCCTTCACTCCCCCACTGGAAACACCGCCTTGTTCAAACCTATTGTCTGCATTGAACACACCATGTAAATCTGCTGTCTGACCACATGCACTTAAGTTAATTTCAGTGAAGAAATAGACCATTTCCCCCATTTGTTATCACCCCTTTCCATCCTCCCATCCCCGAGTACAAGCTCTCCTTTAAAACACATCAGTTTGGTCTGGCAGATCCACTGCACCTATCAGTGGGTCACACCTTGTTCAGGCTACTAGCTCTCAGGAGGCCCTGAGGCCAGTGGCCTCAACCTCCAATACAAAGGTTTCCCTGAAGGCCCAATTGCCTGAGAAAACCTCAAAGGAGCATTCTCTCCCTTGCAGACTATTGTTTCTTCTGATCAGCATTTCCCAAAGTACAGAGAAAGTGCCAGACTCCAGAGGGAGGAGTAAGGGGAGTTTTCTCACCTGGGAGCTCAGTAAGGCTGGGAGATGACAGCTCTAGTCCCTAACCAGCCTGCCTGGAGAGTGGCCCTTGTTTAATGGGAAAACTGCCCTTCATCTCCTTTGACCTCTGTTCCTGAAGACTGGGTCCTGCCTGCCCTACCCCTGTGGCAGGGATGGCTCAGCAGCTTCATGCACTGGAGCTCATCTTCCTCTCTCCAGCCCAGTGGTTCTGCTTTCCACAGGAAAGAAGCCAAAGGGCTGGAGATGGAGTTGGGAGGCTCCCAGAGTCGCCTTTCTCCTCACCTCCTCCCACCTTGCTCCAGCTCTGATGCTGTGGTTTCCCTTACAGTGAATGGGGTGAAAGAAATGGTACTTGAAATGGTCACAGATGGAGGGGAGTTTGTCGGTCAAGGAGCTCAGCTTCCAGAAGACCAGTACCAATGAGTCAAGCCTGGAAGGCTTAGAGCAAGGTGAAGGTTGAGGAGGAGGAGAAACGAGCAGTAGGCTGGCCTTTCCAGACATGCCTGGGAGATTGGGTGGCCCACACTGGAGAGCCAGGGTCACAAGGGGATAGATACACACAAAGGAAGAGTTGATCTGTGGAGAGGATAGGCCACCCTCTCAAGTCTTACTGTCAGCTGCTTTGATGGTCCTGGTACAAGTGGGAGAATGAGAATTGGGAAGGGGGGAAACAAAATGTAAAGGGGAAAGAGGAGATATGACCTGAGCCAGACTTAGCTCCTCCTTTCAGGTGACCTCCTCAATCTGGTTTCCCCCATCCTACTTTTCCCTCATTTGGGGAGGTGCTCAAGGAACTCCCTGTTTGCAGAGGCCTAGCTGAGGCTCCATACCTAGCCAGTACCCTTGTCCCATGTACTTTCTCGGTCCCTGAATCTAATGTCCCTCCATGCTAGTGTACATAACCTGGCTTCTAGTGACCCTATGTGTCTACTGTCCTTCCTAAGGTATACCGCAGCCACTTCCAAGAGTGCTTGAGGCAGCAAGAGAAGCTACCTTCCAGTGACGGAAAATGAGCACCTGTTCTCCGTTGTCTAAGAAAAAGGACAAGGTTGTGAGTAAATCAGTTCACCTCATGAAGAAGCAGGTCGAGATGGAGGTGGTCGAAGATGAGCATCAGGTGACAATTGAGGCTGAGAAGAAGGCAAGAGCCCAGAAGAAGAAGCTGACTGCTGGGGAGAAAAAAGGCAAGGATGGTGCTGCAGCAGGGGCCCGTGGTGGTACTGGCGACTGTGGCAGAGATGGTGACCGTGGCCGAGGTGCTGGCCTCAGAGGACGTGGTGGCCGTGGCAGAGGTGTTAGCCACAGTAGAAGTGGTGGCTGCGGTGGAGCTGCTGGCCGGGGCCGAGGTAGTGGCCGTGGCCAAGGAAGGGCCCGTGGCCGAGGTGGTTCCCGTGGCCGAGCTCGCCCCTGGGGCCTTGTTGACCAAGCCACGCCCTGTAACCAATCCGGGCCCTATGACCAAGTTGGCCCCTATGACCAAGCCAAGTGCGATGACCAAGTTGGGTCCTGTGACCAAGCCGGGCCTGATGACCAAGTTGGGACCTACGACCAAGCCAAGCCCGATGACCAAGTTGAGACCTATGACCAAGCCAAGCCCAATGACCAAGTTGGACCCGATGACCAAGTTGGGCTCGATGACCAAGCCAAGCCCGATGACCAAGTTGGGCCTGATGACCAAGCCAGGTCTGATGATCAAGCCAGGCCTGATGACCAAGCCAAACCTGATGACCAAGTTGGGCCCTCTGACCAAGCCAGGCCTGATGACCAAGCCAGGCCTGATGACCAAGCCAAACCTGATGACCAAGTTGGGCCCTCTGACCAAGCCAAGCCCGATGACCAAGTTGGGCCCGATGACCAAGCTGGGCCTCATGACCAAGCTGGCCCCCACTCAGCTCAACCACTTTTGAGGGTCCCACGTGGCTGGAGAGGCATGAGGAGATACGACGAGAAAGGCAGGCTGAATATGAATGGAGAAGATCTCTGTAACTGCCTGAAGAAAGAGTGTGTGGGCTGCTTCTATCCGTGCTCCCAGTGCCAGTCCACCAAGTGTGGGCCCACCTGCCGCACCAATTGGATGTGGGTTTACGAGGCCATTCTGAACGAGAGTAGAATAGTGGTCAACTCCTTCCCGTATCCCCTACATAAGTAAGGGCCCAAGCCCCCCCTGGCTGTCTGTGTCTCTGTGCCTGTGTCTCTGTGTCTGTGTGTCCATGTGACTCTTCTTCTTGGTTCAGCATCACTGCCTGGACAAGGAGCTGGGTTGGCAATCTGCGCACCTGCTGCTCCCTAGCAGCATTGCCATGAGCACCCCACGAGGTTGCCCACCTGCTTCTCTCAGATGCCTTTACTCTGAGGCCAGAAGCAGGTAAAGAGGGAGCTAAAAGGCAGGGCTTCCACCCGTAGGGCATCCCGCTGGAGATTTCCTACTGAATTCTCTCCTAACGCTGATGTTTGGAACTTGAGAATTGTCTTCCACAGAAGGTGCAATGTCATTCCTACCCTGCCCCTCTTCCTGCCTCAGGTGTCCCTAGAGCCAGGCCAGAATTCTTCTCCAGGTTCCTCCAAGTCTCTTTCATTTTTCCATTAATGCTAGATGACAAAGAACAAAGACAAAATCTCTCCCCCACCTCTCATGTATGTGTTGTCATGTCTACAAGACCATGTACGTGTCTGTTCTATCTTGTGTCTGTGTTGTTTGGGTTTTGGTTCTGGGGTTCTAGAGTTGGACTCTGACAACTACCACCGCCTAACTCCTTTTTTGCTTTCATCTTGTTGCAGGTATTAAAGGAGCCTGGATTCTCCTGGGACTCTCCTCAGAGTCTCTCTTCTGCAGCTTATGAAGTGGAAAAATATATACCTATATCTTTAAAAATTATGAGATTCCACAGCAGAAGAATATATATTGTTAAAGTGAAAGCAGATGCAAAAGAATAAAAAAAATTTGTGAAGTTAATTTATCGTTGCTTTTATTTGAGAACATAAGGCAGGGAGGATGCACCTTCTCTGTGCCAGGCACTGGGGTATACGCTGGGGAGCCAAGGGCAAAGCTCAAACAGTCCCTGCCCTCAGGGAGTTTCCTTTCAGCCCCTGTTGGCACCTGGTAGAAGGAGAAGGACGCTCTGGCAGTGATCCAGCATGCCCAGCTATACGTCTCTGTTTATTTTCCAGAAAGAGTGGTAGAGACTGCTAGGCTCTCCTGAGGACAACATTCACCCCCCCCCCCCCCCACACACACACACATTAACACAGACAAAGAGGGATGAGGGAGAGGAATGGGAGCAAAGATCCATAGGGCACAGAAGAGGGATAAAGAAGGGAGGGGGGTTGGTGAGCTGGTCAGGTTCCATACGGGAACAAAACAGGATGGGGAAGGGCCTGTGTTGGAAAGATGGGACAGTGAGTCTGGAGAAGGGAAGACTTGGGCAAGCAGTGGGACCTACTCATCCTCTTCCCAGCAACTATGGGCAGCCCTCACTGGAAGGTGGCATGTGGGAAAGGAATGACCCTTCTTCCCTTTGACCCTAAAGTGTCAGAAGCAGGCGGGATGACTGGAAATATCAGGGGGACTGTGGTCTGGATGGGAGTGGAAAGGGCTGTCCTGGACCCTGGGGACTTCCTGCACACTGGAGGTTTTCAAGCAAAGTGGGACACCTGATTCATGCCCGTAGCCCATTTACTTTTAAGGCAGAGACACTGCTTGCACTCTGTCCTCCATTACTAAACACTGAAAGCTCTCCACACGTGCAGTCCAGCTTTATTAGTCAGGAAGCAACATGAACCAGAGCAGTGTCTCCAAAGGAGCCAGCAACTTGCTCCCTAGAAGGCGCAGTAAGTATCTTATCTACTGGTAGTCGCAGCAAGGTGCCCTCTCCCCAGACGGGGGCCGTGTGTCTCCCTCTGAAGTGGACGGCCAGCAAGTCTCCCTAACTCTGCACTGCCCGTGGGCAAGCACTGGCTGCTCAGGGTTCAAGGGTGGGGAAAACAGGAGCGTCTCAGTGGGACCAGGCTACTGGCTGGGGCCTCCAGGCCTTTGCCTCGCACTGTCCATGTGTGCTCTCTTTTGTTTGGTGTGTACATCACTGCAGTGGTTGTTCGTCACCTGAATTACTGATAAAGTTCTGTGTTCATTGTAGTTTTCCTTTCTTTGCTGGTCCGTCCAATCAGAGGGTGTCACATACACTTCCCAGTTGAACACATGAGTGTCCTCTTCTAGATCCTAAGGTACAAGTGATTGTCTTGTAGTGAAAAACAGCTTCCTCAAAGGCTCTCCATCACCCTCACACAGACTTCATCTCAATGAGGCAGTGAAACTTCTGCCCACACAGGAGCTAGATGGCCGATTTTCTCTCATGTTGTCCTCCTCATGGGCTGGGCTGAGCTGTATGAATGTCCCTTTCAGTTCTCAAATTCCTTCATTTTCTGGGAAAAGAGACAACAATATCCATGCCAATAAGGACTTTCCCTGAAGGCTGCAGAACTGCAAAAGAAAGGGGAGCTCCTCTGATCTCTCTGATCTCTTCTGGTTTCCAGCCATCCCAGTCCATTGCTGTGACTTGGAAGCCCTCACCAGAGCCAGACAAGCCACTACTAAATAAGTGCAATCAGCCTTTAGTCTGGGCACATTTTCCTTCATCCAAGTGAATGTTGGACAGCTAAAAGTTTTCCTGGGGGAGGAAATCAGAGGGCAAGGCAGAGGCAACACAAAGAGATAGCCAGAATGGTTGCCAGATGGAGAAGCCTCTCATCAGCTTTGGCATCCCCAGCTCCCTGGTCACTCCTGACTGGGTTGGAGACAGCTAGGACATTGTCTTGCCTTAACAACAAATGCAGTACTCCAATACGTCCCCAGGTGCCTGTGCCACTGTCACACAATGGACCTTTTAGCCATCCAACCCTTCCCAAAGTAATGACCCAAATTCTAGGACAGTTTGCCTCCTGGAGCATCCCTCAGAGTCTCTTCACGCCCAGGGTTTTGCAGGGTGGGTCAGGGGCATTGACCTGTCACAGATCTGATTATATATCTCTATCTATCTGTCTATCTAGCTATCTATCTGTCTATCTGTCTGTCTATCTTTCTATCTATCTATTGGCCATCCCGATCTATCTATCTATCTGTCTGTCTGTCTATCTATCTATCTATCTATCTATCTATCTATCTATCTATCTATCTATCTATCTATCTACATCTTCGCCCCCAAAGGACTGTGACTCTTTTCTCTCCCTTACCTTGCCCTCCAGCAGACCAGGGACCCACATGTCCCAGCCTGGGCAGTGACCACATACATGGTCATTGAATTAAACTTGTTCATTTCTGCTCTCCTTTGCTCTAAAGCACGTCCACCTTTCTGTCCTCCATCTGTTCTGTGCTAATTTGCAATCATTCAGTCATGCCACCAAAGGGTCCCTAAGGTCCAGGCCATGTGCGACTTGTATCCCCCACTATAGACTGTAGGTCTTTTGAGAACCAGTCCATGGGGATTGCCCACACACATTCCTGGTCTATTACTGTGGGAGGCATTGTCTCAGGGAGTCACCTGGGTCCCTAAAAGGTCATGTGACTTGCTCCAGGCCACCTCAGTCCCTTTGCCCTCCCTGGCCAGATGACTTTGGTAGCTGGGCCTTCTGGTATTCATTCAGGACCAAGTCATGTCTAAAGTCCCAGTTCCTGTGAAGACCTTCATTGGGACAGAACCTTTGGTTCTTTTGGTATTGTGCTTCTGTTTACTCCTGTGATGAGACGACTCACAGAACTGTCTGACCTGCTCAGAGCGCCAGAGCCTTACATCTCACAGAGAGAAGCAGAAGCCACAAGCCACCATCATTTAATACAGGCTCAGAACTCATCAAGGTAGAAGATTCACGGAAATCATTCCTATGAATCACTTTCACCCACACTGGCAAACTTGCCTACACGATGTACGCTGAAGTCTTTCAAGAAAGCTGGAAGCTGGAGTTCAGGTGGGACACCTTGGGAGGATTTGGGATCCCTCTGGCATTGCAATCAGGCTTGCCACCATGGGGCCAACATTCATAGGGTACAACCCGGAAATAACGAGCATGTTGCAAATGTTACCTGAGTAGTGGACTAGAGACATATATAAGAAAACAGCAGGGAGAGAGGGTTACAGTCAAAGATACTTTTTCCATTTGATGTAGTGGGGCGATCAGTGTGGAGAAGGTAACTTTTGAATAGGATTTTACAGGGTGGTAGGAATTGCACATGTGAAAGGAGGAGAGGGCAGGACAGGGAGAGGAATCCTGGCAGGGAGAACAAAGGCACAGAGGAGGTGGAAAAGAGCTGGGAGTGGTGGGTCCAAGAAAAGAGAGGTGACCATTTTGCCTGGAGCCTAGACTAGCTCAGTGGGGTGCCTGCGATAAGATAGGAAAGAAAAGGGAGTGCCAGATTGCAGAGAGCCTCGATTACCAGGAAAAGAGGTTGAGCTTCTTTGACTCAATTGTCCATAGGAAGCCATGGAAGGTTTTTGAGCAGAGCAAAGCCAATACCATTGATCATCATCATCAATGAAGATGAGTCTGGCATTGGCATGAAAGATACGTTGGATGGGGGAGAGAGTGGGCTCTTGCAGTAGTCCATGGGGAGCCCAATGAGAAGATGCACAGTCACAGCAGAAATAGAGAGGAGGAGACACATACAAGATTTCTGCAGCAGGGAGCTGGAATCAGTCAGAGTTGATACATGATGGGGATGTGAGAAGTGAGAGAGAAAAGAGCTTGATTAAAGATTTGAACAGGGGCCACTGGAAATTATAGTGAAGTCAGGAGATGCAGCTGCTTTATGGGAAAGATGCTGGGCTGGCTTGTGTGGTCAGTGACATGTCTGTGTCGTGATGTGCTGAAAACTGTTGGCTGTGTGGGGACGGAGCTCCGAAGAGAGGTCATCTGTGGGGAGGTGCTAGGTGAAGCTGGGGAGTGAGGAAGTTTCTCAAGGGACGAGTGTGGATGGAGGAAGGCTAGAGGCAGCACCTTAAGAGATCTGGAAGAGGATGATTTGCCCTACAGGGGAACCAAGACGCATCACTTGGGAGCAGTAGGATGAGAACCGGAAGGTGGTGTTGTCTATAAGACCAGGGGATGGGGGAGAGTGATGATCCAGGGTGTGTCCAATGCTGCTTAGGGTTTCCAGAGAATGAGGACTGAGAAAAAGGCCATTTTACAGGAATTTGGAAAAGTGTGGAGATCTGTCTAATCTGATGCAAAGGGAAGTGAAGAGAACTAGGGGAACAGTGTGATGAGTTAACACGATACTTATCAAGGGAGAGAGAAGTACCTCAGACAGGCCCCAAACCTGGGAGTGAGGTAGAGATCCATTCTGAACCACATGTGTATGCCCGGACGTGGCTTCCCAGACGAGTCCAAAGTGTTTACATGCTATTTTTGCTGACAGTAGATACTTTCTGGGATTTCTGAGAAGGAGGGGAGCTATGATGATGGGTGGCCATGGACAGGGAGGAAATTATATTTTAATCATTGATATAAAGTAATTAACTGTCAGTTGTTATGAACCAGTTATTAGGCTTTCAATAAAACACTTTTTTTTCCTAAAAAGAAAAGACCCTACGGATAAGTTTTCCTGATTTTCAGCAATCTCTTCTGCTCTTTCCTTTTGTGTCTTTTAAATTATTATTTATTAGGAAATGGTGATCTGGGACACCATAGGGGAAGAGACATTGAGAGCAATGTCGGTTATGTAAAAGCAGAAAGAAGCAATTAAATTTTTTTTAAATGTTTAAAAGATCAGGCCATTAGCTTTGGTCATTAGAAGGTCATCAGTGAACTCTGGGAGAGCAGTTTCAGGAGAGCTTTGAGGGAAGAACCCAGAGGAGAGTGGCGAGTGAGCAAACTGAAACACTGAGGGAACATTGAGTCACCCTTTTGGAAGAGTTGGAAAATGAAAGGGACGAGAGATGTAGGATGGTAGAAAGGTCAAGGACGCAGTGTGTAGGGCACTTCCAATAGATATAACTTTAGATAATCTTTGCTTTAAGAAATATGCAAGTGATGTTTGTCAATAAGGTATTTCCTTCACAAACACATTTGGCTGAATTCAGGTTAAAATCTCATGCAAAGGACTTTTGATCTGAAGTCCCAGTCATGCCCACACAGAGGAACCAGTGAATCAAATATGTTGGTCTTAGCATCAGGGTGACGTGAAGGAAGCAGTTTGTGCATAGGGTAACTTTCTCCTGTGGACACTGACTGACCTGGGTGTCCCATGTTCCTGGACTCTCAGCATCTTGGGGATAATTATGTATCAAAATAGTCTTTACTCTTTACTTCCTTTTATAGAAATCCTCACCCAATTTGTCCCCATTACTGTGGATATATCCAGAGGTGTGCTGGAGCGGATTTAAAATTTTCATTGTGAATATCGATACTCTGGAAATTGGCAAACATTACATATCAGGGCACTATTTATTGTTTTGTTCAGGATCTAGGGTAAAGAGCGTGAAAGTAAGTAGGTTAGTTTAAATGCAGTTTAAACGTAAATCTCTGCACACATTCGCCCACCCCCCTCCCCAGGTGCCCGTTGTTAAATATTTACCAGCGCAATCCTGGATACATGTACTCATTGGAGGACAACTGAACACCTAGAAGTTGGAAGGTGGAATGTAGGGGATTTGGTTGTCTACAGGACCAGATTTGTTACAGAGCCGTTTCATTTTTTTTATGATTCTCATTTGGGGTTTTCTTGGCAGAGATCCTGGAGCAGTTTGCCATTTTCTTCTCCAGTTCATTTAGCAAATGAGGAAACTGGTTACAGGTTTCGGGACTTGCTCAGGGTAAGTTCCGGAGGCTGAATTTGAACTCACGGAGATGTCCCTTCGTAACTTCCTAACTCGAGGCTCAAGTAGAACACTCCCTGATTTCCCAGAGGGCCACATAGGTGCCTGAAAAAACCCTAGAGACCCCCCAGAGAGGGAAGGAGAAGAGTTTTGACTGGTTACAGGTGACGACGTGACTCTTCTGTGCTTTATTGGGCTACATAAAATCCATGCGATGCTCAGTGTATTCTTAGCCTCAGTACTTGCAAGGGACCAGAGGGCTCTCTCTGTGTTCTTCAGTGACCCAGACATGACTCAAATCCTGTTGCTCCCACAGAAAACCCTTGGTGGGCTTGTGACCCACACAAAGTGTGGTGAGTGAGAAGCCCTCAAGAACGAGTGCTGTCTGTGTGAAGGCAGACTTTCAGTTCAGGGGCAGTGTTGAAATATCTGTGAGCCACAATGTACTTCTTTCCTCTGGGGTAAAAAAGAAACTCCTGTTTAGTTTTGAAAGCCCTTCCCAACCTTCCTCTCCAGGGTCATTGGACATTCTTCCCCTTCTCGCACCCCAGCCAGACTGGTTCCCTGCCTGTTCCTCACTCCCAATATCCAGAAGAGTCTCCCCTCCATGTCTTTGCACTGGCTGTCTCCCAGGCCTGGTATGCCCTTCCTTCTCACCAGCACCTCCCAGAATCCTTGTCTTCCTTCGAGCTGAAGTTCAAGCACCATCTTCTGCTTGAAGCCTTCCCCGACTCCCCTCCCCCACCTTCCAGTTTCCCAACTACTCTCTCTCTTGCTCTGTATGTAAAGTCATTGCAGCTATAAGGCCAATGGTATTATTCTTTTTCTTATAACTATCTTTTTCATCCCCGTTGGCATGTAATGTCCTTGTGAGTAGGGATTGTATCATCTTCCTTACCAGAGCTCAGCACAGTGCCTGGCACTTAGTAGGTGCATCAGAAGGAATGGCTGGTTGATTTTAGATAAGGAGGTCGAATTTACTGATTACAGAAAAGAATATAGTACTCTAACTGTGTGATTGAAAAGAGGAAAATGATGTCCAGCACTCATGGTGTTGTACAGCCAGAAGGCCTGCCTCCCTTAGGCAAGGGCTCTCATTAAAAGGTGAGAAAACGGAGGCTCCTTAAAAAACCAAAGAGGTCAGTGTGCTGCCCCAGGTCCCCCAAGTGTTGGAGGCCGAAAGGGGTGGAAAACCCAGGCCTGTGGCTCCCAAGAGAGGAGAGGAAGCATCAGTGGGGCCCTTGTTACCTTCTAGGTGACCAGACAGGAGGAGTCCCCCAGAGCGTCCAGGTTCCCTTCCCCCAGAGGAGGAGTTCCCTGAGGGAGGTTTGCATTTCTTTTTTCTTTGCAGGGGCATGCCCCAGGGAAAATGGAAGTGCCTTCAGGGCAGGTCCTGTTTCCCTTCTGTATCTGGGTCCTTTTGTATCTGCCTGGTCCTGTGCTGGGCACCTGTGAGGGCAGCTTTTTACTAAATACGTAGATGGACAGAGCAACTAGCAAGGGGTGTGCCACTGGAGGGAAGGGGTTGGCTTCTGTTCAAACACGCTAGGACTTCTTCATCCCAATCCAGTCTGTTTTAAAGGGCATGTGAGCTCTGTGCCCCTCACCTCTGGCCCACAGGTGAGACTGCAGGAGCTACTTGCATCCAAATTCCTGGGCTGACTTTTCTGTTTATCATTTGACCAATCTAGAGCTCATTTTCCTCTCTGAAAATGAAGGGGTTTAAAAGATGATCATTTGGTCTCGTCAAGTTCTTGATCACAGGTTTCCAAACCCATTTGTCCTATTGCCCCCTTTTCATAAAATCACTGCTCAGGGAGCACTAGAAGTCTACTTTCTCTAAGCGTTAATGGTTTTCCTCTTTTTGCAAATATGCATGCTTTCCAAAAATACAAGTCACTTTCCTAAAAAAATGGTGCACATTAAATTTGATAATTTATTGCAAACTTGTGGGGTTTTCCTTGCATTGACATTTAGATGACACAGTATTACATCAGGTAGCATCATATTGTAAACAAGTCATCACATGCACATGTTCCTTCGGGTGTCTGCTGGACTTCCCACAATGTGCAATGACCTCCCCTGATTATACTTTCTTGTTAAGACTTGTCAGTGGACTTTACATTTTGCGTGTGTATTTGAAAAATGATGCAATCACTATGAGTATAATTCTGTTGGACAAGAGATGAATGATGTATGAATGACTTTTCAGATTTTTCTTCTGTTCTTTCCTTAGACTTCCCCTGACTTCTTATATTTTATTTAGTGCCCCCCCCACCCCACCAAGTGCACCTGAGAATACTATTCACTTGGATCATTCCAGCACCCCCCAGGGGGTAGTCTCACCATCTTAGGGAAGGGGATCTATGATCTTATGCCTGACCTTGAGCAAGCCCCTCCCCCTCCCTGGGGCTCAGTTTCCTCTCCAGTAAAAGGAGACAGATTTGCTAGATGACCTTCCTCTTCCAGGCCTAAAACTACATTCTGCCTCTGCTGGGGGCAGAGATGCACCTCTGGCTCTCCCTCCAAGCCCCTCCAAGCCTGGAGGTGCCCCTCTGTCGTGCCCCACCCCTCCTCTCTCTCTGCCACTTTCTGGGCCCTCTCCTGAATCCCTTTATCCCTAGGAGGCAGAGCAGTCTCATTAATTTCCGTGCTTGGGAGCCCTGCAGGCAGGGTAGCTCTGAGGGCCTCCAGGGAGAGGTAGGCTTCGTTTCTCACCCTTCTCCATTCTCTCGGAGGGTGGGGGTGGGGCTAGGGGGTGGGGGGTGGTGGTGAAGGGCAGGGTCTGGGAGACTGAGCCCCAGAGGAAGTCTCTAGGACACTGTAGCCTCCATGGTTGTGTTTCATCCCAGCCCTGAGTGTGAGCTGACCTCTTGGGTCTCTCAGGCCTGGCCAGGCCTTTACCGCATATACAAATAGGCCCTTGACCTACCAGGACGAATGAGGAGGGGAGGTTTCTACAGGGTATTAGATTTGTGTGATGTAACATCACTAATTGTTATCTGATGAGGGAATTTTGTTCTGAGGTGATTCATGGAGACATAAGTCAAGAAGTTATTAATTAATGAAGTGCCTGGATTATCCCAGAGCTCCCAAAGTAATGGCAGACCAGATGGTGATCCAGAGGAGAGGTGGATGGTCTTGATGAACATCCCCCCCAATGGCCACACTACCAGCCCCAGCCCCCTCAAGTATCCAGAAGAGGGCCCATCCATCCAGGGCAGGACTTGGCCATTTTTAAAAATTGAAACACCCCTTGGCAGAGATCCTCCTTATTCTTCTTGCCTCTGCCACCTCCCGATTCACTGCTTACATGTCCTCTTGTTGAGAAACCAGGGGATGAACAGGCCAACAATACAGCTCTGAAGGAGGACCATGGGTTGAATACAGGTGAAAGGGGGAGATGCCCAGGACCTGTAAAGAGGGGGCTGCCTGGATACAGAAGGCAAAGCTGCAGTAACTTGTAGGAAACGTCTCCCAAACAACCAAATCTACTTACTTGGTCACTGTATTTTTCTCCTTTATTTGCGATTCTCGGTCAAAATTCTGTTTGGTACCCAGGTCCTGGTGAAAACCCATTCCTCCTTCCCACTCAGAGAGGCCTCTTTCTGCATCTTCGCCTGCCTGCCTCTTCTTTGAGCCTAACAGTGAAGCAGCAGCACCACAAAGACTCCTGACTGGCCTCAGTAAGTTGAAGGGTGAGACACCACCCTTCCCTTCCTTGAACCCTAAGTCCTCACTACAAAAACTCCAGTGATTTCTTAGTGGAAAAAGAAATACTTGGCTCGAGGCAATGCTCTCCTCTCTTGTTCTGCCCAAGTTTATAGAGATTTGCTGGGTTTGTATGCACATGTATGGTCAGTCTTCTTTCTGGTTCATTCTCCTTTGCTTACACAAAAATCCGGGGTTCCCTTTTTGGCTATTTACAGACTGTTCCAAATGTCTTGGTGCAGGCCTGAGCTCTAATAACTCCAGATGACTGAGTGCTACAAGTTTTAAAAGATCATTTGATATTTTAAAGTTTCTTTTTTCTTTGTGAATTTTGGATACCAATTTTTTCATTTCAATTCTGACATGATGGGAGCCTCCTTCCAACTTGCATTGCGTTTAAAAGTTTCTGGATACTTTTTCAGATCCATGGACAGGTAAAGGGAGTTCTCTTACTTGGCCTCCTTGGTCACCTGATCTAGCTGTACTAGATTTTTCCTTGTGGGATCAGGTGAAAACTGTCGTATATTCATCAAAATTTTGTTCTATGGATTATCTTCAGGCTAGGATTACACATGGAATCTTTTCAGTCATTCAGCATCAGCTGATGGGAATTTTTAGAAAGTTTGAAAATGAGTTAATGTCTAGCTAATGATAATAGTTAAGTAGAATTTTCACAAGAAACAGCAATATTTTAAAAGTTAAAGTTATGTTCCAAGTGTTGTTTTTCCTGATTTTGTGACATTGCTAGTCTCTGAATCAGCTTTCCCATTACATTCATGTGTTTTTAGTGATGACACATTTCTACTCTCATTCTTAAAATCCAGGAGGTTGTGCCAAAGCAGACAGGAGAAGGATCCTGCAATCGATTATTGAGAATGAACACAGACATTGAAATGCAGAGTGAAGAATCCCATAGCAGCCAGGCAGATGTTGAGAAGAAGGTTGGCCCTACGCAAAACCAGATGGCAGAGAAGCAAGGACCAGGTGTCTCCTCCAAAGAGAGAAATCCAGGAAGCCAGGCGGCAGCTGCCACATCTGAGGTCCAGGCAGAAGAGGAAGCCCAGGGAGCTGCTGCAAACCCTGGCCCGGCACCTAGGCCAAAGCCTGATGTGTTTTCTTACCATCCTGAAATCTTCATGGGGCCCAAGAAAAGCAGGAGAATGTATGACAGGAAAGGCAGGCTGATTTGCAATGGTATCGATTTGTGTGATTGCCTGCAGGTTGATTGTGCTGGCTGCTTCTACCCATGCCCCAGATGCAGCTCCAGGAAATGTGGGGTCAAATGCCGCCAGAATCGCAAGTGGGTTTATGACAAGGTGGAGGATGAATCTGGCAATCTAGTCAGTGCCTTCCCCTTTGACATTCCTGAATAAGGTCCTGGCGACACTTGGCTCCGTTTTCTTAAGAGTGTTGAATTGGCTTTTTGAGAATGCGTTTCAGGGCAGGGGCAAAGAGTTGCAACGGTCCTAGTGACAACTCATCATTCCAGCCTCAGCAAACAACAACATCCTCCCCCAAACGATTCCATCGTTTTAGGACTTTTATTTTTGCATAGTAATGAGAATAAGTCATTCCCAACCTGTTGTCTTTCCAACTTCAGTTGCCACCTCAGCCAGGTCAGACGGGTCTTCAGATTTTGAGAAGAGAAAGGAGATTGAGTCCCTGAAGGCAGGAGTTTACTCTTTTTCGTGTTATCATTAGTGCTTGGTGGTTAAAAAAACCCAATTTCAGTGTTAACTGCTGCTGAATGTGATCATCAGATCATATCCACCAACTGGTGGCAGATATTTGCTTGTGACCGTTTTATTTGTTCTTACGTTGTTGTATTTTGTATTCTTTCTGACTTCTCCACTCTAACCTTTCATGTTCGGTGATAGTCCAGAAACTGTGAAACTCTTCAGATGTCTTCATAGACAAAATGGATAGGTCTCGTTCGAGTAATAGCATTGAAAGACAAAAAAAAATAAAAACCATTTTGAATTCAAAGCTCGTTTCTCATGTCAAAGAATTCCCTTCAGTTCAGAATCCAAGCCCGACTCTCGACCACCGTATCCAATGGGGTACAGCTGTGCAGGTAGGCACAACAATAGGGCAAAGGTAGGAAAGGTATGCCAACAAGACTCCAAAAAGGAGTCACAATGAGCCAGATGTGACTGGAAATGAGTGAACAAAAAATAAGGACATTCAGATGTGGCAGTGGCTAGAGCCCTGAGCCTGGAGTCAGGAAGACTCATCTTCCTGGATTCAAATTGGGCCTCAGATAACTTTCCAGCTGTGTGCCCTGGGCAAGTCATTTCTCTGCGATTGCCTCTGTTTCTTCATCTTTACAATGAGCTAGAGAACCAAATGGCAAACCACTGCAGTATCTTTGCACGTTGCTTTGGTTGTCTGCTGGACTTCCCATAACATGCACTGCCCTGGCCTGCTGACCCTTGCTTGTTAAGAATTTTCAGTGGAGCTGATATTTTGTGTGTGTGTGGGTATTTGAAAAAGGATGTAGGCAACAGATGAAAGTCGTATGAGTAATTTTTAAAAATTTTCTTCTTTTCTCTCTTCATGCTTCCCCTGCTCCCTTCTATTTTATTTAATGCCCCCCAAATGCACCTGAAGACGCTGCCATCGTCTTGGGTCATACCAGCACCCCCCCCCCGGGGGGTAGTCTCACCATCTTAGAGAAGGGGATCTCTGAACTTACTCCTGACCTTGAACAAGTACCTCGCCCTACCTGGGCCTCAGTTTCCTCCCCTGTAAAAGGAGGTAGCTTTGTTAGATGGCCTTCCTCTTCCAGCCCTAACTCCATCTCACCCACGCTGGGGGCAGAATAGCTCCTATGGCTTTCCCTGCAGAGGGAATGTGTGATTTCATAGGATGTCATTTACATATTATGCGTTACGGACTGACACATAAATAATGCATACTGGATGAAGGGGTGAAAAGTTGTGAGCTCGGGTGATTGGTGGAGGCCCAGGTGGGAAAGGTGAGGGACAGGGACTTGAATGCCCAGGGCCTAAAAGAGTGCCAGCCCCATGGTCAGTGCCTAATGCAGGAGGTGCACCCAGTGTGTTTCCCAACCATCGCAAGGAACTGGCAAGCAGGCTGCACAGAATGCCTCCTGGGCTCCTCGTTAGAGGTGCAGGATCTGGGTTGAAATTTGGCGTCTGTGAGCAAGGGTCAGTCCTCCCCCTCCTTGAGCCTCAGTTTCCTCCCCAGTGGGTGCTGTTGGTCCTCCCTTCTGGAAGAGGACCATGACAGCAGGGAGGTGACGCCACGAGTTGCAAGGGAATTGGATTTAAGTGAGAGAGGGCTGGTCAAGGTCCCCAGCCTCACTTCTCCCCAGACCCATCTGGGTCCAGTGGGGAGAGATACATCAGGAAGACTGCAGATGGCCCCCATAGTGCCTTGGACACAGCAGGCACTCTGTGATTGTCCGTGATTCTGACTCTAATTCAAGCTGAGCTCCTCCAGAAGACCCCCTCCCCCAGGGATCCCAAAGTCTCCTTCCTTCACCCCTGCTGGCTCCCTTTCCTTGCTCCCAGACCTTCCATGGAGGGGAGGGCTTTGCCCACTCCACCCCTGCTGTAAAGGGTGTCCTGATCACAAAGCACTGGTCTGGCCCCAGCTGCACGTTGGTGAGCACTACTTATTGATCAGTTCATGGACTGGCTTCCTGATCTCGTTCCCCCCCTCCCCTGCCCAACCGCCCCCTGCCTTCGCAGTTCCCGCCCTTTCCTGGCAGGGACCCTGGGGCAAACACCTACGGGGGTTACAGTTTAGGGCTGGACTCGAACTCTGCACCTCCTGCCCTGCCCCGCCCCCTTACTACCGCCCATGCCACCCCCTCAGTAACGCGATGCCTGCGCCCTGGGTTTTCCCACCCAGAGCCTGGGAGTCTGGCAAGCCTCTGGTTGGGTTCCTAATCTGGGAAGTGCGGGACACCACTGGGCCTCAGCTGCCACTTGGGTAAGATGGGGTCTACCAATCCCAGGGCCCCCTGGGCTCCTCCCGGGGCTCAGTTTCCCCACGTGTAAGGGGGGTGGAGGTAGGGAGGCTGCCAAAAGGGGCCCTGGAGAATGCTGGCATCCATGCCCCACCTCTGGGACGCTAAGCCAGCGCCTCCCTTGCCTGTAAAAGGCGCCTGTGGGAGGCCCCTTCCAGGCCCCAACCCCATCTTGTGCCTGTTGGCGGTAGAGCAGCGCCTGGAGCTCCCCTTCCTCCCCCAGGGTGCCCCTGTGGGTGGCCAAGCCCTCCCCTGGCGCCCCTCGCCCGTCTGCCCTTCCCCTCTCAACCCTGCCCCTCTGAACCCTTCCCCTCTCAACCCTTCCCCTCTCAGGCCTTCCCCTCTCAGCCCCGCCCGTCTCAGCCCCGCCCCTCTCAGCCCTTCCCCTCTCAGCCCTGCCCCTCTCAACCCTGCCCCTCTCGGCCCCGCCCCCTCTCAGCCCCGCCCCCTCTCAGCCCCGCCCCCTCCTCCCCTGCATCGCATCCTGCCATCCCTAGGGGGCAGAGCAGGCTCCTTCCTTTTGTGCTTGGGAACAGTTGAAGCAGGGAGTCCCTGAGGGCCTCCTGGGAGAGGTAGGCCTCGTTTCTCCTCCTTGGTCGTCCTCGGTGGGGGGCCATGGCGCAGGTGTGGGGGGGCCGAGGGGCTGGGGCCTGCGGTGCCCGGTTTCTCATCCATCGCCATCCTGGGGGGCGCTGGGCGTGTCTGGGGGCCGAGCCCCGGGAGGCCGCTTTTCTCACGCTTCCCCATCCTCGGTTGGGGGGAGCAATGGCAGGGGGTGTGGAGGAGGGGCAGAATGCAGCTAGGCCTCGTTTTTTGTCCTCCATCTTTGGGAGGGCCAAGGGGTGGGGGTGGGGGTGGGGGTCATAGCCCCTGTTGGCCTCGTGTCTCATCCTGCGCCATTCTTTGGGTTGAGGGAAGGCCAGTGGGCGGAGATCTGAGGGGAAGGACGTAGGCTGCTAGGCCTGGATTCTCAGCCTGCGCCATTCTCTGGGCGGGCCCACTGGCGCGGGGGTCAGGGCGGGAGTTTGGGGGGGCAGAACCCCGATAGGCCTCCTTTCACGTCCTGCTTCCTTGGGGTTCCGAACCGACCCCAGCAGCCCTGGTTTCTCATCTCTCTCCATGCCCTGGGTGGGGCAGATTCGGGGGCCTGGGGGGGCCAGAGCCCCGGTAGGCCTCGTGTCTCATCCTTCGCCGTATTTTGGGTGGCGGAGGGGGCCAATGGGCGAAGGTCTGTGGGGGGCAGAACCCAGTCGTCTGCACTTGTCATCCTTGGCCATCCTGTGGGGCGGGTGCAATGGGTAGCGGTCTGGGGGAGGCATTCCCCGGTAGGCGTCCTTCCTCACCCTTCTCCATGCTCTGGGGGCTAAGACGTGTGGAGTCTGGGGGGTGGAAGCCCCAAAGGCCGCTTGTGGGGGCCCTGAAGCCTGGATGGTTGTGTTTTCTCCCGTGACTGACTTCCAGGAGCCGCTGCCCCGGGCCCCTCGCGCCTGGCGAGGCCTCACCCAATGGCCATCTACCACCTTGGACAACCGGGAATGGGGTGGTGGGGGGGGGGCAGTGTCTACAGGGCATTCTGCTGAGAGATAGTTAATGTAACCAGATGTTGTGCTATGAGGTTATTTTTCTTCAGTTGTTATGTAAATGAGCTTTCTCGAAGGGCTGAGGACTGCATTTAAGTGAATCGTGGAAAACTAGGTGGAAATGTTATTTACTGATTAATAAGGAAGGAGTTAAGAGACCCCTGGATCGCCCTAGTTCTTGAGGTGACGCTAGTGGCCCACAACTGGTCTGTTGCTGCACAGGAGGGGAGGCCCTAGCTGGTGTCCCTGTCTGGGGGCTTATCTCTCCCTCCCCCAACCTATCCCCAAGAGCTTGCTGCCAAGAGCCCCCTGAAATAGCCACGTTCCTGCTGGGACCTAAGACTGTGTAGGGGGCGCTGGGGAAGGCCCATCCTTCCAATGCCAGGGCAGGGAGAGATGGACTGATCGTCCTGCCACCAGACCTGATCCCCCATTCCTCTCGATCTGCCCAATCAAAGGCAGACAGAACATTGAAATGAGAATCAGGAGATCTGGGTTCTGACCCCTATGCAGAGATAAAAGAGACCTGTGAGATCAAGGATCGTGTTTATCCTCTAAGGGCCTCAGTTTCCCCTTGTAGAAAACGAATCACTGGGACTCAGTGTTCTCTGAGCGAACAAAGTGGTACCTTAGAACCCAAAGAACTGGGGACTGAGCAGTGTGATTAATGGGCATCGGGGAGCTGAACGTTTGGAATCACTGATGTCTTCTGAAGACATAGGTTTTCCCTTTCCTTACGAGAGGTCAGGTGGCATCCTCCAGCAGGATGTAAGCTCTCTGAGGGCCAGAAGGGTTTTCTTCCTCTCCGTGGCTTCCCTAGCCTAATTAGGCCAGTGCCTGCCACCGACAGAAGAGGCACCGTCCGCACGGAGAGGCGGCCAGGAGAGTGAGCACTCCCGGCCATTGGCCCCTCTGTGGCGCCTCACCCTGGGAAACACGCTAGGTCAGGGGAGCTCCCTCTCGTCACTCTCCTGGTTTGGCGGAAACCCCACTCGGTAACCCCCGTGTCTCTTTTTGTTCCAGGTTTGTCCAGGACCAAGACTTAGCTGGTGGAAGGCTCCAAAGGCAAGTGACCCATAGCAATTAAAGCCCAGATGCAGTGGGTGGCAAGACCCGGCCCAGGGCTGTTGGTGTCTGCAGCCATTCAGACTGCCCTGGACAGGCCTTCCTCTTTTCCCTCCAGGTCCTAGCGAGCTCTCTGCTTTGTCGGGAGGCCCGAGGGACAGTCTCGGTGTGAGCCTAGCTCCCGTCTGGGCTCCTGTCTTGAAACCCCGTGCAGGGGCTTGTGCCTCTGAGCCTCTCTGACCAGGTTGGACCCTGCTCACTGCATCGGGGTGGCGGGGGTAGGGGGCGCTTAGTCAGCCTCTGAGCATCCAAGTGCAGGGGCCCGGATGAAAGGGATGGGGCCTTTCTGCAGAGAGGCAGGGTCTCCGTGACCACTGGCCTTGGCAGGTCTTCTTGGCCGCTTTTGGGTCATGTACGCCAGGGCCAGTCTGTTGAGGTCCATGTAGCCCTTGTTAGAATAAGCTTGTTTCTCACCCAAAGAGGAAGGGAATGCTAAATGGCCCTTAGGAGTGTCAAGTTAGGGAGCCTTGTTTCCAGCCTCACCTTTGTAAACATTGTCCATTCTCTTTATCCCTCTGGACTTAATGGCCACAAACCCAGGGAAGGAGAAAGGAAAGGGATCAAGCCTTTATTCTCACCTGCAACAGGCCAGACTCTGTGCTAAAGTGCTTTCCAGGTAAATAGCTCATTTGCTCTTTACCAAAACCCTGGGAGGTAGGTGCTATTCTCACTCCCATTTTACAGTGGAGCAAAGCGAGCCTGGTCTGGGGCAGCACAGCTCTCAAGTGCCTGAGGCCAGCTCTGGCCTAGGGTTTTCCCGGGGTTGAATGCTGGTGTTTTTGAAGGAAGAGATACCTCGTTTAACCAGGCAGTGACAAAATGGCCCTGCCTGTCCCTCTACACCTTTTCTTTCCCCAGCTGGGGATGTAAATGAAATTGGCTCATCTTTTGTCAGGTGATACCCACCATGCCCCGTTCAGTCCCCCACTGGAAACACCACCTTGTTCAAACCTGTTGCCTGCATTGAACACACCACGTAAATCTGCTGTCTGACCACACGCCCTGAAGCTGATCTCAGTGAAGAAATAGAGCATTTCCCCCCATTTGGTATCACCCCTTTCCATCCTCCCATCCCTGAGTACAAGCTCTCCTTTAAAACAGGTCAGTTTGGTCTCACAGCTCCACTGCCCCTATCCGTGGGTCACACCTTGTTCAGGCTACTAGCACTCAGGAGGCCCTGAGGCCAGGGGCCTCAACCTCCAGTACAAAGGTTTCCCTGAAGGCCCAGTTGACTGAGAAAAGCTCAAAGCAGCATTCTCTCCCTTGCAAGCTATTGTTTCTTCTGATCCGCATTTCCCAATTCCACATGAATGTGGTTTGGGCTTCCCCCACCTCAGGGCACTGTGTGGACTCTGCATCTCAGCAAATCTCTAAGATTCTAATTGCAGAGAAAGTGCCAGACTCCAGAGGGAGGAGTAAGGGGAGTTTTCTCACCTGGGAGCTCAGTAAGGCTAGGAGAGGACAGCTGCAGCCCCTAACCAGCCTGCCTGGAGAGGGGTCCCTTTCCTCATCTGAAAACGACCTCTTCGTCTCCTTTGGCCTCAGTTGCAGGAGATCAGGTCCTGCCTGCCCTTCCTCTGTGGCGGTGACGGCTGAGAAACTTCGTGTACTGTAGGCCATCTGGCCCTCTCCAGCCCAGTGGTTCTGCTTTCCACAGGAGGGAAGCTGAGGGGCTGGGGACCGTGGGGAGGGAGGACTCCCAGGCTAGGCTTTCTCCCCACCTCGTCCCACCTTGCTCCAGCTCTGATGGCTGTGGTGTGCCTTCCTGGGAAGAGGGTGAAAGAAATGTTGCTTGAAATGGCCACAAATGGAGGGGAGTTTGTAGGCCACAAGAGCTGGGCTTCCAGAAGACCAGGGCCAACGGATGTGGCGATGTCCTGGACGGCTTGAAGGAAGGCGATAGTTGAGAAGGAGGAAGAGAAAGGAGCAAGAGGTTGGACTTTCCAGCCATGGCTGGTGACCCAAGCTGGGGAGCCAGGCTGACAAGGGGTACATGGATAGACCCAAAGGCAGAGGAGATTTGTGGAGAGGACAGGCCACCGTTTCAGGCCTTAGGGTCAGCTGCTTTGATAGTCCTGGTACAGGTCGGGGAATGAGAATGGGTGAGGGGGGACAGAAGAAGCAAAGGGGACACAGGAGATCCGGCCTGGGCCAGGCTTGTTTGCTCCTTTCAGGGGCCCTCCTCAGTCTGCTTTCCCCCATCGTCCTCCCTCCTTTGGGGGGTTGCTGAAGGTTGCTCCTAGTGAGCCTAGGTGCCTACTGTCGTTCCCAGGGTCACGCAGCGGCATCCAAGAACGCCCGAGGCAGCAAGAGAAGCTGCCTTGCAGTGAGCGAAAATGAGTACGTGTTCTCGGTTGTCTAAGAAAAAGAAGGAGAAGGCTGCGAGTGTGGAGACCCAGGAGGTCAGAGAAGAGCATGAGGTGAGAGTTGAGGCTGAGGAGAGTGCAGGAGTGGAGAAGAAGGCGCCTTGTGGAGAAGTACCAGGCAGCTGCAGTGGTGCATCAGGTCCCAGTGGTAGCAGTGCCACCTCCGCTGTCCAGATTGGCTCGAGCGTCCAGATGGCATCCCCAGTGCAGATCAGCCCAGGTAGTCAGGTCGGCTCCAGCGTCGACCCTGGCACCATTGTCCAGGTGAAGTCCCGCGGCCGCGGGCGCCCCAGACGCCGTGGGCTCGGGGGCTCTGCCCTCACCAGGGGAGGCCTGCTGCACGAGCAGAGGCAGAGCAGCCCCCATGACCTGACTGCCCTTGATGTCCAGATCAGTGAGCAGGAAGAGATCATCCCCCGTGGGCGAAGCCGAGGCCGCCCGCGTGGCAGCCGTGGGCGTGGTGTGCGTGGGCGCGGCAGCCGTGGGCGTGGGCGCGGCAGCCGTGGGCGTGGGCGCGGCAGCCGTGGGCGAGGCCGCCCCCGTGGTGGAGGCAGCTCCCGGGGCCAAGCCTACCCCCATGGCCAACCCAGCCCCTACAGCCATGCTGGATCTCAGGCTCAAGCAGGGCCCAGTGATGAAGGCAGGCCAGATGACCAGGCCAGGCCCACTGACCAAGCTGGCCCCCGCTCAGCTCAGCCACCTGGGAGGCTCCCACGTGGCAAGAAAGACATGAGGAAATACGACGAGAGAGGCAGGCTGATCGTGAATGGAGAAGACCTCTGCGACTGCCTGCAGAGAATGTGCGTGGGCTGCTTCTACCCGTGCCCCGAGTGCCAGTCCACCAAGTGTGGGCCCACCTGCCGCTGCAACCGAGAGTGGGTTTACGAGGACATTACCGACGAGGGTGGAGAAGTCTTCAGCACCTTCCCGTTTTCCCATGCCAAGTAAGGGCCCGAGCCCCACCTGGCTCTCTGTGTCTCTGTGTCTCTGTGTCCGTGTGTCTCTTCTTCTTGGCCCAGCGTCACTGCCTGGACAAGGAGCTGGGTTGGCAATCTGCACTCCTGCGGGCTCCCTAGCCGCATTGCCGTGAGCACCCCACGACCTTGCCCACACGTTTCTCCCAGATGCCTTTACTCTGAGGCCACATGCAGCTGAAAAACACAAGGCCTTCCACCCGTATGCCCATCCTGCTGGAGATTTCCTACTGAAGTCTCTCCTAACGCTGGTGTTTGGAACTTGTCTTCCACAGAAGGTGCAGTGTCATTCCTACCCTGCCCCTCTTCCTGCCTCAGGTGTCCCTAGAGCCAGGCCAGAGTTCTTCTCCAGGTTCCTCCAAGTCTCTTTCGTTTTTCCGTTAATGCTAGATCACAAAGACAAAGACAAAATCTTCTCCGCCCCCCCACCCCCCCACCCCCGATGTATGCGTTGTCATGTCTGCACGGCCATGTATGTGTCTCTTCTATCTTGTGTCTGTGTTGTTTTGGTTTTGGTTCTGTGGTTCTAGAGTTGAACTCTGACAACTACCACTCGCCTCACTCCTTTTTTGTTCTCATCTTGTTGCAGGTATTAAAGGAGCCTGGATTCTCCTGGGACTCTCCTCAGAGTCTCTCTTCTGCAGCTTATGGAGTGGAAAAATATATACAAATATCTTTAAGAAAATTGCCATATCCCAGAGCAGAAGAATATATATTGTTAAAGTGAAAGCAGATGAAAAAGAATAAAAAAAAATTTGTGAAGTTAATTTATCGTTGCTTTCATTTGAGAACAGCAGGCAGGGAGGATGTACCTTCTCTGTCCCGGGCACTGGGCTGAACTGTGGGGAGCCAAGGGCAAAGCTCAAACAGTCCCTGCCCTCAAGCGGTTTCCTTTCAGCCCCTGCTGGCATCTGGCAGATGGAGAAGGGCGCTCTGGCGGTGATCCAGCCTGCCCAGCTGCACCTCTCTGTTCATTCCCCAGAAAGAGTGGTAGAGACTGCTAATCTCTCCCCAGGGCAACACACACACACACACACACACACACACACACACACACACACACACACAGAGACAGAGACAGAGAGACAGAGAGAGAACAGGAGTGAGGGAGAGGAAGGGAAGCATCAAAGATCCATAGGACACAGAAGAGGATAAAGAAGGGAGTGGGAATTGGTATGCTGGCCAGGTTTGACACAGCAGCAAAACGGGATGGGGAAGGGCCTCAAGCCCTGTCTTGGGAAGATGGGACAGTGAGTCTGGAAAAGGGAAGACTTGGGCAAGCAGTGGCACCTGCTCACCCTCTTCACAGCTAGGGTGGGCAGCCCTCATTGGAGGGTGGCATGTGGGAGAGGAATGACCCTTCTTCCCTTTGACCCCAGAGGGCCACAAGCAGGCAGGATGGCTGGAAATTGCAGGGAGAATTTGACCTGGATGGGAGTGAAAAGGGCTGTTTAGAAGCCTGAGGATTTCCTGCACACTGGAGGATTTCAGCCAGGTGGGACACAGGATTCATGCTTGTAGCCCATTTACTTTTAAGCCAGAGACACTACTTACACTGTGTCCTCAGTTACTAAACACTTAAAGCTCTCCACACGTGCAATCCAACTTTCTTAGTCAGGAAGCGACATGAACCACAGCAGTGTCTCTGCAGGAGCCAGCAACCTGCTTCCTAGGAGGTGGAGTAAGTATCTTATCTACTGGCAGTCACGGCAAGGTGCCCTCTCCCCAGACGGGGGTCGTGTGTCTCCTGCCGAAGTGAGGTCCAGCAAGTCTCCCTAACTCTGCACTGCCCCTGGGCAAACACTGTCTGCTCAGGGTTTTTTGACTCAGTTGGTCATAGGGAGGCATGAAAGGTTTTTGCCACCAGCAGGTGTATGAACCAAGAAGATGAGTCTTTCATTGGCATGAATGGTGTGTTGGGTGGGGGAGACAGTGGGCTCGTGCAGTAGTCCTTGGGGAGCGCACTGAGAAGATGCACAGTCACAGCAGGAATGGAGAGGAGGAGACATGCAAGATGTGTATCTAACTGGAATCAGAGATAGTGGCCTCTTTCAATAATTGGAAAACTTTGAAACTGTTTACAATCTGGTATCGATTTGTGTGATTGCCTGCTGGTTGATTGTGCCAGGTGCTTCAACCCATGCCCCAGATGCAACTCTCGGAAATGTGGAATCAAGTGCTGCCGCAATCGCGAGTGGGTTTACAATAAGTTGGCAGATGAATCTGGCGAGCTGGTCAGTGACTTTCACTTTGCCTTTCCTAAATAAGGTTCTGGCGACACTTGCCTCCCTTCCTTTGGAAGGTTGAGCTGACTTTTATTTTTTTTTTTAATTTCAAAATTGTATTTAAACCTGTTTTGCCAAACTACATTAAAGTCACACTGGTCAGGACTGAGTTTATCAAAATTGGGTACAGGGACATGTGTACTGTAAGATCACAAGACCCCAATCACTCATGAAATGAGCAGGTCATCTGGAAGAAACTTGATCCACTACCCATTTCCTGGCAGTTTTCAAACCATTTAGTCTCTACTCCAGGAACATTCCAGGAATCTCTCTCAATGTTACTGTTTCCACCTCTCCCCTTCCTTCCATCCCAGCCTTGGACTCCTGACTTGGGATTCTCTTCTAAGTAAACTTTGACTTTCTCTTGCCCTGGACCAGGCCTCCATGTCACTTCCCAACCATTTCCAGACCACATTTTGTGCACATCCTGCTTCCAGCTGCCCTTTATGTATGTTTTCTCTCGCTATAAAAAAGCCTCCTTGACTGTAGTTATTTGTTTGATTATATCTATAATCTCAGTACTTATTACAGTTTCTGGAAGTCAATAAGTGTTCTGTCGAACTATCTAAACAGGAGATGGACAAAAGAGACTGGGAAGAGCTCTCATTTTCACATGACACATCTGGGCGTACACACAGTTCCTTTTGGGTAAATGAGCTTGTATCAGATAAGTCTGGATAAGCTAGTTACTTTCCAGGACCTATTTTCACCATTCCAAATGACTTCAACACCAAACTCGTAATGATAAACCAGACCTGAAGATGGGCAGGGGATAGATATACAAATCTGAACTGCAGGTTTTATTTTTCAAATGCTAAGATTCCAATAAAATTTCCGATGTATTGCTGAAATAATTCTGTGTGAAACCTCTTTCTTTTTAATAAAGATTAGAATTTTTAATCTACAACCGAAGTGAAAAGGAAGTGACTGCTTTACTCTCCAGCCCTACAAGTGTTAGATTTGATTTCTACTGCACCTTTCTTCCAAAGAGAAAAGGTGACAGGCAAGTCACTTTTAAACACAAAATGCTGGCTTCCAAATTTAGATATTAAAATGTCCATCATTTCTAAACATAAGCTTAATATCCTAAATCATGGTGTCTTATATCTGATGTATAGGATTTTCATTTGAAAAGAATTTTTCTTTATTTTCGGTTTCCTTTTTCGTTAATTATTTTTTAAAATTTATTTATTTAACTTTTAACATTCATTTTAACAAAATTTGGGTTCCAAATTTTCTCCCCTTTTGTCCCCTCCACCCATCCCAAAACACCGAGCATTCTTATTGCCCCTGTCACCAATCTGCTCTCTCTTCTATCATCCCTCTCGGCCCTTGTCTCCATCTTCTCTTTTGTCCTGTAGGGCCAAATAACTTTCTGTACCCCTTTACCTGTATTTCTTATTTCCTAGTGGCAAGAACAGTACTCGACAGTTGTTGCTAAAACTTTGAGTTCCAACTTCTTTTCCTCCCTCCCTCCCCACCCCTTCCCTTTGGAAGGCAAGCAATTCAATATAGGCCAAATCTGTGTAGTTTTGCAAATGACTTCCATAATAGTCGTGTTGTGTAAGACTAACTATATTTCCCTCCATCCTATCCTGTCCCCCATTACTTCTATTCTCTTTTGATCCTGTCCCTCCCCATGAGTGTCGACCTCAAATTGCTCCCTCCTCCCCATGCCCTCCCTTCCATCATCCCCCCCACCCTGCTTATCTCCTTCTCCCCCACTTTCCTGTATTGTAAGATAGGTTTTCATACCAAAATGAGTGTGCATTTTATTCCTTCCTTTAGTGGAATGTGATGAGAGTAAACTTGTTGTTTTTCTCTCACCTCCCCTCTTTATCCCTCCACTAATAAGTCTTTTGCTTGCCTCTTTTATGAGAGATAATTTGCCCCATTCCATTTCTCCCTTTCTCCTGCCAATATATTTCTCTCTCACTGCTTGATATCATTTTTTTAAGATATGATCCCATCCTCTTCAATTCACTCTCTACACTCTGTCTCTATGTGTGTGTGCATGTGCGTGTGCGTGTGCATGTGTGTGTGTGTAATTGCACCCAGTACCCAGATACTGAATAGTTTCAAGAGTTACAAATATTGTCTTTCCATGTAGGAATGTAAACAGTTCAACTTTTATAAGTCCCTTATGACTTCTCTTTGCTGTTTACCTTTTCATGCTTCTATTCATTCTTGTGTTTGAAAGTCAAATTTTCTTTTCAGCTGTGGTCTTTGCATCAAGAATGCTTAAAAGTCCTCTATTTCATTGAAAGACCAATTTTTCCCTGAAGTATTATACTCAGTTTTGCTGGGTAGGTGGTTCTTGGTTTTAGTCCTAGTTGCTTTGACTTCTGGAATATCCTATTCTACGCCCTCCGATCCCTTAATGTAGAAGCTGCTAGGTCTTGTGTGATCCTGATTGTATTTCCGCAATACTTGAATTGTTTCTTTCTAGCTGCTTGCAATGTTTTCTCCTTGACCTGGGAACTCTGGAATTTGGCCACAATGTTCCTAGGAGTTTCTCTTTTTGGATCTCTTTCAGGCAGTGATCTGTGGATTCCTTGAATACTTATTTTGCCCTCTGGTTCTAGAATCTCAGGGCAGTTTTCCTTGATAATTTCATGAAAGATGATGTCTAGGCTCTTTTTTTGATCATGGCTTTCAGGTAGTCCCATAATTTTTAAATTGTGTCTCCTGGACCTATTTTCCAGGTCAGTGGTTTTCCCAGTGAGATATTTCACATTATCTTCCATTTTTTCATTCTTTTGGTTTTGTTTTGTGATTTCTTGGTTTCTCATAAAGTCATTAGCCTCCATCTGTTCCATTCTAATTTTGAAAGAACCATTTTCTTCAGTGAACTTTTGAACCTCCTTTTCCATTTGGCTAATTCTGCTTTTGAAAGCATTCTTCTCCTCGTTGGCATTCCAAACCTCTTTTGCCAATTGAGTTAGCTTATTTTTCAAGGTGTTATTTTCTTCAGCATTTTTTTGGGTCTCCTTTAGCAGGGTGTTTACTTGTTTTTCATGCTTTGCTTGCATGTCTCTCATTTCTCTTCCCAGTTTTTCCTCCACCTCTCTAACTTGATTTTCAAAATCCTTTTTGAGCTCTTCCATGGTCTGAGCCCATTGAGTGGGCTGGAATACAGAAGCCTTGACTTCTGTGTCTTTCCCTGATGGTAAACATTGTTCTTCCTCATCAGAAAGGAAGGGAGGAAATACCTGTTCACCAAGAAAGTAACCTTCTATAGTCTTAATGTTTTCCCCCTTTTCTGGGCATTTTCCCAGCCAGTGACTTGACTTCTGAATATTCTCTTCACACCCACTTGGCCTCGAGATCTGCCCAGCCAGAGCTTGGGGTCTGAGATTCAAATGCTGCTCCCTAGCCTCAGGGCTTAGGCGGGGGCAGGGCTGCTATTCAGTGTGAGATCAGGTTCAGGTGCTCAGGTGGGAGCAGGGCCACCTCACAAGGCTCAGTGCCCTCAGGGGGTTTATGTGGAGACCTTCAACAATGGATCCAGGCTCCTGCCTGCTTGGGGAGCCCCTGTGTGCTGCTGCCTCCACTGCTACCTCCCAAGGGGGTCTGAGTTATGGGGGCACCCCACTCCCCTCTTGACCCACCAAAGAGACCCTCTCACCAACTCTTGTCACCTGTGTGTGGAGGGACCTGCGCAGCTGCTGGAGATTCTGTCCCTGAAGCCAGCTCAGATAGACTCCTCTCGGTGCTGCTCGGCCAAGGCAGGGCTGGGCTCTGCTCCGGGGTCTGCAGCGTGAAGGACCTTTTGGGAGAGGTTTTCTGGGCTCTCTGGAACAGAAATCTCGTCCACTCAGTTGTTCTGTGGCTTCTGCTGCTCCAGAATTTGTTGGGAGTTCTTTTTTACAGATATTTTTTGGGATGTGGGTTTGGAGCTAGCACATGTGTGTCTTTCTACTCGGCCATCTTGGCTCAGCCCCCCCGAGCTGGCTTTTATTAAAGAGAGTCTAAGGACGTGGGCAAAGAGTTGCCATGGTCCTAGTGACAACTGGTCATTCCATCATCAGCAAACAATGCCCACCTCCAAATGATTCCATCTTTTCGGGTTTTTTTTTTCCATAGAAAGGAAAATAAGTCATTCCCACCTCCTCCCTTGTTAACTTTCCAACTTCAGTTATCACCTCAGCCAGGTCAGACGTGTCTTTAGATTTTGAGAAAAGAAAGGAGCCTGAGTCACTAAAGCCAGGAGTTAACTGTAGTTCTTGTGGTCATTAGTGCTTGGTGGTTCAAAAAGACCAATTTAAGTGTTAACTGCTCCTGAACATGAGAATAAGATCCTGTCCACCAATTTGGGGCAGATGTTTGCTTGGGACAGTTTTACTTTCTGTTACGTGGTTGTATTTTGGAATCTTTTTCACTCCTCCACTCTAGTCTTTCATGTTCAGTGATAGTCCAGAAATTGTTAACCTATTCAGATGGCTGCATAACCAAAATGGATAGGTATTGTTCGAGCAATAGCATTTAAAGACAAAAAAAAGTCATTTTGAATTCAAAGCTTGTTTTTAATGTGAAAGAATTCCCTTCAGTTCAGCAACCAAGCATGGCTCTAGACCACCATATCCAATGGTGTACACCTGTGCAGGGAGGCATACCATTAGGGCAAAGGTAGGAAAGACACCCTAACAAGATGCCAAAAGGGTCACAATCAGCCAGATGTGACTGGAAATGGGTGAATAAAAAATAGGAGCCTTTGGATGTGGCAGTGGCTGCCTCCCTTGGCCTGCAGTCAGGAAGACTTATCTTGCTGGATTCAAATTGGTCCTCAGATCCTTCCTAGCTGTGTGCCCTCGGCAAGTCACTTCACCTTGCTTGCCTCTCTTTCCTCAGCTGTACAATGAACTAGAGACCAAAATGTCAAACCACGCCAGTATCTTTGCACAGGTTCCTTTGGATGTCTGCTGGACTTTCCACAATATGCAGCACCCTCGCCTGCTGACACTTGCTGGTTAAGAATGGACAGTGGAGTTGACTTGTTGTGTGTGTGTATTGGAAAAAGGAAGCAATCACTATGACTTTAATTCTGGTAGACAGCAGATGGAAGACGCATGTATGGTTTTTGTAAATTTTCTACTTTTCTTTCCTCATGCTTCCCCTGCCCTCTTCTATTGTATCTGACCCCTACCCCCATAGCCCCAAGCTCTATGGAGGATACTCCCATCCTCTTGGGTCACTGCAGCACCCCAGGGGTAGATTCACCATCTTAGGGAAGGGGATCTATGATCTCATTCCTGACCTTGAGCAAGCCTCTCAACCTCCTGGGCCCTCAATTTTCTCCTCTGTAAATGGAGGCAGCTTTGCTAGATTACCTTCATCTTCCAGCCCTAACTCCACCTTCCCCATGCTGGGGCAGAGTAGCTCTTCCCTCTTTCCCTCCATGCCCCTGCCTTCCCGGGGGTGCCTCTCTGTCAAACCCTATTCCTCCCCTCTCTCTGCACCTTTCTGGACCCTTGCCTGCATCCTTTGTCCCTAGGGGCTAGAGCAGGCTCCTTACTTTCTGTGCTTCGGAGTCTTGGAGTCTGGCTGTCAGTCAGGGAGTCCTGAGAGAAGAAGGCCTTGTTTCTCATCCATTCCTCCTCTAGGGGAACAAAGGCTGGGGGTCTGTGGGACAGGCAGAATCCTGGTAGTTCTCATTTTCATTCTTCCACATTTGGGTGGAAGGCCAGTTACCAAAGGTGTTGTGAGCCTGGCCCAGGTAGGGCCAGGTGCTCATCCTTTTCCATCCTTCTTGTTTAGAGGAGAGGGGTGGGAGTTTGGGGAAGGGGCAGAGCCCTGGAAGGAGCCTCAGGGAAACTGAAGGCAATATTATTGTGCTTCATGGGGGACTGAGTTCCGACTAACCCCTTGGCCACCCGGGAATGTCCAGGGCAGCTATCTACAGGACATTCAGTGGAGGCCATGTGATGTCATAAGATGTCATTTACATATTACACATTATGAACTTTCAGATATGTAATGTATACTTGATGAAGGGGCCAAAGGCTTTGAGCTTGGGTGATTGGTGGAGGTCCAGGATGGGAAGGTGTGGGACAGGGACTTGAATGCCCAGGGTCTAGAACAGTGCCAGCCCCATGGTTGTTGCCTAATGCAGCAGGTGCACCCAGTGTGTTTCCCAACCATCCCAAGGAACTTGAAAGTAGGCTGCACAGAATGCCTCCTGGGCTCCTCTTTAGAGTTGCAGGATCTGGGTTGAAATTTGGCATCTGTGAGCAAGGGTCAGTCCTTCCCCTCCCTGAGCCTCAGTTTCCTTCCCAGTCGGTGCTGTTGGTCCTCCCTTCTGGAAGAGGGACCATGACAGAAGGAAGGTGACGCCAAGACTTGTAAGTGAATTGTATTTAAGCGAGGGAGGCCTGGACAAGGTCCCCAGTCTCACTTCTCCCCAGAGCCATCTGGGTCCAGTAGGGAGAGGTACATCAGGAAGACTGCAGAAGGCCCCCACAGTGCCTTGTACACGGCAGACACTCTGTGAATGTCCATAATTCTGACTCTAATGCGAGCGGAGCTCCTCCAGAAGACCCCTCCCCCAGCTATCCCAAATTCTCTTCCCTTCACCCCTGCTGGCCCCCTTTCCTTCCTCCCAGACCTTCCATGGTGGGGAGGGCTCCACCCACTCCACCCCTGCTGTGAAGGGCATCCTTCCACCTTGGAGGGTCAGCCCTTAGCGGGCAAGGCTGTCTTTGCCTCTGTTGGCATCTGCTGCCCAGCTCCTGGCAGACAGTTAGGAGATGCTTTGAGGTTTGTTGGCCTTCTGCCTGTACACAAAGCACTGGTCTGACCCAAATTGGACGTTGGTAAGCACTACTTGTTGATCAGTTCATGGACTGGCTTCTCTTCTTACCATTTCTCATGCTTCCAAAATGGTATCAGGTTACAGTAGGGAGAGAGAGACAGCATCCTGTGCTTTCTTCCTGTATTTGTTGGAAAAGATTTTCGTGCATCTCCACTGCATCCTATGCTTGCTTTTGGTTTTAGATAGATACTTTTTATGATATTAAACAGATCCCTCTATGCCCATATCTCATAGGTTTAAAATTTTTAGCATAAATGAATATGGCACTTTGTCAAAGGTTTTTCTGCAGTTATTGAGATAATCATGTGGTTTGGGTTGTTTTGGCTTTTAACATGTATAATTATGGTGACTGTTTTCCCAATGTTGAACCTTACATCCCTGGGATAAGTTCAACTTGATCAAAATGAAAGGTTTCTTGGAAAAAATTGCTGTAGTCCAACAAGACTTTATTTTAAAAATCTAATCTATATTTTGAGTTTTCAGAAGAAGTTACCTGTAGTCATATGAAAAGAAAATGCTCTAAATTTCTGTTGATTAGAGAAAGGCAACTTCAAACAACTCTGAGGTTCCACCTCACACCTATCCGAAATGACAAATGCTGGAGGGGATGATGGAAAATAGGTACATTCATGAACTGTTGGTGGAATGGGGAACTGTTCCAACCATTCAGGAGAACAATTTGGAATTAGGCCCAAAGGGCTATAAAACCACATACCCTTTGATCCAACAATACCACTGCTAGGTCTGTATCCCAGAGAGAGCAAAGGAAAAGGACCTACACATGCAAAGATATTGATAACAGCTCTTTTGTGGTGGAAAAGATTGGAAATCGAGGTGATGCTCATCAGTTGGGGAATGGCTGAACAAGTTGTGGTATCCGTGATCGTGAGGGAGTAGCATTGTGCTGTAAGAAATGACGAGAGGCAGGGGGTGGTTTCAGAAAAACCATGTCAAGGCCTACATGAATTGATACAAAATGAAATGAGGAGAACTGGGAGATCATTGTGCACAGTAGCAGCAATGCTGTCATGATGCTTCACTGTGAAAGATTTGGCTACTCTGATGGATACAATGGTCTAACTCAATTCCAAAGGATTCATGATAAAAAAAAATAGTGCTATCCACCTCCAGACAGAGAACCGACGAACTCTGAGTGCAGATTGAGGTATGATTTTCTCACTTTCGTTGTTTTTCTTGCTTTGTGGGGAAATATGGCTGATATGGAAATACGTTTTTCATGATTTTACATGTATAATTGAGATCATACTGCTTGTTTCTCAGTGGTGGGTGGAGAGGGAGGAGGGAGGGAGAGAATCAGAAACTCAAAATTTAAAGAGTATTAAAAATAAATAATGAATTTAGTTTTAAGAATAAGCACCCTAACCTTTGAAAACATGCTGTACATCAAGACATGGTCTGCTGCCTTGGAGTGTCTCAGTCATTTGGACAATCTTCCTCATGAATGAGGAGGCTTGCAGGGCAGTGGCCTAGTGCAGCAGTGATGTGGTGCTCTCCCAAACCCATCTGGGACTGATTCAGTTCATCTCCTGGGATAAGGATGGCAGCTTTTCTAATTGTACCAACTAGTGAGTGGTCTCTTTCCATCCCAGATTGCAGCAGTAGTGTTGGTTATCCCAAGGGTATCCAACTAAATCTTTCTTACCTCTCCTAGGCAGTAATGACACTTGGGTACTAGTCAGGTCTCAAAGTTTTGTCAGTCAAATGGGTGTCCCCTTAGAGCAGAAATGATTGACCTGAGGAGCCATAAGCTTGTTTGTTTATGCATTTTTCATAACTATATTTCAACATAATTGGCCTGCTAACCTCTTTCCCATTCTGGAGGTTTGTCTGACCCTGCAGACATTCCTTTAGTCAGGAGGGTATCCCGACCTGGTGCTTTTACATCTCTAAATATAAAGCAAATCTACATACATTAAACAAACCTCCAACAAACAGAAAAGAAAAATCCTGAAAATATGAGTTTATGCCATTCATAATCCCTAGACAGAGAACCTTGGAATTTGTGGAATTCCCAGAGGAGCTCTGCTCACTAACCAAGCCACCCGATCTAGAGTTGGTCTGCTGTTCAATGTAAAGGAAAGGGGTGAGGCAAACATGCCTGTCACCAGGTTGCAGGATTGAGCTAGCCTCCCTTTCTTTCAGAAAATGGTCACTTCTCTTCTGTTTAAAATTGCAAGTAGCCCAGTGCAGCTGGAATTAGCTTGGTGTCAGACCAGAAAGTTGATTTCTGGATGATCCAGGAAGGCTTTATTCTGGCATGGATTAAGACAGGGGTGGGGAACCTTAGGCCTCAAGTCCACATGTGGCCCTGTAGGCCCTCAAGTTCAGCCCTTTGACTGAATTTGTTCTGTGAAGTTTGGATTCAGTCAAAGGCCTGTGCTTGAGGGCCTAGAGGGCCACGTGTCGCCTCAAGGCCGCAGGTTCCACATCCCTAGTTTAAGAATTCCCATACACAACATAGAAGGTGGCCTCAAAAACAGATGTGACCAGAAGCATACCTCTTACTGAGTCTCACAGACTAGGCTTTCTTTTCAAACAGGCAGATTACTAAACCTAAATGAGGAATCAGCAAGACAGGGCAGCTCTACTCCAAAAGAACTTCTTATGAGGGTTCCAAAGGTCCCTCTACTCTGGTTAGTTGACCATGGAAGTTTTTCAAATAAGAGTCGCCCTGCCTGGCCCATAGTGGTCTTTATTGGCATGGAAATTTGGCCTTTCTCCAAGCAAAAATGCTTAGATTAAAATAATCTAAATGAATAAAAATGATTTCTGGCAGGCTTATACCTCAACACAGAATACAGAATTTTACACCACACCTTTAATATTAAGCTTCAGGTCAACCCCCAGAAAGATGGTGAAGGTGGCAAAGGGAGGGTCCTAGGACCAACAAGACATTAAATGGTGGAGTACTGGTGGAGTGTGGTCCGTGCTGCTAGGGAGGCTGAGGTTAGTGGATCACTTGAGATTAGGAGTTCTGAGATGCACTAGTGTGTTGAGTCTCTGGAGGGGAAAGGCCACCAGGCTGCTTCAGGAGGGATGGACCAGCTCAGGTCCAGAATAGGAGCTGGTTAAAGTTGCTCATTTGTATTGGAATTGGCCCATTGTGTGATCACTGCACGTCTAACCTGGAAAAGATAAACAGACATTCTCGTCCTTTTCTCCCCCTACCCCCCCCCCCCCAACAAAAAAGCACAGGATCTTGAGTCTGTGCCTAGGGTCACAATGGAGAGGAGCTGAGTCTTCACCTCATGACCTTTCTAAGGGATAGATAAGGAAAATAAAAGTTGCAAGCCGTGTTGTATTGTCTGCAGTCTTTTGCTGGCTTCCAAGAGGAACAGCTGGTGGTGGGGCTGACTAAGCAAATTGAGTTGTGCAGTTCTTACCACTTTTTGGCTAGTCATGGTTTAAGTACTATGAGCAAACTTCATAGGTCTGGGAGAAGTTTTGGGTACACAGCGAAATGGCAGATGTTTTATTTCTCATTCATTGCTTTGGCTTTTCTTTCAAGAGTAAAACTCCATACATAGCTGACCATCTTCTGTCTCTTCCTGAGAAGAGTGAATTCCTTATGCTAAATTCATGGGACTTGAGCTCTGAAAAAATACAGCAACTGTGGAGGCAGAAGGGGAAGCATTTTGGTAGGATGTAGGCTTAGAGCAGCTTCTGAATGCATAAATCCCACTCAGTTCATGCCCTGCTAGACGTAATGTGTAGATGTGGCTACCAGAGAGGCTGAGGTGAGAGGTCAGCAACTTTCTGAGAACCATAGTTGTTGTTGTTGAGTCATTTCAGCCCTGTCCACCTCTCCCCCAACTCTGACCCCAGCTGGGATTTTCTTGGCAAAGATGCTGGAGAGGTTTACCATGTCCTTCTCAAGCTCATTTGTCAGATGAGGAAACTGAGGCAAACAGAGTGAAGTGACTTTCCAAGGGTCACACAGCTAGTCGATGTCTGAGGGCAGATTTGAACTCAGATCCTCCTGACTCCAAGCCCAGCACTATTCACAGAGCCACCTAGCTTCCCAACCATAGACTGCCTAACAATGCCTCATGTTTCCTCACTGCAGCTCACTTCAATAATCTCCAGGGTGAGAATAAGTCTCCCAGCTTCTAACACTTTCTACCACCTTTCTGCTGACTAGGATCAGGGTAGTGTCTAATAGTGTCCTCCTAGTGGTTGAACACTTATCAAATGTTTTGGGGGCACCAGCTTTTTGCACGATACTTGGAGATCTTGCTACCAGAAGTGGGATGTTATAAGAAGTCAGAGGTGTGGCCCATTCTGCCTTATTTCTGCAGCCTTCATCTGAAGTTCTTGCTAACCTGGATGCTGCTACTGTACTGTCTCCATCTCCCTTCCTCCCTTGCCCTCCCCATTTGCAGAAGTCCATACTTTGGCTAGGAAAAGAAAAAGTGAAATATTTAGATGATCAGAACTCTTTGTCCTTAGCAAATCTACAGAGGACTGAGTCACAGGACCAGAAGGGTTAACTTCTCCTTCATTCAAGGACCTTGCCCTCTTTTCCATAAACCAGGTTCAAAATGTCTGAGTCATTTTTGGCTCCTCTTTCTCCCTCACTCAGTATCCAATCAGACGCTAACTGTTGTCAGGTCTACACCCATAACAACTGTCCTATCCATCTCCTTTCCTCCACCTGTTCCCAAATCCCTCAAGTAGAGGCCCTTGTTGCCTCTTGCCTAGATTATTCCGGAAGCCTCCTACTTGATCTCCCTGCCTCTGCCCTCTCCAATCCATCCTACATAGAGTTACCAACTGATAGTCCTAAAGTTCACATCCCTACTCAAGATACTTGAGTAAGAAGCCCCCCCTCTTCTATTTGGTATTTAGATCCCTTCCCAGGGGGCTCTATCCTTCCTACTTCTCACGTGGACACACTCTACATTCAACCAAAGCAGTCTTCTTATTGTTTCCTCATATGCAACATCCCATCTCCCCCTTTGTAGGTTTGGTTTCCTCTTCACCCCCAGTGTCTGAAGTTCTCCTTCCTCCCCTCCTCCTCTTGGAAGCTGAAACTACCTCCAGGCTCAGATTAAGTGCCACCTCCTACAAGAGGCCCTTCATGGTCCCATCAGTCCTTTGTTTTGAGTGATTGAGGGCTGTGCGTGTCACCAGCCGCGCTTCTCCTCAGAGTCATCTGAATCCAGTGATTCATCAGGATGACTGGACATGACCCAGGATGAGCCCATTGGGGTTAAGTGACTTGCCCGAGGTCAGACAGCTAGTGTATGTCAAGTGTCTGAGGTGAGATTTGAACTCAGGTCCTCCTGACTCCTGCATTGGTGCTCTATCCACTGAACCACGTAGCTGCCCCACTCACTATCATTTATCATGTTTCTGTATTGTCATGTTAGCCTGTCTGGTAGGTGCGATGTGTTACCTCCTAGTCGTCTGGATTTGCGTGTCTCTCCTCAATAGTGATTTACAGCATTTTTCATATGACTATAGATAGCTTTAATTTCTTACTTTGCAAACTGCTTGTTCATAGCCGTTGACCATTAATCAATTCGGTAATGACTTGCATTCTTGTACATGTGACTCAGGTAGTTGCAAAAATTCTTTCCCAGTTTTCTGCTCCCCTCCTAACCTTGGTTGCATTGGGTTTGCTTGTGCAAAAACTTTTCAATTTGATGTAATCAAAATTGATCATTTTCCACTTCATAACTTTCTCTACCTTTTCTTTGGTCAAACATTTCTCCATTCTCCATCAATTTGACAAATACACTATTCCTTGCTCCCCTGATTGGTTTGTAGTATCAGTATTTATACCTAGATCATGTATCCATTTGGACTTTCTTCTTGTGTCTGGGATAGAGGCATTGGTCTATCCCCAGTTCCTGCACAGACTGTTATCCAATTTTCCCAGCCATTATTGTCAGAGTGAGTTCTTATTCCAGAAGCTGGGGTCCTTGGGTTGATCAAACGGTAGATTGCTATATTCATTGACGATTGTGTATTGAGTGCCTCAGCTATTTCACTGGTCTATCCCTCTGTTTCTTGGCCAGTACCAAGTGGCTTTGATGATTACTACCCTATAATACAATTGGAGATCTGGTAGGCAAGTGTTGGGGAGCTGGGGGAGTGGTGCAGAGTCCCAAAAGGCTTCACTTCTATTACTCCAGCTTTTGGGTGCAGGGCCAATGATCAAGGATCTGGGAGACAGAACTGAAACAGGCCTCATTTCTCATCTTTCTCCATCCTTTTATGTGAAGCAGAGAGGGACAGAGGTCTGGGGAAGGGGCAGAGCCCCAGAAAGAGCCTCAGGGAAACTGAAGCCAGTATGGTTTTATTTCATATGGGGACTCAGTTCCGACTAGCCCCTTGGCCACCCGGGAATGTCCAGCGCAGCTGTCTACAGGGCATTCACTAGAGGTCATGTGATGTCGTAAGATGTTATTTACTTATTTTGCATTATGAACTGACACATAAATAATGCATACTTGATAAAGGGGCCAAAGGCTTTGAGCTTGGGTGATTGGTGGAGGTCCAGGATGGGAAGGTGAGGGACAGGCGCTTGAATGGCCAGGGCCTAAAAGAGTGCCAGCCCCATGGTCAGTGCCTAATGCAGCAGGTGCACCCAGTGTGTTTCCCAGAGATCCCAGGGAACTGGCAAGCAGGCTGGACAGACTGGTTCCTGGACTCCTCTTTAGAGGTGCAGGATCTGGGATGAAATTTGGCTTCTGTGAGCAAGGGTCAGTCCTTCCCCTCCCTGAGCCTCAGTTTCCTTCCCAGTGGGTGCTGTTCTTCCTCCCTTCTGGAAGAGGACCATGACATCACGGAGGTGACGCCACGAGTTGCAAGTGAATTGTATTTAAGTGAGGGAGGCCTGGGCAAGGTCCCCAGCCTCATTTCTCCCCAGACCCATCTGTGTCCAGTGGGGAGAGGTACATCAAGAAGACTGCAGTTGGCCCCCATAATGCCTTGGACACAGCAGGCACTCTGTGAATGTCCATGATTCTGACTCTAATGCAAGCTGAGCTCCTCCAGAAGACCCCCTCCCCCAGCTATCCCAAAGTCTCCTTCCTTCACCCCTGCTGGCCCCCTTTCCTTCCTCCCAGACCTTCCATGGTGGGCAGGGTTCCACCCACACCACCGCTGCTGTAAAGGGCGTCCTTCCCCCTTGGAGGGTCAGCCCTTAGGGGGCAAGGCTGTCTTTGCCTCTGTTAGCATCTGCTCCCCAGCTCCTGGCAGACACTTAGGAGCTGCTTTGAGGTTTGTTGACCAGCTGCCTGATCACAAAGCACTGGTCTGGCCCCAGCTGCACGTTGGTGAGCGCTACTTATTGATCAGTTCATGGACTGGCTTCCCGATCTCCTCCCCACAACGGCCCCCTGCCTTTGCAGTTCCCGCCCTTTACTGGCAGGGACCCTGGGGCAAACACCTACGGGGGTTACAGTTTAGGGCTGGACTCGAACTCTGCACCTCCTGCCCTGCCCCGCCCCCTTACCACCGCCCATGCCACCCCCTCAGTAACGCGGCGCCTGCGCCCTGGGTTTTCCCGCCCAGAGCCTGGGAGTCTGGCAAGCCTCTGGTTGGGCTCCTAATCTGGGAAGTGCGGGACACCACTGGGCCTCAGCTGCCACTTGGGTAAGATGGGGTCTACCAATCCCAGGGCCCCCTGGGCTCCTCCCGGGGCTCAGTTTCCCCACGTGTAAGGGGGGTGGGGGTAGGGAGGCCGCCAAAAGGGGCCCTGGAGAATGCTGGCATCCATGCCCCACCTCTGGGACGCTAAGCCAGCGCCTCCCTTGCCTGTAAAAGGCGCCTGTGGGAGGCCCCTTCCAGGCCCCAACCCCATCTTGTGCCTGTTGGGGGCAGAGCAGCACCTCGAGCTCCCCTTCCTCCCCCAGGGTGCCCCTGTGGGTGGCCAAGCCCTCCCCTGGCCTCCCCTCCCCCCTGCCCCCTCCCCCTCTCTGCCCCGCCCCCTCTTCTCCCCGCCCCTCTCAGCCCCGCCCCCTCTCCTCCCTTCCCTTGCATCCTGCCATCGCTAGGGGGCACAGCAGGCTCCTTCCTTTCTGTGCTCGTGAGAGCTCGAGGCAGAGTCTCTCAGGTCCTCCTGGCAGAGGTAGGCCGCGTTTCTCATCCTTCACCATCCTCGGGGGGGTAATGGGAGCGGTACTAGGGGGGCTGAGAGCCGGGGGTCGAGGGGGGCCTCGTTTCTCATCCTTCCCGTCCTTTGGGGTGGCAGTTGGGCTCGGGTGGCGGAGCCGCTGTAGGCCTCATGTCTCGTCCTCCATCTTTTGGTGTCAGGGCATGTGGACGGACTTCCGGGGGAGAGGCAGAGCCCCAGATGGCCGCTTTTCCCGTCCTTTGTCATTCTTCAGGGGACAATGGGATGTGTAGTGGGGGAGCAGAGGGTTGGGGGTCTCGGGGGGGCCCCGTTTTTCATCCTTCGCGTCCTGGGGGGTGGCAGTTGGGCTCGGGTGGTGGAGCCGCTGTAGGCCTCATGTCTCGTCGTCCATCTTTTGGTGGCAGGGCCAGCGGGCGGACTTCCGGGGGAGAGGCAGAGCCCCAGATGGCCGCTTTTCCTGTCTTTTGTCATTCTTCAGGGGACAATGGGATGTGTAGTGGGGGAGCAGAGGGTTGGGGGTCTCAGGAGGGCCCCGTTTCTCATCCTTCCCGTCCTGGGGGGTGGCAGTTGGGCTCGGGTGGTGGAGCCGCTGTAGGCCTCATGTCTCGTCCTCCATCTTTTGGTGTCAGGGCATGTGGACGGACTTCCGGGGGAGAGGCAGAGCCCCAGATGGCCGCTTTTCCCGTCCTTTGTCATTCTTCTGGGGACAATGGGATGTGTAGTGGGGGAGCAGAGGGTTGGGGGTCTCGGGGGGGCCCCGTTTTTCATCCTTCGCGTCCTGGGGGGGTGGCAGTTGGGCTCGGGTGGTGGAGCCGCTGTAGGCCTCATGTCTCGTCGTTCATCTTTTGGTGGCAGGGCCAGCGGGCGGACTTCCGGGGGAGAGGCAGAGCCCCAGATGGCCGCTTTTCCCATCGTTTGCCCTCCTTTGCAGGGGGCACAGTGGGCGGGGTACACTGGGGGAAGTTGGGGGTGGGGATCTGCGTGGGGGCGAGCCTGGTTGGCCTCGTTTCTGAGCCTTGGCCAGCCTCTGGGTTATGGGGTTCAATGGGCGGAGGTCTGTGGGGAGGGCAAGGCCGAGGTTGCCCTTCTTTCTGATCCGTGCCGATCCTGTGGCGGGGCGAGGCTTGGGATTCAGGGGAAGACGGAGCCCTGCAATTTCTAGATTTCTCATTCTGCATCTTTTGGTGGGGGTGCCAAGGGCCGTGGGTATGGGGGGGCAGAGTCCAGGTAGGCCTGGCTTCTCTTCCTTCGCCATTGTTTGCGGGGGGCAAAGGACGAGGTCTGGGGGGGGGGGGGACGAGCCCCAGAGGGAGCTTCTGGAGCCCTAAAGCCTCCCTGGCTGTGTTTTCTCCCAGCCCTGAGTGTGAGCTGCCCCCGTGGGTCCCTCAGACCTGGCAAGGCCTTTACCGCGTGAACAACTAGACCCTCACCCTACCAGGAAGAATGGGGAGGGGGTTTTCTACAGGGGTTCATATATGTATGGTGTAATATGTCATTGTTATCTGATGAGGGAATTTTGTTCCGAGGTGTTTCATGGAGACATAAGTCTAGAAGTCATTAATTAATGAATTGCCTGAAGATAATTAAATAAGTCAAGTGGCAGACCACATGGTGAACCAGAGGAGAGGTGGGTGGTCTTGATGAACATCCCCCTGGATGGCCACACTACCAGCCCCCACCAGGTGTCCAGAAGAGGGTCCCTGTGTCCAGGGCAGGACTTGGCCATTTTTAAAAATTGAAGCACCCCCTGGCAGAGATCCTCCTTATCCTTCAGGCCTCTGCCACCTCCCGATTCACTGCTTACATGGCATCCTGTTGAGAAACCAGGGGATGAGTGGGCCAAGCATCCAGCCCTGGAGGTGGGCCATGGCTTGGATGCAGGTGAATGAGGGAGATTTCCGGGCCTACAAAGAGGGGGCTGCCTGAATACAGAAGGCAAAGCTGCACCAACTTGCAGGAAACGTCACCCATACAACCAAGTCTACTTACTTGCTCCTAGGTTGTGTCTCCTGTATTTGCGTTACTCAGGCAAAATTCTCTTTGGTACCCAGGTGCTGGTGAAATCCTCTTTCTCCTTTCCACTCAGAGAGGCCTCTTTCTGGATCATCGCCTCAACATCAAGTGGCTGCCCCTTCTGGGAGTCTAACAGTGAAGCAGCAGCACCCCAGTGACTCCTGACTGGCCTTAGTAAGTTGCACTTCCTTGACCCCTAACCCCTCACTACAAAAACCCCAATGTATTTTTAATAATTTTTTTGTCTTCAGTTCTCTGCAATCACTTCCATACATCTGATAGTTTTACCTTCCATCCTCCACTTTCCTCCTTGCTTCCCCTCCCTCTCCCCCCTTCCCTTTATGGCATACCATCGTATATAGATCCTACACACAGATTCTTGTTGAATACATTTTCATCTTAGTCATGTTGAGTGGAACAATGAAAGTGAATTGGAGAAGCATGAAAAGAAAACAAGGCACAAGAGACAATGGCCTGCTTTCTTCAGGGATCCAGTTCCATCGTTCTTTCTGTAAGGCATTTTGCCTCGAGTCCATTGGAAATTTTTGAGTTCCTTGCATTGCTGTGAAGGGTCAAGTCTTCCAGAAAAATTCCTCGCACACTGTGATTGTGACTGTGTACAAAGTTCTCCTGGTTCTGCTCAATTCACTCACCATCAGATCACAGAAGTCTTTCCAGGCCTCTCTGATGTCTTCTTGTTCATCTTTTCTTAGAGCGCAGTAGTATTCCATTACTTTCAAAAAGCACAAGCTGTTCTGCCATTCCCCAAAGGATGAGCATTCCCTCGATTTTGAGTTCTTGGCCACCAGACAGAGAGCTGCTTTAAATATTTTGGTACATGTGGGATCCTTTCTCATTTTCGTGGTGTTTTGGGGACACAGTCCTGGAAGCGATATTGCTGGATCATAGGGTATACCCATTTTTGTAGCCCTTTGATCATAGTTCCAGATGGCTCTCCAGAACGGTTGTATCAACTCACAGCTCCACCAACAATGAATTGGTGTTCCGACCATCCCACATCTTCTCCAACATTTATCATGTTCCTGTTTTGTCATGTTAGCCAATCTGATAGGTGTGATGTGGGGCCTCATAGTAGTTTTGTTTTGTGCATCTCTCATCAATAGTGATTTACAGCATTTTTCCCATGACTATACCTACCTTTAATTTCTTACTTTGCAAGCTGCTTGTTCTTATCATTTGACCACTAATCAGTTGGGCAGTGACTTGGATTCTTGTACATTTGACTCAGTTTGCTATATATTTTTGGAATGAGGCCTTTGTCACAGACACTAGTTGCAAAAGTTCTTTCCCTGTTTTCTGCTTCCCTCCTAATCTTGGTTGCGTTGGGTTTGCTTGCGCAAAAATTTTCAATTTGACGTAATGAAAATGACCCAGTTTTCACTTCATAATGTTCTCTATCTCTTGTTTGGACAGAAATGTCTCCATTCTCCATAAATCTGACAAATCCAGTGTTCCTTGCTCCCCTTGTTGGTTTATAGCATCACTCTTTATAGCTCCATCATGTATCCATTTGTGCTTTGTTCTTGTATACAGTTGGCAGGCATTGGTCTACACCCAGTTTCTGCCACACTTATCCAGTTTGTGCAGCAGTTTTTTTCAAACAGTGAGCTCTTCTCCCAGAAGCAGGGGTTCTTCGGTTGATCAAGCAGTAGGTTGTTATATTCATTGATTACTGTGCCTTGAATACCTAACATATTCCACTAGTCTGCCCCTCTATTTCTTACCCAGTACCAAGTAGTTTTGATGATTGCTGCTTTAAATGCAAATTGAGACCTCCTAGTGTTTGGCCAGTATCCTTGCCATTTCCATTCATTAGCTCCCTTGATATTCTGGACCTTTGGTTCTTCCACACATATTTTGATATTATTTTTTGTATGTAGCTCTAGAGAATAATTATCTGATAGTTTGATTGGTATGGCAATGAACAGGTCAAGTCATTTAGGTAGGATTATTTTTATTTTATTAGCTTTGCCTACTCACGAGCAACTGATGTTTTTCCACTTACTTAGATCTGACTATATTTGTGTGAAATGCGTTTTGTCATTGTGTTCATATAGCCCCTGGATTTGTTTTGGCAGGTAGACTCCCAGGCATCGTATAGTGTCCACCGTAACTTTAAATGAGATTTCCTTTCCTAGTTCTTGCTGTTGGTCTTTGTTAGTATTATATAGAAATCCAGATGATTTATGTGAGTTTATTTTGTAACCTACAAGTTGACTAACGTTGTTTATTATTTCAAGTAGTTTTTTTCCTTGGTTCTCTAAGTATATCATCATATCACCTGCAAAGAGTGATAACTTAGTTTCCTCTTTGCCTACTCTTATACCTTCAATTTCTTTTTATCTTCTTAATGGTGAAGTGGACATTATTTCCCCTCCCCCCCAGAGCCCCTGGGTTGAGAAATGTCTGTTGAGCTTCTAGGTAGTGTTGGGCCTAGTATCCACTTTCTGTTGTACCCCTTTGCCTAGCAGCTGCCTGGGCCCCCCATCTCTGTTGTACCCCTTTGCTTAGCAGCTGCCTGCGCCCCCCCTCTCTGTTGTACCCCTTTGCCTAGCAGCTGTCTGGGCCCCCTCTCTGTTGTACCCCTTTGCCTAGTAGCTGCCTGGGACCCCTCTCTGTTGTACCCCTTTGTTTAGCAGCTGCCTGGCCCCGCTCTCTGTTGAACCCCTTTGCCTAGCAGCTGCCTGGGCCCCCTCTCTGTTGTACCCCTTTGCTTAGCAGCTGTCTGGGACCCCTCTCTGTTGTACCCCTTTGCCTAGCAGCTGCCTGGAGCCCCCTCTCTGTTGTGCCCCCTTGCCTAGCAGTACCTAGGAACCCCTGTCAAAACTGTTCTGTGAAAAATGTGTGCTATTGGAACCACAAGGCTGTACCGGGAAGTGCTAAGATGCTTAAAAGGCACACACACCTTTGTTCGGGGCTGCCTCTTCGGAGGCCGCTGGCTGATAAAGAAGCTCCCAAATTCTCAATTGACTCTTGCCTGTGCCTGTCTCAGTCTGTCCATTACAATGGTAAAGTTAATATTTCTAGTACCATCCTTGTTTCACCCCTGATCTTACTGGAAATGCATTCATCTTATCCGCATTACATATAATGCTAGAGCAGGCTCCTTCCTTTCTCTGCTTGGGAGACCACCAGGCTTCGTGTCATTCAGGGAGTCCGGAGAGAAGAAGGCCTTGTTTCTCATCCATTCTTCCTCCGGGGGAACAAAGGCTGGGGGCCTGTGGGACAGGCAGAATCCTGGTCGTTCTCATTTTCATTCTTCCACATTTGGGTGGAAGGCCAGTGACCAAAGGTCTTGGGAGCCTGGACAAGGTAGGCCCAGGTGCTCATCCTTTACCATTCTTCTTGTGGAGAGGAGAGGGGTGGGAGTCTGGGGAAGGGGCAGAGCCCTGGAAAGAGCCTCAGGGAAACTGAAGGAAATATTTTTGTGCTTCATCTGGGGACTCAGTTCCAATTAGCCCCTTGGCCACCCGGGAATGTCCAGTGCAGCTGTCTACAGGGCATTCATTAGAGGCCATGTGATGTCATAGGATGTCATTTACATATTATGCATTATGAACTGACACATAAATAACGCATACTTGACGAAGGGGCCAAAGGCTTTGAGCTTGGGTGATTGGTGGAGATCCAGGATGGGAAGGTGAGGAACAGGGGCTTGAATGCCCAGGGCCTAAAAGAGTGCCAGCCCCATGGTCAGTGCCTAATGCAGCAGGTGCACCTAGTGTGTTTCCCAGCGATCCCAGGGAATTGGCAAGGAGGCTGGATAGACCGGCTCCTGGGCTCCTCTCTAGAGGTGCAGGATCTGGGACGAAATTTGGTTTCTGTGAGCAAGGGTCAGTCCTTCCCCTCCCTGAGCCTCAGTTTACTTCCCAGTGGGTGCTGTTGGTCCTCCCTTCTGGAAGAGGACCATGACATCACGGAGGTGACACCACAATTTGCAAGTGAATTGTATTTAAGTGAGGGAGGCCTGGGCAAGGTCCCCAGCCTCACTTCTCCCCAGAGCCATCTGGGTCCAGTGGGGAGAGATACATCCAGAAGACTGCAGATGGCCCCCATAGTGCCTTGGACACAGCAGGCATTCTGCGAATGTCCGTGATTCTGACTCTAATGCAAGCTGAGCTCCTCCAGAAGACCCCCTCCCCCAGCTTTCCCAAAGTCTCCTTCCTTCACCCCTGCTGGCCCCCTTGCCTTCCTCCCAGACTCTCCATGGTGGGCAGGGTTCCACCCACACCACCCTTGCTGTAAAGGTCCTCTTTCCCCATTGGAGGGTAAGCCCTTACAGGGCAAGCCTGTCTTTGCCTCTGTTGGCATCTACTGCCCATCTCCTGGCACACACGTTGGAGCTGCTTTGAGGTTTGTTGACCTGATCACAAAGCACTGGTCTGGCCCCAGTTGGACTTCCCCCAACTCAGGAGACTGGATGGACTCTGATCTAAGCAAATCCCTAAGACTCGAATTGCAGAGAAAGTGTCAGGCTCCAGAGGGGAGAGGAAGGGGAGTTTTCTCACCTGCGAGTACCCTGAGGCAGGGAGAAGACAGCTGCAGTGCCTAAGCAGCCTGGCTGGAGAGTGTCCCTTGCTTCATCTGAAAACTGTCCATTCATCTCTGGCCTCTGTTCCAGGAGACCAGCTCCTGCTTAACCTGCCTCTCTGGCTGTGGCAGCTGAGCAGCTTCATGAACTGGAGCCCATCTATCCCTCTACAGCCGGGTGGTTCTGCTTTCCACAGGGGAGAAGCCAAGGGGCTGGGGACAGGGGTGGGGGAGCTCCCAGGGTAGGTTTTCTTCTCACCTCCTCCCACCTTGCTCCAGCTCTGATGGCTGTGTTTTCCTTTACAGTGAATGAGGTGAAAGAAATGGTGCTTCAAATGCTCATGGATGGAGGGGAGTTTGTAGGTCACAGTGCTGGGCTTCCAGAAAACCAGGGGCAATGGGTCAGACCATGGCCTGGAAGGCTTGGGGTAAAGTGAAGTTTGAGGAGGAGCAGAAAGAACACTAGGCTATCCTTTCCAGCCATGCCTGGAAGACTGGGTGGCCCAAAATATTTTCGTGGGTTTCTTTTCACCGTAGATACTTTTTGGGATTGTTTGGCAGAAGGGGATCCATGTTGATGGGTGGCCATGTATAGGGAGAAAACTATATTTCAGTCATTCATATAAATTAATTTAACAGTCAATTATTTTCATCCAAGTTTAGGAGATTGTCTCTTCATGTTTAGGTTTTCAATAAAACACATTTTTTTCCCTAAAATGAAGAGACCACATGGATCAGTTTTCTTGACTTTTAGCAATTTCTTCTGCTTTTTCCTCCTGTGTCTTTTAAATTATTATTTGTTAGGGAATGGTGATCAGGGACACGAGAGGGGAAGAAATATTGAGAGAAATGTTGAAAGAACCAATTCAATTTCTTAATTCTTCAGAAGATCAGGCCATTAGCTTTGGGCATTAGAAGGCCATCAGTGACCTGTGAAAGTCCAGTTTCAGGAGAGCTTTGAGGGAAGAACCCAGAGGAGAGTGGGCCGTGAGCAAGCGGAAACATTAGGGAAGCTGATGTTTTGGAAAAATTAAAAAATGGAAGGGAAGAGATATGTGGGATGGTAAAAAGGTCAAGGATGCAGTGTGTAGGGCACTTCCAATAATACAACTTTAGATAACCTTTGCTTTAAGAAATATGCAACTGATGTTTGTCAATAGTATGTTTCCTTCACAAACACGTTTGGCTGAGTACAGGTTAAAATCTCATCCAAAGGACTTTTGATCTGAAGTCTTCAATCGTGCCCACACGTAGGAACCAGTGAATCAGGTGTGTTGGTCGTACCATCAGGGTGATACGTTGGAAGCAGTTTGTGCTGAGGATGACTTTGTCCTGTGGACATTGACTGACCTTGGTGTCCCATGTTCCTGGACTCTCGGCATCTTGTGGGGACAATTATACATCAATGAAGTCTTTACTCATTACTACCCTTTATAGAAATCATGGTCCAATTTGTCCCCATAATTGTGGATATATACAAGGGTGTGCTGGAGGAGATTTAAAATTTTCATTGTGAATATTGATACCCTGGAAAATGGCAAACACTGTGTATCAGGCCACTATGTATTGTTTTGTTCAAGACCTAGGGCAAAGAGAGTGAAGGTAAGTAGGTTAACAATGCAGGTTAAAGATAACACTGTGCACATTTGGCCATCCCCCCTGCCTGGAGCTGGTTGTTAAATGTTTACCAGTATAAGCCTGGATGCATCTGCTCGTTGGAGGAAAAGAGAAGAGCTAGAAGTTGGAAGGTGGGATGTAGGGGGTTTGGTTGTCTACAGGACCAGACTTATTATGGAGTCTTTTCATTCTTGTCTGACTCTCATTTGCGGTTTTCTTGGCAGAGATCCTGGAGCAGTTTGCCGTTTTCTCTTCCAGCTCATTTTACAGATGAGGAAACTGTGGTTACAGGTTTAAGGGATTTGCCTAGGTTTAGTTCTTGGGACTGGATTTCACCTCTCGGAGATGCCCTTCCTAACTCCCTAACTACAGGCTCAAGTAAAACACTTAATGAATTCAGGACAGGCCACATAAGTGCCTGAAAAAACCCTAGAGACCCCCCAGAGAGGGAAGGAGAAGAGTTTTGACTGGTTACAGGTGACGACGTGACTCTTCTGTGCTTTATTGGGCTAAATAAAATCCACACGATGCTCAGTGTATTCTTAGCCTCAGTACTTGCAAGGGACCAGAGGGCTCTCTCTGTGTTCTTCAGTGACCCAGACATGACTCAAATCCTGTTGTTCCCACAGAAAACCCTTGGTGGGCTTGTGACCCACACAAAGTGTGGTGAGTGAGAAGCCCTCAAAAACGAGTGCTGCCTGTGTAAAGGCAGACTTTCAGTTCAGGGGCAGTGTTGAAATATCTGTGAGCCACAATGTACTTCTTTCCTCTGGGGTAAAAAAGAAACTCCTGTTTAGTTTTGAAAGCCCTTCCCAACCTTCCTCTCCAGGGTCATTGGACATTCTTCCCCTTCTCGCACCCCAGCCAGACTGGTTCCCTGCCTGTTCCTCACTCCCAATATCCAGAAGAGTCTCCCCTCCATGTCTTTGCACTGGCTGTCTCCCAGGCCTGGTATGCCCTTCCTTCTCACCAGCACCTCCCAGAATCCTTGTCTTCCTTCGAGCTGAAGTTCAAGCACCATCTTCTGCTTGAAGCCTTCCCCGACTCCCCTCCCCCACCTTCCAGTTTCCCAACTACTCTCTCTCTTGCTCTGTATGTAAAGTCATTGCAGCTATAAGGCCAATGGTATTATTCTTTTTCTTATAACTATCTTTTTCATCCCCGTTGGCATGTAATGTCCTTGTGAGTAGGGATTGTATCATCTTCCTTACCAGAGCTCAGCACAGTGCCTGGCACTTAGTAGGTGCATCAGAAGGAATGGCTGGTTGATTTTAGATAAGGAGGTCGAATTTACTGATTACAGAAAAGAATATAGTACTCTAACTGTGTGATTGAAAAGAGGAAAATGATGTCCAGCACTCATGGTGTTGTACAGCCAGAAGGCCTGCCTCCCTTAGGCAAGGGCTCTCATTAAAAGGTGAGAAAACGGAGGCTCCTTAAAAAACCAAAGAGGTCAGTGTGCTGCCCCAGGTCCCCCAAATGTTGCAGGCCGAAATGGGTGGAAAACCCAGGCCTGTGGCTCCCAAGAGAGGAGAGGAAGCATCAGTGGGGCCCTTGTTACCTTCTAGGTGACCAGACAGGAGGAGTCCCCCAGAGAGTCCAGGTTCCCTTCCCCCGGAGGAGGAGTTCCCTGAGGGAGGTTTGCATTTCTTTTTTCTTTGCAGGGGCATGCCCCAGGGAAAATGGAAGTGCCTTCAGGGCAGGTCCTGTTTCCCTTCTGTATCTGGGTCCTTTTGTATCTGCCTAGTGCTGTGCTGGGCACCTGTGAGGGCAGCTTTTTACTAAATACGTAGATAGAGCAACTAGCAAGGGGTGTGCCACTGGAGGGATGGGGGTTGTCTTCTGTTCAAACAGGTTAGGGCTTCTTCATCCCAAACCAGTCTGTTTTAAAGGGCATGTGAGCTCTGTGCCCCTCACCTCTGGCCCACAGGTGAGACTGCAGCAGCTACTTTCATCCAAATTCCTGGGCTGACTTTTCTGTTTATCATTTGACCAATCTAGAGCTCATTTTCCTCTCTGAAAATGAAGAGGTTTAAAAGATGATCATTTGGTCTGGTCAAGTTCTTGATCCCAGGTTTCCAAGCCCATTTGTCCTATTGCCCTCTTTTCATAAAAACACTGCTCATGGATCACTAGAAGTCTACTTTCTTTAAGCGTTAATGGTTTTCCTCTTTTTGCAAATATGCCTGCTTTCCAAAAATACAAGTCACATTCCTAAAAAAATGGTGCACATTAAATTTGATAATTTATTTGCAAATTTGCGAAGTTTTCCTTGCATTGACATTTAGATGACACGGTATGGTGTCCTGTAATCACGTAGCACCCTATTGCAAACAAGGCATTCCATGCACATGTTCCTTTAGATGGCTGGTGAACTTCTGACAAAGTGCAATGTCTTGGCCTACCGCCACTTGCTTGTTAAGACTTTTCAGTGGACATGATAGTGTGTGTGTGTGTGTGTGTGTGTGTGTGTGTGTGTATGTGCGCACGCGCGTGTGTGTGTAATGTACAAAGGATGTAATCACTGTGAGTTTATTTCTGTTAAAGAACAGCGGAGAGATGTATGAACTATTTTGGAAATTTTCTTCTTTTCTTTCCTTATGTTTCCACTCCCCTCTTCTAATTTATTTAACGATTCCCCCCGCCCCCACAAGTGTCCCTGAGGATGCTACCATGGTCTTGGGCCATTCCAGCACCTCCCAGGATGTAGTCTCAGCATCTTCGGGAAGGGGAACCATGAACTTACTCCTGAACTTGAGCAAGCCTCTCTCCTTCCCTGGGTCTCAGTTTCCTCCCCAGTGAAAGGAGGCAGCTTTGCTAGATGACCTTCCTCTTCCCCCCGTAACTCCATCTTGCCCCTTGGGCCTGGGGACAGATCTGCGCTTCCGTCTCCCCTCCCTCCCTGGGGGTGCAATGCTCTCCTCTCTTGTTCTGCCCATATTTATAGAGATTTGCTGGGTTTGTGTGCACATATATGGACAGTCTTCTTTCTGGTTCATTCTCTGCTCCTGGCCCAAAAACCCTGGCTTCAGCTTTTGACTACATACAGGCTGTTCCAAAGGTCTTGGTGCAGATTTAACCTCTAATAACACTATATGGCAGAGTGCCACAAACTTTAAAAAATCCTTTGACATTTTAAAGTTTTTTACACTCATTTTTTTGTGAATTTTGAACAACAAATTTTTCATTTCAAGGTTGATATGATGGGAACATTCTTCCACCTTGCATTTCATTTAAACGTTGCTGGATGCTCCTTTTTTGGATCCATGGATAGGTAAAGGGGATTGTCTTGCTTGGCCACCTTGGTCACCTGATCTAGCTGTACTAGATATTTTCTTTCGGGATCATGTGAAAACTGTCCTGTATTCATCAAAATTTTGCTCTTTGAATTATATTCAGGCTAGGATTACACATGGAATCTTTTCAGTCATTCAGTATCAGCTGATGGGTGATTTTAGAAAGTTTGAAAATCAGGTAATGTCTAGCTAATGATGACGGTTGAGTTGAATTTTCACGAGAAACATAGCAGTATTTTAAAAATTAGTTATGTTCCTAGTGTGGTTTTTCCTAAGTTTGTGAGATTACCAGCCTCTGAATCAGCTTTCCCGTAGCAGTCATGTGTTTTTAGTGATGGCATGATTCTTCTCTCATTCTTAAAATCCAGGTGTTTGTGCCAAAGGTGAGAGGAGAAGGTTCCTGCAACTGAGTATTGAGAAGGAGCACAGACATTGAAATGCAGAGTGAAGCATCCAAAACCAGCCAGGCAGATGTGGAGGAGAAGGCTGGTCCTACTCAAAGCCAGATGGCAGAGAAGCAAGGACCAGGTGTCTCCTCAGATCAGAACAATTCAGTAGCCCAGGCATCATCTGCCAAGCCTGAGATCCAGGGGAAAGAGGAACCCCAGGGAGCTTGCTGCAAACCCTGGCCCAGCACCTAGGCAGAGGCCTGATGTGTTTTCTCACCCTCCTAAAATTTTCATGGGCTCAAGTATAACAGGAGAAAGCATGAGAGTAAAGGCAGGCTGATTTGTGTGATTGCCTGCTGGTTGATTGTGCCGGATCCTTCAAGCCATGCCCCAGATGCAACTCCAGGAAATGTGGAATCAGTTGCCGCCGGGATCGCAATTGAGTTTACAATAAGGTGGCAGATGAATCAAGCGAGCTGGTCAGTGCCTTTCCCCATGCCTTTCCTGAACAGGTCCTGCGGACACTTGGCTCCCTTTCTGTGGATGGTTGAAGAGGCTATTTCAAAAATGAGTTTGAGGGCATGAGCAAAGGTTTGAAACGGTCCTAGTGAGAGCTGATCATTTTAGCATCAGCAAATAACAACAACCTGCCCCAAATGATTCCATCATTTTAGGATTTTTTTCTTTTGCATGGAAAAGAGTCAATCCTGTCCTGTTATCTTTCTACCTTCACTAATCATCGCAGCCAGGTCGGCGTGTATTTAGATTTTGAGAAAAGAAAGGAACCTCAGTTCCTAAAGGCAGGAGTTTACTGTTTTTCATGTTGTCGTTAGTTCTTGGAGTTTAAAAACAATGTTTTTAAGTGTTAACTGCTACTGCATGTGACAATAAGATCATATCCACCAACTGTAGGCAAATATTTGCTTGGAACAGTTTTTTTTTTGTTCTTATGTTGTTGTATTTTGGATTCTTTCTGACTTCTCCACCCTAATCTTTCATGCTCAGTGATAGTCCAGAAATTGTTAAACTATTCAGATGTCTTTATAGACAAAAATGGATAAGTATTGTTCAAATAATAGCATTGAAAGACAAAAAAGAAAAACAAAACAAAACAAAAAAAAACAACAGTGAGCTCTTATCCCAGAAGCACGGGTTCTTGGGTAGATCAAACAGTAGATTGTTATATTCATTGATTCCTGTGCGTTGCGTACCTTACCTATTCCACTGGTCTGCCCCTGTATTTCTTATCCAATACCAAGTGGTTTTGATGATTACTGTTTTAAATGCAATTTGAGATCTACTAGGGCTTGACCAGCATCCCTGCCATTTCTTTTCATTAGTTCCCTTGATATTCTGGACCTTCTGTTCTTCCACATAAATTTTGATATTATTTTTTTCTAGCTCTAGAAAATAATTATCTCATTGTTTCATTGGTATATAAGTAAATAAGCACTAAATAAGTAAATTAATTTAAGTAGGATTTTTATTTTTATTATATTAGCTTGTCCTACTCACTAGCAACTGATGTTTTCCCACTTACTTAGACCTGACTTTATATGTGTGAAATGTGTTTTGTAATTGTGCTCATATAGTCCCTGGGTTTGTTTTGTCAGATAGACTCCTAGGCATTGTACAGAACCCACCGTAGCTTTAAATGGGATTTCTTTTTCTATTTCTTGCTACTGGGCTTTGGTATTAACATATAGGAATGCAAATGATTTTTGTGAGTTCATTTTGTATCCTACAACTTTACTAAAGTTGTATATTATTTCATGTAGTTTTTTCCTTGATTCTCTGGGGTTCTCTAACTATATCATCATATCATCTACAAAGAGTTACACCTTAGTTTCTTCTTTATCTATTCTTATTCCCTCAATTTCTTTTTCTTCTCTTATTGCTAAAGTTAATATTTCTGGTTCCATACTTGTTTCACCCTCGATCTTACTGGAAATGCATTCATCTTATCCCCATTACATATAATGCTTGGTGATGGTTTTAGGTAGATACTGCTTAATATTTTATGGAAGCCTCCATTTGTTCCTGTGCTCCAGCGTTTTCAATAGGAATGGGTGTTTTATTTTGTCAAAGGCTTTTCCTGAAGCTAATGAGATAACCATATGGTTTATGCTGATAGGGTTTCTAATATAGCAAAACAGCCCTGCATTCCTGGTAGAAATCCTACCTGATCACAATGTATTTTTCTTATGATAAGTTGCTATATTCTTTATGCGAATATCTAATTTAAAATTTTTGCGTCTATGCTCATTAGGGAAATTAGTCTATAATATTCGTTCTCCATTTTGGCTCTTCCTGCTTTAGGTATCAGAACCATATTTGTATCATAAAAATTATTTGGTATGACTACTTCACTAATTTTCCCATTCAGTCTATGTAGTATTAGAATGAACAGTTCTTTATGTGTTTGATAGAATTCACTTGAAAATTCACATGGCCCTGGAGAATTTTTCCTAGGGATTTTAATGATGGCGTGTTCCATTTCTTTTCCTGAGATGGGATTATTTAAGTGTTCAAATTCCTCGTCTTAATCTCGGCCATTTATATTTTTAAAAATATTCATCCATCTCATTTAAATTGTTGAATTTATGGCCATGCAGTTGGCAAAATTAATTTCTAATGATTGTTTCAATTTCCTCTTCTTTGGAGTTGAGTTGAACCTTTTCGTTTTTGATATTGGTAATTTGATTTTCTGCCTTCTTTTTTTAAAGCACATTATCCAAATGTTTATCCACTTTATTGTTTTTTTCTTAAAACCAAATCTGAGTTTTATTTATGAGTTCAATAGTTTTCTTAATTTCAGTTTCTTTGATCTCTCCTTTGCTTTTAAGTATTCCTAATTTGCTGTGTACTTGGGGATTTTCAATATGTTCTTTTTCTAGCTTTTTGAGCTTCATGCCCAATTCATCGATCTCCTCTTTCTCTATGTTATACATGTAAGCTACCTAGGAACTACTTCTGCAGTATCCCATTAGTTTTAGTAGGTTGTCTCATTATTGTCCTTCTCTTGAATGATGTTGTTGATTGTTTCTATGATTTGTTGTTTAGCTACCTCACTCTTTAGGATTAGCTTATTTAGTTTCCAATCAATTGGAATCACAAGTGGGTTTATGATAAGGTGGAGGATGAATCTGGCAATCTAGTCAGTGCCTTCCCCTTTGACATTCCTGAATAAGCTCCTGGGGACACTTGGCTCCGTTTTCTTAAGAGTGTTGAATTGGCTTTTTAAGAAAGCGTTTCAGGGCAGGGGCAAAGAGTTGCAATGGTCCTAGTGACAACTCATCATTCCAGCCTCAGCAAACAACAACATCCTCCCCCAAATGATTCCATTGTTTTAGGACTTCTATTTTTGCATAGAAATGAGAATAAGTCATTCCCAACCTGTTGTCTTTCCAACTTCAGTTGTCACCTCAGCCAGGTCAGACGGGTCTTCAGATTTTGAGAAGAGAAAGGAGCCTGAGTCCCTGAAGGCAAGAGTTTACTCTTTTTCATGTTATCATTAGTGCTTGGTGGTTAAAAAACCCAATTTCAGTGTTAACTGCTGCTGAATGTGATCATCAGATCATATCCACCAACTGGTGGCGGATATTTGCTTGTGACCGTTTTATTTGTTCTTACGTTGTTGTATTTTGGATTCTTTCTGATTTCTCCACTCTAACCTTTCATGTTCAGTGATAGTCCAGAAATTGTCAAACTATTCAGGTGTCTTCAAAGACAAAATGAATTGGTATTGTTAGAGTAATAGCATTTAAAGATAAAAATATAAAAACCTTTTGGAGTTCAAAGCTTGTTTTTAATGTCAAAGAATTCCCTTCATTTCAGAATCCAAGCATGACTCTCAACCACTGTATCCAGTGGGGTACAGCTGTGCAGGTAGGCACACCAATAGGGCAAAGATAGAAAGGAAACGCTAACAAGACTCCAAAAAGAGTCACAATGAGCTAGGAGTGACTGGAAATGAGTGAACAAAAAACAGGGACGTTCAAATGTGGCAGTGGCTAGAGCCCTATGCCTGGAGTCAGAAAGACTCATCTTCCTGGATTCAAATTGTGCCTCAGATACTTCCTAGCTGTGTGCCCTGGGCAAGTCATTACATCTTGCTTGCCTCTGTTATTTCATCTATACAATGAGCTGGAGAACCAAATGGCAAACCACTGCAGTATCTTTGCACATGTTCCTTTGGATGTCTGCTGGACTTCCCACAATATGCAATGCCCTCGCCTGCTAATACTTCCTTGTTAAGAACTGTCAGTGGATTTCTAACTTCTTCGTTTATCTCATAGTCATTACCTTCCCTTTATCTGATTCTCTCTTTTGAAGAACTATTGTGTTCAGTGAGCTTTTGAACCTTCTTTTCCATTTGGATAATTCTACTTTTTAAAACCTCCTTCTCCCCATTGGCTTTTTGGACCTCTTTTTCCAGTTGAGTTAGCCTCTTTTTAAAGGTGTTATTTTCCTCAGCATTTTTTTTGGTTCTCCTTTACCAGGCTGCTGACACACTTTTCAAGCTCTTCTATGACCTGAGGCCATTTCATATTCATTTTGAAGGTACTGGAAGCAGAGGCCTTGAATTCCTCTGACAGTATGCCTTTTTCTTCCTCATCTGAAAGGGTGGAAGGAGACACCTGTTCACCAAAAAGTAACATTCTATGGTCTTATTTTTTCCTCTTTTTTCGGCATTTTCCCAGCCAGTTACTTGGCTTCTGAATCCTTTGTCAAGAGGAGGGTCCTAGTGCTCCTTCTCTCCCCAATATCTTGCTCAAGGCTGAGATTCAGATCAGTTGCTCAACTCCCCCAGGGGATCTGGCCTGCCACTGAGCCCTGAGGTTCAGATCAGCTGCTCAATTCTGACAGAGGCTTTAAGCTTAGTTCCCTGGACAATGGACCCAGGCTGTTTCCTAGTAGCTGCACTGATGCTTGCTGCTGCTGCCGCCTGAGGCCAGTACTGTGGGAACCCTGTTTCCCTCTCACCCAGCTGGGAAAGCCCTCCCACACTGACCTTTGGAGCTTTCTTTGTCGCTTGTGGGTCGAGGTATCTGGGACCCTCCCTGCTGGGAATTCTGCCCCAGAGATCTGTTCAGGTCCTGTTCCTCCCAGTGCCATTCGGCCAGGACTGGGCTCTGCTCAGGGTCCCATGAGATAGACCTTTCCCATCGGCCTTCCAGGTTACCTTTGGCTGGAAAGCTCTTTCACTCCATTGTTCCGTGGCTTCTGCTGCTCTAGAATTTGTTGAGAGTCATTTTTTACAGGTATTTTGTGGGCTGTGGGGGAAGTGCTAGAGTATATGCGTCTTCTATTCTGCCATTTTGGCTCCACCCTCCTAATATGACTATATGATAAACTAAGGAATTAAAAAACAAAATGGAAAGTTTGAAAAAATAGAAGATAATGTGAAACATATCACTGGAAAAACAACTTCCCTGGAAAATAGATCCAGGAGAGACAATTTAAAAATTATGGCACTACCTGAAAGCCATGATCAAAAAAAATTGTAGAAATTATCTTCCATGAAATTATCAAGGAAAACTGTCCTGATATTCCAGAACCAGAGGGCAAAATGAATATTGAAAGAATCCACCAATCACCTCCTGAGAGAGACCTGAAAAGAGAAGCTCCTAGGAATATTGTGGCCAAATTTCAGAGTTCCCAGGTGAAGGAGCAAATATTTTAAGCAGCTAGAAAGAAACAATTCGAGTATTGTTGAAATACAATCAGGATAACACAGGATCTGGCAGCTTCTACATTAAAGGATCAAAGAGCTTGGAGTAGGATATTCCAGAAGTCAAAGGAACTGGGATTAAAACCAAGAATCGTCTACCCAGCACAACTGAGTGTAATACTTCAAGGGAATAAACGGTCATCGAATGATATAGGGGACTTTCAAGCATTCATGATGAAAAGACTAGAACTAAATAGAAAATTTGACATTCCAACACAATCAAGAGGAGCATGAAAAGGTAATCAGGAAAGAGAAAAATCATAAAAGAGTTAAAGCTGAACTGTTTACATTCCTACATTGAAAAATAATATTTGTAACTCTTGAGACTTTTCTCAGTATTTGGCTAGGTGGAGGGATTATACATACAGACACACACACACACGCATGCACGCACACACACAGACATATAGACATAGAGTTCAGGTTGAGTTGAATCAGAAGAGATGATATCCATAAAAAAATAAAATAAAAATTCAGAAGTGAGGGAGGAAAATACTGGGAGGAGAAAGGAAGAAATGGAATGGGACAGGTTATAATTCATAAAAGAGATAAGAAAAATCTTGTTCAATGGAGGAAAAAAGGGAGAAGGTGAGACAGGAAAAGTGAAGCTTACCCTCCACACATATGACTTAAGGAGGGAATAACATGCTCACTAAATTTGGTGTGAAAATCTATCTTACACTACAGGAAAGTAGGGGAGAAGGGGACAAGTGGGGTGAGGGGGATGAGAGAAGGGAGGGCAAATGGGAGAAAGGAGTAACTAGAAGTAAACACTTTTGGGAAGGGACAAGGCCAAATGAGAGAATAAAATAAAAGGGGGGACAGGGTAGGATAGAGAACAATATGGTTAGTATTACACAACATGATGATTACGGAAGTCTTTTGCAAAGGGACACATATGTAGCCTGTATTGAATTGCGTGCCTTCCCAGTGAAGATGGGTAGGGAGGTAGGGAGGGAGAGAAGTTGGAATTCAAAGTATTGGAAACAAATGTTGAGAATTATTGTTGCTTATAACTGGGAAATAAGAAACACAGTTAATGGGGTATAAAAATTTATCTTGCCCTACAAGAAAAGAGAGAAGATGGGAATAAGGTAAGAGTGGGATGTGATAGAAGGGAGGGAGAAATTGAGGGAAGGGGTAATCACAGTGCAAGGTATTAAGGGGTTGGGAGAGGGGAGAGAAGGGGAGAAAAATTGGAACTCAAAATTTTGTGGAAATGAATGCAGAAGCATAAAAATACATACATACATACATACATACATACATACATACATACATACATACATACAAAAAAGAATTGAGAATTGTCAGTGGAGTTGACATTTTGTGTGTGTCTGTATCAGAAAAACGATGTAATCAGTACGACTTGAATTCTGTTTGACAACGGATGAAAGATGTATGAATGGTTTTTGAAAATTTTGTTCTTCTTTTCCTTCCTCATGCTTCCCTTGCCCTCTTCTATTTTATTTAATGCCCCCCAAGTGCACCTGAAGATACTACCATAGTCTTGGGTCATTCTAGCACCCCCAGGGGGTAGTCTCACCATCTTAGGGAAGGAGATCTATGAACTTACTCCTGACCTTAAACAAATACCTCCCCCTCCCTGGGCCTCAGTTTCCTCTCCTGTAAAAGGAGGTAGCTTTGCTAGATAACCTTCCTCTTCCAGCCCTAACTCCATTTTGCCCATGCTGGGTGCAGAGTAGCTCCTATGACTTTCCCTCCATGCTCCTCCCTTCCTGGGTGCCTATTTGGTGCCCCACCCCTCCTGTCCCTCTGCCCCTTTCTGGGCCCTCACCTGCATCCCTTTATTCCTAGGGGTTAGAGCAGGCTCCTTCCTTTCTGTGCTTGGGAGACTTTGAGGCAGGAAGTCTCTGAGGGACTCCTGAGAGAGGTAGGTCTTGTTTCTCATCCATTCTTCCTCTGGGAGAACACGGGTGGGGGTCTGGGGGACGGGTCGAGTCCTGGTAGTCAACATTTCTATTCCTCCATCTTTTTGAGTGTAGGGCCAGTGAGCAAGGGTCTGAGGGGCAGAGCCCAGGTCTGCCTCATTTCTCATCCTTCTCCATTGTCTGAGTGAGGCCTTGATTCTTATCCTTCACCATTCTCTGGTGGGGGGTGAGGGGCAGGTCTCTGGGGCCAGAGCTAGTAGACCTCCTTTCTCATCCTTCACCATCTTCCTGGGGGCATGGGATGGGGATCTTGGGGGGGGGAGCCCCATTAGGCCTCATTTCTATTATTCCATCTTTTGAGTGGAGGGCCAGTGAGTAAGGGTCTGGGGGACAGTGCCCAGGTAGGCCTCTTTTCTTATCTTTCACCATCGTTTGGGTGAGGAGGCAACAGGAGGTGCCACAAGGGGACAATGGGCGGTGCCTGGGGGAGCCTAGATTCGGGGTCTGTGGGGGCTAGTGATGGAGTTCTGAGGCATCTAGGGTTGCGGTCTAGGGGTGCCAACGGATAGGAATTTGGAGGGCCGAGCACCAGAGGGAGCTTCTGGGACACTAAACCCTCCATGGTTGTGATTTATCCCAGCCCTGAGTGTGAGTTGCTTCCTTGGGTCCCTCAGGCCTGGCAAGGCCTTTACCACATAAACAACTAGGCCCTCGACTTACCAGGAAAAATGGGGAGGAGAGGTTTCTACAGGGCATTGGATATGTATGATGTAATATAACCAATTGTTATCTGATGAGGGAATTTTGTTCTGAGGTGATTCATGGAGACATAAGTCAAGAAGTTATTAATTGATAAAGTGCCTGGATTATCCTAGAGCTCACAAAGATAAGAATTAAGTAAGTCAAGTGGCAGAGCAGATGGTGATCCGGAGGAGAGGTGGATAGTCTTGATGAACACCGCCCCCACCCCCCGACAATGGCCACGCTATCAGCTCCCACCAAGTATCCAGAAGAAGGCCCATCCACTCAGGGGAGAACTTGGCCATTTTTAAAAATTGAAACACCCCCTGGCAGAGAGCTTCCTTCTCCTTCTTGCCTCTGCCATCTCCTGATTCACTGTTTCCATGTTTCTCTTGTTGAGAAACGAGGGAATGAGTGGGCCAAGCATCCAGCCCTGAAAGAGGGACATGGCTTGGATACAGGTGAATGAGGGAGATTTCCGGGTCTGCAAAGAGAGGGCTGCCTGAATACAGAAGGCAAGGCTTCACTAACTCACAGGAAATGTCACCCAAATGACCAAGTCTACTTACTTGCTCCCAGTTTTTTTATTTTTTTTAAATGTTCATTTATTTTTAGCTTTCAACGTTCATTTCCACAAAATTTTGAGTTACAAATTTTCTCCCCATATTTCTTCTCCCCCCACCCCATAATGCCTTGTATTCTGATTTCCCCTTCCCCCAATTTGCCCTCCTTTCTATCAGACCCTTCTCTTCCCTTATCCCCATCTTCTCTCTTTTCTTGGAGGGCAAGATACATTTCTATACCCCATTATCTGTATTTCTTATTTCCCAGTTGTATGCAAAGTCAATTCTCAGCATTCATTTCTAACACTTTGAGTTCCACATTCTCTCCCTTCCTCCCTCCCCACCCGTCCCCACTGAGAAGGCAAGCAATTCAAGATAGGCTATATAAGTGCAGTTTTGCAAAAGACTTCCATAATAGTCATGTTGTGTAAGACTGACTATATTTCTCTCCATTCTCTCCTGCCCCCCATTTATTCAATTCTCTTTTTTGACCTTGTCCTTCTTCAAAAGTGTTTCCTTCTAATTACTCCCTCCTCTCATTTTCCCTTCCTTCTGTCATCCACCACCTCACTTGTCCCATTCTCCCCTACTTTCCTGTAGTGTAAGATCGATTTTCATACCAAATTGAGTGAGCATGTTATTCCCTCCTTAAGCCAATTATGAAGACAGTAAGCTTCACTTTTCCCTCTCACCTCCTCCCTTTTCTCCTCCATTGAAAAAACTTTTTCTTGTCTCTTTTATGAGAGATAATTTGCCCCATTCCATTTCTCCCAAAATATTCCTCTCACCCCTTAAAATTATTTTTTTGAGATATCATTCCTTCTTATTCAACTCATCCTGTACTCTCTTTCTACCTGTGTGTGTTTGTGCGTGTGTGTGTGTGTTTGTGTGAGTGGGTGGGTGTATAATCCCTCCAACTATCCAAATACTGAGAAAAGTCTCAAGAGTTACAAATATGATCTTTCCATAAATGGAATGTAAACAGTTCAACTTCAGAAAGTCCTTTATGATTTCTCTTTCCTGTTTTCATTTGCATACCTCTCTTACTTCTTGTGCTTGAAAGTCAAATTTTCTATTCATTTCTGGTATTTTCATCAAGAATGCTTGAAAGTCCCCTATTTCACTGAATGATCATTTTTACCCCTGAAGTATTATACTGAGTTTTACTGCATAGCTGATTCTTGGTTTTAATCCTAGTTCCTTTGACTTCTGGAATATCATATTCCAAGCCCTTTGATCCCTTAATATGGAAGCTGCTAGATCTTGTGTTATCTTGATTGCATTTCCACAATACTCACATTGTTTCTTTCCAGCTGCTTGCAATATTTTCTCCTTGATCTGGGAACTCTGGAATTTGGCCACAATATTCCTAGGATTTTCTCTTTTTGGATGTCTTTCAGGAGGTGATTGGTGGATTCTTTCAATATTTATTTTGCCATCTGTTTCTCGAATATCAGGGCAGGTTTCCTTGATAATTTCATAAAAGGTGATATCTATGCTCTTTTTTTGGTCATGGCTTTCAGGTCGTCCTATAATTTTCAGATTATCTCTCCTGGATCTGTTTCCCAGGTCAGTTGTTTTTCTAAGGGGATATTTCAAATTTTCTTCTCTTTTTCATTGTTTTGGTTTGGTTTTGTAATTTCTTGATTTCTCATAAAATCATTAGCTTCCATCTGCTCCATTCTATGTTTTTTTTTATTTTCAGTGTTCTACAATCATTCCTATATTACTTAGATTTTTTTCCCTCCCTCCCTCTCCTTCTCCCCTCCGTGCTCTCTCCCTTTCTGAGATGTACAACCTAGAGGTTGTACAACACATTCCTGTTAAATACATTTTCACCATAGTCCTGTTGCATGGAAGAATTAAAATGAATGGGAGAAACCATATAACAAACCAAAACATAACAAAAGAAAGTGATCTGCTACATTCTGCGTTTGAATTCCATAGTTATTTTTCTGGATGTGGAAGGCATTTTGCCTTGAAAGACCACTGGGATTTTTTAGTCCTGGCATTGTAGTGAAGTTCTAAGGCTAGCAGAAAAAATCCTCACATGCTGTGGTTGTGACTGTGTATAAAGTTCTCCTGGTTCTGATCTTTTCACCCACCTTCAGATCATATATTTCTCTCCAGGCCCCTCTGAAGTCTTCCTGTTCATGATTTCTTATAGCACAGTAGTATTCCATTACATTCATATGCCATAATTTATTCAACCATTCCCCAATTGATGGGTAATCCCTTGATTTACAGTTTTTGACCACCACAAAGAGTGCAGCTATAAAAATTTTTGTGGGACCCTTTCCCGTTTTTATGATCTCTTGGTGATGCAGTCCTAGAAGCAATATTTCTGAGTCATAGGTCATGCACATTTTTGTAGCCCTTTGGGCATAGTTCCTAATTGCTCTCCAGAATGGTTGAATTAGCTCACAGCTCCAAAAACAATGAATTAGTGTTCCAACTCTCCCACATCTTTTCCAACATTTATCATCTTCCTGTTTTGTCATGTTAGCCAATCTGATAGTTGTGATGAGGTATCTCAGAGTTGTTTTGATTCGCATCTCTCCTATCAGTAATGATATAGAGCATTTTTTCATATGGCTATAGGTATCTTTAATTTCTTCATCTGAAAAGAAAGAGTAAGGGTAAAAAGGGAGGGGGGAAGAAGGAAAGGAAGCCTGAGGGAGGGACTGGTGAAAATTTAAAACTCTATCGTGGAGGGGAAGGGAGATGGGAGAACTAAAAGCACAAACGGTGGGAAAGAAGATGGAGGGAAAGACACAGATGGTAATCATAACTGTGAATGTGAATGGGATGAACTGTCCCGTAAAACAGAGATGAATAGCAGAATGGATTAAAAGCCATAATCCAGCAATATGCTGTTTACCAGAAACACATTTGAAATGGGGGATTACACACAGGGTATATTGTGCTTCAGCTGATGTAAGAAAAGCAGGGGTAGCAATCCTAATATCAGACAAAGCAAAAGCAGAAAGAGATCTAATCAAAAGAGATAAGGAAAGAAATTATACCCTGCTAAAAGGCACTGTAGACAACGAAGTCATATCATTACTAAACATATATGCTCCAAGTGGTATACCATCCAGATTCTTAGAGGAGAAGTTAAGGGAGTTGCAGAAAGAAATAGACAGCGAAAGTATACTAGTGGGGGACCTCAACCTCCTCCTCTCTGAACTTGATAAATCTAACCTCAAAATCAACAAGAAAGAAGTGAAGGAGGTGAAAAACTCTAGAGAAGGTAGATCTGATAGATCTCTGGAGAAAATTGAATGGGAATAGAAAGGAATATACCTTTTACTCAGTGGTCCATGGCACATATCCAAAAATTAACCGTGTACTAGGGCGTAAAAACCTCACAATCCAGTTCAGAAAGACAGAGATAGTCAATGAGTCCTTCTCAGATCCTAATGCAATAAAAATTATATGTAATAAAGGACCGTAGAAAGATAGACCAAAAATTGAAGCTGTCTGTGGCATTTGTGAGTTGAGAAATCTGGGGATGGCAGCTGCTGCTGGTGGCACCCTAAAGCCTTAAGTCTGTTCCACGTCCTGCCCTGCCACACAGCCCCGTGGCCAAGGCTGGGCTGCGCTCAGCTCCACTCTGCACCTGGTGTGAAGGAACCTTCCTGTTGGCCTTCCATGTTGTCCTGGGCTGGAAATCTTCACTCTCTTTTTTTGTGGCTTCTCCTGCTCTAGAATTTGTTTTGAGTCATTTTTTACAGAGATTTTATGGGCTATGTGGGGGAGCTTCTGCAGGTCCTTCTTTCTACTCCACCATCTTGGCTCCACAATGCTCCAAGGTCTTTCACCTGTATTTGCTTTTTTCAGTCTAAATTCTGTTTGGTATCCATGTCCTGGTGAAAACCCATTCCTCCTTCCCACTCAGAGAGGGCTCTTTCTGGATCATCGCCTGAACACCAAGTGGCTGCCCCTTCTGTTATTCTAACAATGAAGTAGCAGCACCACAGCGACTCCTGACTGGCCTTGGTAAATTGTGGGGTGAGGCACCAACCTTCCCTTGCTTGAACCCTAACTCCTCACTACAAAAACCCCAATGATTTCTTGGTGGAAAAGGAAAAACTTGGCTCTGGGCAATGCTCTCCTCTCTTGTTCTGTCCATGTTTATAGAGATGGGCTTGCATGCACATGTATATACACAGTCTTCTTTCTGTTTTATTCCCTTCTGTTTTCCCCCAAATCCCCAGGATTCCCTTCTGATACAAAGAAAGCCTTCCCTTGCCCCTTGTCCCTTGCCCCTTGCCCCTTGCATCCTACCAAGCAATCATTCTATTTTCCCCTGCCTCTTGTCCGTCTGCACTGGCTGCTTCCACCTCTCATTGCCCACTCAATCCTCACTTTCCTGCCCTATCTATAGGTGCACAACTTGGATGAGATCTCAGATCCAGTGCATAATGGTTCCTTCAAAGGGCACAAAGCATTTCTTCTCAGAGGTCCATCTTCCCATCTTTAGAAAGGTTCTTAAGAGGAAGGTGAAATACTCTCAAAGATTAGGACAGGGAATGGGGTGGAAAAGAAGGAACAGGAGCTGGGGTAACAGTGTTTGACAAAATGAGGAGAATGACCTTTGGCTCAGGAGATGATCTCAGTCACACAGCCTGGTAAGCCTCCTTCCCTCCTTCACTCCAGAGAAAGCAAGTCCAGTTCTGAGGCTGAAGGGATGGACTGAGTACTGCTTGTAAAAGACTACCAATGGAGGGAATCCTGAGGCTATAGAGCTGGGCAGCAGGAAATAGACTGGGTGGCCAGGCTGTCAACACCCAGGGCAGGCTAGGGTTGTGAGGTGGAGGACTGAAAATGGGGAGCCAAGAAAACAGGATCATGGGCAGACCCAAAGCAAGAGGGTATTTGCAGAGTGGGTCTCCAGTGGTTGGGGGGACGTCTTCAAAGCAGAGGGAGGCAGAGGAGGTGGGGGCCACAATACCCTCCACCTGAGAGGCACGAACTCCAAGGGACTCTGCTTTGGCTGGGCACCATGTGGCCTGGGTTTCTGGAGAAGAGCAGAACATAACAACCTTCTGCTCCAGACATCTTCCCCCTGTTTTGTGCTCTTATCCCCCAGCTCCAGTTGGAGCCACTTAGAGAAGAGACATTAATACAGGAATGCCTAAGCTGAGTGAAGGATCTGCCTGCATGAATACCAAGGCCAAGCCCAAAAGAGCAAAAGGCAGTGGGGAAAAGTCCACTGCCAATCAAGAGGGAGCTGCAGCAGGGGATACGTCTCTTATAAAAGTTCATCAGATGGAAAACATACAAATAGAAACAGTGATGCAGCAATTTAATGTCCCTAAATATTTGAAAGCGTGCCCTGCAGCGAGCAGAGGCCAAACCAGAAGGAGTGGGGGAGGAAGCAGCAGCTCATGCAGCAGGTAGGAGCCCTAACTACCCCACTGCCCAGGGCCCTGACTCATCTAGAGAGAATGGCAGAAGAAGGAAAGACAAGAGAAAATATGATGGAAAAGGCAGGCTCCTTGGTAATGGTTTAGACCTATGTGACTGCCTCAACGAAGAGTGCCCAGGCTGCTTCTCCCCATGCCCCCAGTGCAACTCCAAGAAATGCAGCAACAAGTGTCGCTGCAACCTGCGCTGGGTCTATAGGAAGACCGACAGCGAGCCTGACGACCTGGTCAGCACCACACCATTTTCCTATCGCAACTGAGGCCAGCCTGGCCCCCACAGGACACACTTGCCTCCCTTTTGTTGGAGGGGGCCCAAGCAGCTGCTTACTTAGTCATTTGTAGGGCAAAACTGGGCAAAGAGCTGACCTGGCTCTAGTGAGCAGTGGGGCTTCCAGTGCTGGGCACCAACAAACTGGCCCCTGCTCAGGGCTGCTCTCACAAAGGTCACCTTCCACCATTTGAGGACTTTAGTGCATAGGAAGGCATGCTGCCCCTCTCATCCTACCTAGAGTCAGTTTTGGTTCTAAAGCCAGGGACTACCTCTGTTTCTTGTTGCAAATAACTCCTGAAGGTTAACAAACAAAGAAATCCAACCCAATCTGGGTGTTGATTTTTTGCCAACTTGTAGTGCTTTGGAATCTTTCTGTCTTTTTTCTACCATTCATTTAATCTTTCATGTTGAGTTCTAGTTGTTGAATTGTTCAGCTATTGAGATGTTTCAGAGGTGAAATGGATAAGGCTTGTTTAAACAACATCATTTATAGAATAAAATAAAAGCAATTTATAGATCCAAAGTTGATTTTTAATCTCTAAGAATTCCCTTCCACTCAGAATCCAAGCAGAGCTCAGGGGCAGCTATGTCCAATAGATATAGGTCCTCCCCATCAAGAGGGCAAAGGTAAGAAAGATCCACCTCTGGAGAGCAGGTGTGCCCGCCTCATCCAGAGGGCAGCATAAACTTTGCCATCCTGCCAGAACGACGGGAAGAAAGGACTTATCACAACCAGGGGGACCTTCCCCATTCAAGCTTTGCCTCTCAGGGAGGGGCTCCAAGGCCACATCACTTCTTATGGTAATTGCTTGCAGAGGCCCAGGGGACACATGTGACTGGAATAGGTTTAGTGAAGACTTCTCAGATTGCAATTCTTCTCCCAGGGGTGAGGTAAGACCAAGAGGCTCAAGGTTACAATATTTTTAGAGTGGAATAATTCCATATAAGGATATAAAACTGCGTAGTACATTAAGGTCTCAATGATTGGATGAAACTTACATAATTCTTCGATGTCTTCATTTCAAAAGGGATTGGTTAGATTTCGCATCTAGAATGTAAGATCATGTTCTCAGCCAATGAGGATAATGGTCAGTGGAGGGAGGTGGGTCTTGCGTTAGGGTCTATAAATATCACTGCTTCTCCTTTGTCTTCGGCTTTCCTACTCCAGGTGAACTGGTACAGGATTGTCCCGCTTCTCGAGAATGGAATAAATAAACTTTCTGTCATCACTTTGAGAGGCCTCTGAGTAATTAATTAAGTAGGGATCGGAGCCATCCCACACACATGGAAGTGGAGTTTTCAGTGGTTAGTAAATTCAGCTGCTTTCATGGGGACTAACTACTTCTTTGGTACCCTTCCCTTCCCCTCCTGTTTAGTTTCTGCCAGCATCATCAGAGACATGAGTGTAAAGGTGCTGTCCAATACACAAAGCCTTCTGAAGCAGAACCCACTACCCTTGACCTTTCATACTGTGCCATTTCCATTCCTGGTCACCTCATGGCGTTGGGGCTCCTGGACACTACCCTAGACACATGCAGATCCATTGGACCTATTTTCCTTGACCATCTTGGGTTCCTAGGTAAAGTTTCAGTCCAGAATCACCAATCCAACACAATATGTGTCCTGTACAATCCAATGGGAATAACAGACAGGTCTCTGCCCAGCAAGTCAGGACACTCTTTTCCAGGAAGAAAACAGTACAAGAGTTAAGGGAATGTCAGGCAAATCCCACAAATAGATTTCTTTTTTAAAATTAATTAATTTGTTTTCAGTTTTCTACAATCACTCCCATATATCTTAGATTTTTTTCTCCTTCCCTCCCTGACTTTCCTCCTTTCTTCCCCGACCTTACCCCTCCCTCCCGGAGACAGCGTGAAATCTTATATAGATTCTACACATAGATTATTATTAAGTACATTTTTATCTTATTCAAATTGTATAGAAGAATTAAAATGAATGGAAGAAACCATGAAAACAAAACACAACACAAGAAAAAATGGTCTGCTTCATTCTGTGATCCAATTCCATATTTCTTTCTCTGGATGTGGAAGACATTTTGCCTCAAGAGTCCACTGAGAATTTTTTTTAGGTCCTTGCATTGCTGTGAAGGGCTTAGTCTACCAGGAAAATTCCTTACACACTGTGGTTGTTACTGTGTACAGTGATCTCCCGTTTCTGTTCCTTTCATTCAGCCTCCATTCCTATAAGTCCTTTCAGGCTTCTCTGAAGTCTTCTTGTTCATCATTTCCTATAGCAAATAGTATTCCATTATATTCATAGACCACAACTTGTTCAACCATTCCCCAATAGATGGGCATCACCTTGATTTCCAGTTCTTCTTGGTCACCACAAAGAGAGCTGCTATAAATATTTTGTTCCATGTTGGACCCTATCCCACTTTTATGATCCCTTTGGGATACAGTCCTAGAAGTGATATTGCTGGGTCATAGGATATGCACATTTTTTTTGTCCTTTGGGCATAGTTCCAAATTGTTCTCCAGAACGGATGGATCAGCTCACAGCTCCATCAACAATGCATTAGTGTCCAACTCTCCCACATTTTCTCCAACATTTATCATCTTCCTGTTTTGTCATGTCAGACAATCTGATAGATGTGATGTGGTAACTCAGAGTTGTTTTGATTTGCATCTCTATAATCAATAGTGATTTAGAGCACTTTTTATATGACTATACGTAGCTTTCATTTCTTCCTCTGGAAACTTCCTATTCATATCTTTTGACCATTTATCAATTGGGTAACGGCTTGTATTCTTATACATTTGACTCACTTCTCTATATATTTAATGAATGAGGCCTTTTTCACGGATACTAGTTGCAAAAATTCCTTCCCAGTTTTCTGCTTCCCTCCTAATCTTGGTTGAATTGGGTTTGTTAGTACAAAAATTTTTCAATTTTATGCAATTAAAATTATCCACTTTGCACTTCATAATGTTCTCTATCTCTTGTTCGGTCAAAAATTTCTCTATTCTCCATAAATCTGAGAAATGCACTATTCTTTACTCCCCTAATTTGTTTATAGTATGTGTCTATATACCTAGATCATGTATCTATTTGGACTCTCTTCTTGTGTATGGTGTCGGACATTGGTCTGTGTCCCATTTCCACACACACTGTTATCGAATTTTCCCAGCAATTTTCTCCAAACTGTGAGTTCTTATCACAGGAGTTGAGGTCTTTGGGTTTATGAAACAGTAGATTGCTATATTCATTTCCTTCTCTGTCATGAGTGCCTACCCTATTCTACTGGTCTACCCTTCTATTTCTTAACCATTACCAACTGGTTTTGCTGATTTCTGCTTTATAATACAATTTGAGAACTGATAAAACTAGGCCACCTTCCCTAGCATTTCTTTTCGTTAGTTCCCTTGATATTCTGGACCTTTATTTCTTCAAGAAGAGTTTTGATATTTTTTCTAACACTAGAAAATAATTCTGTGGTAGTTTGGTATGGCACTGAATAAGTTAATTAATTTGGAAAAGATTGTCATTTTTGTTATATTAGCTCAGCCTACTCATGAGCTGCTGATATTTCTCCACTTATTTAGATCTGACTTTATTTGTACAAAACGTGTTTTGTAACTGCACTCATTTAGTCCTTGGGTTTGTTTTGGTGGGTAGACTCCAGATATTTTATAGTGCCTACCGTAACATTAAATGACATTTTTCTTTCTATCTCGTGCTCTTGGGCTTTGTTAATAATGTATAGAAATGCATCTTTTGGCCATCTTTTCTTTTCCATTGGATTACAAGCAGATGTGCCTGAGGTCCCTTGGGCTTTGGCTAGAGAAGGAGATGGGGGGAAGGCCTGGTCAGAAGAGGTCCCCTCTGCTGTGGGAGGGTGGCAATCAGTTGTGTGGCGTATGCCTTCCTACAGGAATTCTGTATGCCATCTTCAGTCAAGGTGAGTGAGACAATCGATCTAGCATGTGAGATCTGCTCAGTAGTAAAACATATTTCTCTTACTATGAAAAGAACACCCACCCTCCCGCTACACACACACACACACACACACACACACACACACACACACACCATTTATATGCTCTTGGTTCCACTTTTAAATACAAGGGTACACATTCCCCAGCAGTCTGATCCTCATAAAGATAAATTGTGACTGCCTATTGCTCTTTGCCATGAGCCTGTGCAGTTCCCCAGGGGCATCTTTTGGGGGCCCACTAACCTGTGACACCACATCTGTCAACACAGATAGGACACAAGAACCAAGCGTCCATCTCTCTCATGTTGGATTCCCTGTCCCAGGGCTCTCACTAAACCTCACTTCTCCATCTCTTGGGAACTGCCAGCATTTTAATAGGTGGTAAGACAAAGCATTGACCACTTAATTTCCAATCCTGTATCACTTTGGTTGGGCAAGTCACTCAGTCTTTTTCATTCTCAGCCTCCTAATCCATAAAACGTGGGTAAGAATGGCAGCTTCCTCCAAGGGTTTTTCAGAATATCAAATGAGATAAGATACGTAGAGCACTTTGCTAAACCTTAAAGTCTTGGGTAAATGCTAGCTGTTGTTATTGTACTGTCTTCATTCTCCACCTCTAGCCCTTTACTCTCATGATCCAGGCTTTTCATTGGCCATAGTTTTGCTTGTAGGATGGTCTCCTTGAATTTAGCCTAGGTCTTGACAAAATGAATTTTCTTTATCTAGGATGAGGGTGAAGGCGATGGGGAAAGTCAAGTATGCTGCTGGAATGATCACACTCAAGAGTTGATTTGTTATTTTGTTTCACGTCTAGACTTAAGAAAGTGATGGCAAAAAATAAGCTAATAATGCACATTTAACTTTCAAATATATTGAGCATTTTCAGAGTACTGCCCACGGCAAACACTGGGAGCTCAAGGGTCAAGAGTGGGAAAAGAAGAAGCATGTCCCACTGGGAGCAGGGTACTGACTGGGCACCAGCTTTTTGCAGGATACTTGGAGATATTGCTACTAAAAGTGGGATGTTATAAGAAGTCAGAGGTGTGGCCCATTCTGCCTTATTTCTGCAGCATTCATCCGAAGTTCTTGCTAACCTGGATGCTGCTACTGTACTGTCTCCCTCTCCCTTCCTCCCTTGCCCTCCCCATTTGCAGAAGTCCATACTTTGTCTAGGAAAAGACAAAGTGAAATATTTAGATGATCAGAAACTCTCTGTCCTTAGACAATCTACAGAGGACTGAGTCACAGGACCAGAGGGGTTAACTTCTCCTTCATTCGAGGACATTGCCCTCCTTTCCATAAACCAAGTTCAAAATGTCTGAGTCATTTTTGGCTCCTCTTTCTCCCTCACTCAATATCCAATCAGATTGCAGCTGTTGTCAAGTCTGCACCCATAACAACTCTCCTATCCATCTCCTTTCCTCCACTTGTTCCCAAACCCCTCAAATTGAAGCCCTTGTTGCCTCTTGCCTAGACTGTTCCAGAAGCCTCCTACTTGGTCTCCCTGCCTTTCCCCTCTCCAATCCATCCTCCAAAGAGTTACCAGCTGATAGTTCTAAAGCTCACACCCATACTCAAGACACCTGAGTGAGAAGCCCCCCTCTTCTATTTGGTATTTAGATCCCTTCCCAGTGGAGGTCCATGCTTCCTATGTCTCACCTGGACACACTCTACATTTGAGTCAAAGCAGGCTTCTTATTGTTTCCTCATATGCAACATCCCATCTCCCACTTTGTAGGTTTGGTTTCCTCTTCACCCACAGTGTCTGAAGTTCTTCTTCCTCCCCTCTTCCTCTTGGAAGCCCAAACTCCATCAGGCTCAGATTAAGTGCCACCTCCTACAAGAGACCCTTCATAGCCCCATCAGTCCTTGTTGGCAAGCCCTGCCTCTCCCGATGCCTAAAGTACTTTGAATTTATTTTGCATTTGCTTACTTATGCCTCTGGAATCTTGACATATTTCCCCCTTCCAGGGGAATATAAGATCTGGGAGGGCACAGGCCGTTCCTTGTTGACCTGGTAGTCTTGGGTCTGGCACAGGGTAGGTGGTTAAGAAAGGTAGGCTTCTTCAACTGAATTGACTACTTAGAGTCTATGATCCAATTAAGGGCTCATTTCTCTACACATTGGTCCATGGCCCCTTTAGAGTCATATCTTTAATGGTGCTGGACAGACAGAAGGAATGGAGGTCTCTGACTTGTTGTTGTATTCCTGCAACCTTCATTTAGGGATCTTATTGGCATGAGTGCTGCACACACTGTTTCTCTTTCATCCCCCTTTCTCTCTCTCATCCATCTCTCTCATTACATTTGCCTTGTGTCCCTTCCCTCTGTCTCCCTCTTGTGTCCCTCCTCTCTCCTTCTTTGTCCCCCTCTATTTTACACCCCCCTTTCTCCCTTATGTCTCCCCAGCCTCAATGCCTCTCCACTTTTTTCTACATTTTTTCTTTCTTTGTATTAGTATTGTACTTTGGTCTGTTTCATATGTATCTTTCTTACCTTGCCCCTGTTAGTGAGGCCATCACGCCTATCTCCAGGCATACCTACTTGGATATGATTGTCCACAACTCTTCTCAGGTGGTCTCAAGGCTCTCCAAAGACTTTTTAAAATTAATGTCTGGCTTTAGAAACTAATGTTCCTTTCTCTTTTCAAAATCTAAATGACATTTTTGAACAGGCTACAGTGATAACTGAAAGTGAAAGACAATGGGCCAGAGATCACTTATTCCACTTTCTATATGAAAGAGTCCTAAAGTGAAGGAGGACAACATTTCCGATAAACTTTCATTCCTCACACTGGAATGATCACTAGTGCCCTTACAGCTCTTGGCCAGCGCATTAAAACTCACTAAGCAAGAGTCTAAGGGGGTGGAGCCAAGATGGCAGAGTAGAAAGACACACATACTCTAGTGCTTCCCCCACAGCCCATAAGATACCTGTAAAAAAAAAAAAAAGACTCTCAACAAATTCTAGAGCAGCAGAAGCCACAGAATGATGGAGTGGAGGAGATTTCCAGCCCAGGGTGACCTGGAAGGCTGAAAGGAAAGGTCTATGACATTGGACACAGACCACAGCCCAGCTTGGCCACAAGGCAATGGGAGGAGCAGGGCTGGAGCAGGCCTCGGGGCCTGCTTCCAGACCCCCCTCAACCCACAAATGCCGTAGGCAGCTTCAAAGGTCAGTGAGAGGCCTTTTTCACACCTGTGACAAGGGAGCAGAGTCCTCCCCTCACCCTGGCCACAGGCTGTGGTAATGGTGGCCTTGTCAGGCATTGCTGGAACCTCAGTGTAAAGACCCTGGGTGATTGAGGAGCTGATCTGAATCTCAGTCAGGAGCCAGGCCAGGGAGTAAACACCTCTCCCTGGATTGTGCCACTTTGGAGGAATTGAGAACTTACAGGGCCCCAGAGTATACCCTACTCTTGACAAAGGACCCCAAAGTCAAGTAACTTGTTGGGAAGATGCACAAAAAAGGGAAAAAATAAGACTATAGAAGGTTACTTTCTTGGTGAACACGCATTCTCTCCCATCCTTTCAGATTAGGAAAAATAAGGTTTACCATCAGGGGAAGACATAAAAGTCAAGGCTTCTGAATCTAAAACCTCCAAAATGAATATGCAATGGTCCCAGGCCATGGAAGAGCTCAAAAAGGATTTAGAAAATCAAGTGAGAGAGGTGGAGGAAAAATCGAGAAGAGAAATGAGAGTATGTATATATATATATATATATAATATATATATATATATATAGAGAGAGAGAGAGAGAGAGAGAGAGACAGAGACAGAGAGAGACAGAGACAGAGACAGAAACAGACAGAGACAGGGGGGAGACAGAGACAGAGAGCACAGGGTGATTTGAATAGGAAAGGATCATATCTAAAAAAATAAAAGTATGGGATGAGAGAGTAATATATTGGGAGGAGAAAGGGTGAAATGGAATGAGGCAATTTATCTCTCATAGAAGAGGCAAGAAAAAGCTATTCCAGTGGAGGAGAAAGGGGAGAGCAAAGAAGGGAAAAGTGAAACTTACTCTCATCACATTTAGACAAAGGAACTAAAACATGCACACTCAATTTGATATGAAAATGTATCTTACACAACAGGAAAGCAGGGCAGAAGGGGATAAGCAGGGTAGGGGCGGATGATGGAAGGGAGGGCAAATGGGAGGAGGGAGCAATTAGAAGTAAAAACTCTTGGGGAGGGACAAGGTCAAAAGAGAGAACAGAAGAAATGGGGGGCAGGATAGGATGGAGGGAAATGTAGTTAGTCTTACACAACATGACTATTATGGAAGTCATTGGCAAAACGACACATATTTAGCCTATATTGAATTGCTTCTCTTCTTAGTGGGGATGGGTTGGGAGGGAGGAAGGGAGAGAAGTTGGAACTCAAAGTTTTAGGAACAAATGTTGAGAATTGTTTTTGCGTACAACTAGGTAATACAAAGTACAGATAATGGGGTATAGAAATTTATCTTGCCCTACAGGACAAGAGAGAAGATGGGGAGAAGGGAAAGGAGGGGTCTTAGTAGGGAGGGCACACTGGTGGAAGGGGTAATCAAAATTCAAGGTGTTTTGAGGTGAGGGGAGGGGACAGATGGGGAGAAAATTTGGAACTCAAAAGTTTGTGGAAATGAATGTTGAAAATTGAAAATAAATAAATTTAAAAAAAGAAAGAGTCTAGTTCAGCAGTGGGAAGCAAAGAGAACTTAGTGGGAACAGGCAACTGGAAATGCATTGACCAAGTCTCCAGACAGATCCTCCCCCTTGTCATAGATCCACTCACAATCGCAGTGCCATTGCACTCCACATTTCTTGGAGTTACACTTGGGACACAGATAGAAGCAACCTGAACACTTGATCTGGAAGCAATCACACATATCTAAAGCATTACAGAGCAGCCTGCCTTGCTGGTCATATTTGCTCCGTTCTCTGATCTTTGGGCATCTTCTAGACAAGTAACAACGATCAAACTTCGGGTTCCCAGAGGTACCAGGATTCCCAGTGGCCCCCTGGCACACCTGGCCTTCCCTCCTGGCTTCAGGAATGGCAGCTGCTGCCTGGGCTACTGGATGTCACACTTTTAAAGATATTAATTGTTGGACTACCACCTACACTTCTTTCTCTCCCATTTCACAGTTTTCCATAGAAATCCAATCATGAGCAACATCCTCTCTCTTGTCACTGGGCTTTTCACCTTACAGTGCAGCCTGTACATTCATTTTTCAATCACCCATGGACAGATACTTCTGTGCTCTGCTTTCCTTTTCCTCTTTATAAGTCACTGCTAGACCTGAGGAATACATATCGGATACATAGCGTAACTATAAATGGATGTGGGTGTGGAAGGAAGTCAGATTTAGGGATCAAGAAAGCCCAAGGAACCAGAAGATTGGCAGGGCCTGAATCCTAAAGGTAGTCTCTGAAATTGGGGAGTCCTTGAGTACCTCCCAAGAAGAGGAAGAGGAAGGATATAGGGGAAGCCAAGCTGAGGAAGATCACTTGAAAGTATGAGGCCGACCTAGCTCAGGGCATAGCTCTTCTTTCTCCTTTGCTCCTTCTTTCTCTCCTCTCCAGTTCTCAGTCCTTTGACCTGACTTCAGCTCTGTATTAGGATGAGCAAAACTGGCACCAAGGCCTGTGTGGGTTTCCCTCTCCTGGCATTTCCTTTCGGCCCTGATCTCACAGGATTGGAGTTGACAGGGAGCTCTGAGGACATCAACAAAATTCCAAACAAGCTTCTTGTCACTTCCTGCCCCTACAGTTGCCTATTTCACTTCTGACCAGTGTCGATGGTTAGGGAGGTTTCTTCCCTGTGTAACCACAGTCTGTCCCTCAGTTTTCTCCACTCCCTGGGCCCACTTCTGCCCTCTGACACAAAATGGGAGTGAGATATCTTTGAACAGAAGTTGTTGTTGTGGTTGCTGAGGGCCTTTTCCAGCGAGCCAGGCCACACAGTGCCCAGCCAAAGTGAACCCCGAGGAAGACACGTCCCTGGAGTCAGTGCTGCTAAAGAGTAGGACATGTGCCTGCCACCTCCCATCCCTCCCTCAACAATGAGCTCTGCAAAGCCCCTTTTTGGTTTTGGTCTGTCAGCCTCCTGATGTCCTGGCTCCCCACTTTGGGTCATCCAGTCTCTCAGGCCTAAGTAAGAGCATCCAGCCCCGCTATCCTCCTTCCCTCAGATACTCCCTCCACTTCAACCCTGCTTGACCATCGCATGGTCCATTGCTCTGGGACTCCTGAAAGTTAAAGTCTATGGTCTACAAACTTCCCTGCATGCTTGGCCTTTTCGAGTAACATTCCTTCACCCCTTAGCTGTAAGGGAAACCTAGCCTCCCTGCTCCCTCAAAACTGAGGTTAACAATACATTTTCTGGAGAAAATGCAAGGAGGATCACTAGACTGGCACCTTCCGTGGGGGAGGAAGTACACCTTAGAAATGCAAAATGTCTACCCTGGAAGTAGAGTGCCAGTGTTGTGGACCAAAGGCAGGTAGAGAGGAAAAGACTGCATAGCCACCAGAAGTGGCTTAGCTTCAGAAGTGCCTCCTATGAATCAAATGGGCAAATGGACATTCTAAATCTCCTACCCTGGGCCGTAAGCTAGTTTCCCCAGCCTACTTGTGGCTCTCCTTCACCTTGCTGACAATCTCAGAACTTCTGAGGCTGATGAAATGGCGGTCCTTCCACCTCTCGGCCTTCACCTAGATGCTCCCCCCTCACCTGCGTATCATCGGATCCCTCCCTTCCTTCAAAGCTCAAGCCTGGGGTCCCCCAGGGGGGTCTTGTTTAATCCTGACGGTTAGGAGTGCTGTTGACCCACCAAAAGGAGAGTGTATTTATTCTTCATATATTTTGCACGTCTGTGTGCATGCACACACACACACATACACATGCACTCACATGTTGCTTGCTCCCCATGCTTTGGTCCCCAAAAGAGTTCCTTTAGGGCATCACCTGTTTAATTTTTCTTTATATCCTCAGAATCCTGTACCCTGTAGAATGTTTTAAAAATGTAATTAAATTGTGTACAGTCAGACCACAGATCCCCAGACCTATAGGAAAGAGATGCTTATTCCCTCTTTTTTACTGAACAAACCAGCTAGATACAGAAAGCACTCTATTCTACACACACACACATACACACACACACACACACACACACATACGGGTGTGTGTGTGTGTGTGTGTGTGTGCCTGTGCGTATGAGTGTATGTAGATGCGTCACATGTGTTATAAAGGGAATATTCCCTGGCTGCTTCAGGCTGAGCAAAAGGGAGCTGGGGGCTGGCTTCTGGCCACTTCTGGCCAGGTCAGGGCTGAATAACTCGCAGTTTTCGATGACAAGGTATCCCCTAATTGGCTGCTGAGCTGAAAAAGCTAATGACTCAGTGGATGTACAAAAGGGAGCTGCCAGCTTCCTGCTTCTCTCCTCCTTTCTGACTGCCCTCTTGGCTGTGACTCTCTCAGCGTCATGATGCCACTCCTGTGAGGGGTAGAAAAGGATAGGTCCTTCTCCATCCTGGTGCCATGGCAACCACACCACTGCTCCCCATCTGGAGCATGGCCTCAGTGAAGCGAGCTTGCACTAGGGCCCCTGTCTGCCTCTGCGTCTTTTATGTTTATTCTTTCTCGATCTTAGGTGAATGAGCATCCCATAGGACTGGTGACAACCTTGTGAGTTCCAAAAATCTAAAGATCTTGGGACCAATGAGAGGAGTGGCTGGTTGCAGGAGCTGTACCATTTCTGATTGTTTCATTAAATGTTTTTAGTTTTCTCTCATCCATTCTTTCTTTCATGGTATCCATGGCTTTGCTTAGATTTTCTAGTTTCTGGGCTGGGAGTGGTGACACACTCCTATGATATTGCTACTGGGGGAGGGGGGTGGCGGGCCAGGGGGGCGCTGAGGTTGGTGGATCAATCGAGCTCGGGAATCCCGAGCTGGGCTGAGGGTAGGTGGGGGGAATAATCCTTTATTACGTGGCAGCTACTGTGCTAAGGGCTCTCACGAGTACATATTGGCTCATTTGATTTTCACAACAACACTGAAAGGTAAGTGCTATTATTATGCCTATTTTACAACTGAGGAAACTGAGACAGACATAGGTGAAGGGATGTGCCTAGGATCGTGTATCTAAGTAAGTATCTGAGGCCAGATAGGAATTCAGGGTTTCTGGACTCCAGGCCCAGCGCTCCATCCACCGAACCACCTGCGGCAGAAGGGCTAGGGCTGATCAGGTGTGTGCACCTGTGTGGCACCGACACGGTGAGCTCCCGAGAGGAGGAACAAGCAGACAGGTAGAGGAGAAGCAAACCGGTGCAGGCCAGAAACAGAATAGGTCAAAGTTGTCATGTGGATTAGCGGTGGGATCAAGCGTCTGAGTGGCACGCAGCTGGACTAAGCCTGGGTGAGACAGGGAGACCCAGTCTCAAAACCAACAAAAAGATCGTCCAGTTTCTGTTCTAAATCATCAATTCTCCTCTCGGTTTTTCCCTAAGAACTCTCACCTCACTCTTTTGCTCTCCCTTCAGTTCCCTTCTTGATCTTTCTACCTACTGAGACTCTCTGCATTGAATGCAGTGCATTCTCATTTAGGATTCTAGTGGGAGTTTTGGCAGAAATATCTCTTCTGGAGTTTGAAAATGAGATTTTCTTACCCCATCGTATCTCTTCACTGTTTCAGAAATTCTCTTTGCTCATTTCCTCTGTATTTTTGCTGTTTCATTCCCCTCCCCCCTCCCTGTGGTGGCTTCCTTGCAATGCTTTTAGTTTTTTTCCTAACTTGAATAAGTGTTTTTCTCAGCTAAATCTGGTGCATTTCTAGGTACTCTGAGGTGGTACTGGGGAGCTAGGCATGCATGTAAGTTCTGGTCCCATGGGCTTGAAGAAGAAAAAGCTGATGCCTGGAGAAGAAAGGGGTGGAGGAACATAGAAGGGCAGGGCTGAAAGGGACCTTTGCAATGATCAACTACCACTTACCACTCTACATAGGAAGAAAATGAGGGTCAGAGAATGGACTTGGGAGCAGCTCAAGGTAGAGCAGGAGGTAATATCAGAGACAATAAGAGAAGCTCACCACGCTACTGGAAAGGAAGAAGTGAACACAGAAAGAAGGGCAGGAGTATTAGATAACAGAACATAAGAGGCACAAGGCTCCATAGTGGGAAAGCAAGGCCGTTTTTCAAGTGAGGCAACTGAGGATTAAGAGGGGAGGGAAGGTGGAGGATCAAGAACAGGCAGAAGGAGAAGAAATATTCCAAACCGACCAAAGCCAAAATGGGCAGGATGAATTTACCACGAATAGAGAGGACATACCATTTTCCTAAGTTACCTCGATCAGTCATAGACCAGCACAAGCGAGAACGCAAAAAGAAATGGATGAGGCCTGGCAAAATGAGGAAATGCCCGAGACTGAACGAAATCCACGAAAACCCAGAGAATGGATTCAGGTCCATGGGTGACTAGGGGTTAACAGGGAATTTTGTTGCAGAAAGAAAAACTGCAGAACTCTCTCTCTCTAAGCTAAGACAGTAAAATTGTGAGTTGTGTGGGTGAACTGAGAAGCAGGCTAGACAGACTCCCCAAAGCCTTCTGGATCCTTTCCTAGAGTTGTGGGACCTGAGTTCAAATTTGGCTTCTGATGTTTACATCAGTGTGAGCAAGGGCCAGTCCTCTCCCTCCCTCAGTTTCCTCCCCTGTAAAAGGAAACAGCTTTGCTAGATGGCCTTCCTCTTCCAGCCCTAACTCTATCTTGACCCTTGGGCCTGGGGACAGAGCAATGCCTGTGGCTCCCCTCCCTGCCTAGGGGTGTCCCTCAGGTCAGTAGACCCCTCCTCTGTCTCAGTCTCTCCCTTGCATTCTGCCATCCCTACGGGAAAGAGCAGGCTTCTTCCCTTTTTTGCTTGGGAGACCTTGAGTCAGTGAGTCTAAGGGCCTCCTGGGAGAGGTTGGCCTGGTTTCTCAAACTATCCATCCACTGGGGGGCAATGGGCTTAGATCTGGGGCGTCTGAGGGTCTAAGTCTGGGGAGGCCGAGCAGCCAAGGGAGTTTCTAGGACAATAAAGCCTCCATGGTTTTGTTTTATCCCATCCCTGAATGTGAACTGCCCCTTTGGGTCCCTCAGACATAGCAAGGCCTTTACCACATAAACAAGCTAGGCCCTCGACCTACCAGGGATAATGGGTAGGGGAGCTTTGTACAGGGCATTGAATATGTATGATGTAATATAAATAACTGTTATCTGATGAGGGAATTTTGTTTTGAGGTTATTCATGGAGATGTGTCAAGAAATTATTAATTAATGAATTGCCTGGATTATCTTAGAGCTCACAAAGATAAGAATTAAATAGGCCAACTGGCAGACCACATGGTGATCCAGAGGAGAGTTGGGTTTTCTTGATGAACACCCCTCCAGTGGCCACATGACAAGCCCCTCCCCACCCCAAGTAACCTGAAGAAGGCCTATCCATCCAGGGCTGAACTTGGCCATTTTTTAAAAATTGAAACATGCCCTGACAGAGATCCTCTTTGTCCTTCTTGCCTTGGCCACCTCCCGATTCACTGCTTACATGGCCTCTTGTTTAGAAACCAGGGGATGAGTGGGCCAAGCATCCAGTCCTGAAGGATACAGGTGAAAGGGAGATATGCCCGGGAATACAAAGAGAGGGCTGCCTGCATACAGAAGGCAAAGCTGTACTAACTTGCAGGAAACGTCAGCCGAAGAACTAAGTCTACTTATTTGCTCTCAGTTTTTCTCCTCTATTTGCATTTCTCAAAATTCTGTTTGGTACCCAGATCCTGGTGAAAACCCATTCCTCCTTCCCACTCAGAGAGGCCTCTTTCTGCATCATCACCTGAACATCAAGTGGCTGCCCCTTCTGTGAGCCTAACAGTGAAGCAGCAGCACCACAGAGACTCCTGATTGGCCTCGGTAAGTTGCAGGGTGAGACAGAACCCTTCCCTTCCTTGAACCCTAACTCCTCACTACAAAAACTCCAGTGATTTCTTAGTGGAAAAAGAAATACTTGGCTCGAGGCAATGCTCTCTTCTCTTGTTCTGCCCAAGTTTATAGAGATTTGCTGGGTTTGTATGCACATGTATGGTCAGTCTTCTTTCTGGTTCATTCTCCTTTGCTTACACAAAAATCCGGGGTTCCCTTTTTGGCTATTTACAGGCTGTTCCAAATGTCTTGGTGCAGGCCTGAGCTCTAATAACTCCAGATGACTGAGTGCTACAAGTTTTAAAAGATCATTTGATATTTTAAAGTTTCTTTTTTCTTTGTGAATTTTGGATACCAATTTTTTCATTTCAATTTTGACATGATGGGAGCCTCCTTCCAACTTGCATTGCATTTAAAAGTTTCTGGATGCTACTGTGTTAGATTCATGCATAGGTAAAGGCGATTCTCTTGCTTGGTCACCTTGGTCACCTGATCTAGCTGTACTAGATTTTTTCTTGGGGGATCATGGGAAAACTGTCTTATATCCATCACAATTTTGCTCTTTGAATTATCTTCAGGGTAGGATTGCACATGGAATCTTTTCAATCATTCTATATCAGCTGATGCGTGTTTTTAGAAAGTCTGAAAATCAGGTAATTAGCTCATGATGATGGTTCAGTTGAATTTTCAAAAGAAGCGTAGGAATATTTTAAAAATTAACATTATGTTCCAAGTGGTTTTTTCCCCTAAGTTTATGAGATTGCCAGCCTCTGAATCAGCTTTCCCATTACAGTCATGTTTTGTTTTGTTTTTTTTTTAGTGATGACATGGTTCTTCTTTCATTCTTAAAATCCAGGAGTTTGTGCCAAAGCAGAGAGGAGAAGGTTACTGCAACTGAGTATTGAGAAGGAGCACAGACATTGAAATGCAGAGTGAAGAATCCAAAACCAGCCAGGCAGATGTGGAGGAGAAGGCTGGCCCTATTCAAAGCCAGATGGCAGAGAAGCAAGGACCAGGTGTCTCCTCAAAGAAGAAAAATCCACCAGCCCAGGCAGCATCTGCCCAGCCTGAGATCCAGGGGGAAGAGGAACCCCAGGGAGCTGCTGCAAACCCTGGCCCAGCCCCTAGGCAGAGGCCTAATGTGCTTTCTTACCATGCTAAAATCTTCATGGGGCCCAAAAAAAACAGGAGAAAGTATGACCGAAAAGGCAGGCTGATTTGCAATGGTATCGATTTGTGTGATTGCCTGCTGGTTGATTGTGCCGGGTGCTTCAAGCCATGCCCCAGATGCAACTCCAGAAAATGTAGTGTTAAGTGTCGCCGGAATCGGAAGTGGGTTTACAATAAGGCAGCAGATGAATCTGGGGAGCTGGTCAGTGCCTTCCCATTTGCCTTTCCTGAATAGCTCCCGGCGACACTTGGCTCCCATTCTTTGGATGGTGGAAGTGGCTTTCTTAAAAATGAGTTTTAGGGCATGAGTAAAGGGTTGAAACGGTCCTAGTGAGAGCTGATCATTCCAGCATCAGCAAATAACAACCTCCTTCCTGAAATGCTTCCATCATTTTAAGATTTTTTCTTTTGTGTGGAAAAGAATCATTCCAGTCCTGTTGTCTTTCCACCCTCACTTGACATCACAGCCCTTTCCAAGTGTTTTTAGATTTTGAGACAACAAAGAAGCCTCAGTCCCTAAAGCCAGGAGTTTACTGTTGTTCATGTTGTCATTAGTGCTTGGAGTTTAAAAACAACATGTATTTAAGTGTTAACTGCTTCTGAATGTGACAATAAGATCCTATCCACCAATTGGTGGCAAATATTTGCTTGTAACAGTTTTACTTGTTGTTATGTTGTTGTATTTTGGATTCTTTCCGACTTCTCCACCCTAATCTTTCATGGTCAGTGATAGTCCAGAAATTGTTAACCTATTCAGATGTCTTCATAGACAAAATGGATAAGTATTGCTAGAGTAATAGCATGTCAAAGCAAAAAAAAAAAAAAATAAAACCATTTTGAATTCAAAGCTTGTTTTTAAGGTCAGAGAATTCCCTTCAGTTCAGAATGGAAGGACAGCTTTACACCACCATATCCAATAGGATACACCTGTCCAGGGAGGCACACCAATAGGGCAAAGGTAGGAAAGATGTCCCAAGAAGACTCCAAAAATATTCACAACAAGCCAGATGGGACTGGAAATGAGTGAACAAAAAATAGGGGCATTCAGATGGAGCAGAGCCCTGGGCCTGGAGTCAGGAAGACTCATCTTCCTGGATTCAAATTGGGCCTCAGATACTTCCTAGCTGTGTGCCCTAGACAAGTCATTTCACCTTGATAGCCTTTGTTTCCTCCTCTAAACCATGACCTAGAGACCAGAATGTCAAGCCACTGCAGTATCTTTGCACATGTTCCTTTGGATGTCAGCTGGACTTCCCACAATGTGCAGTGCCTTTGCCTGCTGACACTTGCTTGTTAAGACTTGTCAGTGGACTTGACAATTTGAGTGCGTGTATTTGAAAAAGGATGTGATCACTATGACTTTATTTCTGATATACAGCAGATGGAAGATATATGAATAGTTTTTCAAAATTTTCTTTTCTTTCCTCATGCTTTCCCTGCCGTCTTCTATTTTCTTGAATGCCCCCCTCCAAGTGGACCTGAAGACATTACGGTAGCCTTGGATCATTCCAGGGCCCCCTAGGGGGTAGTCTCACCATCTTGGGGAAGGGGATCTATGATCTTAAGCCTGGCTTTGGGAAAATCCCTTCCCCTCCCTGGGCCGCAGTCTCTTCCCCTGTAAATGGAGGCAGCATTGCTAGATGACCTTCCCCTTCCAACAATAACGCCATGCTGCTCCTAGGGCCTAGGGGCAGAGTAGCTCCTCGGGCTTTCCCTCCATGTCCCTCCCTCCTGTTGGGCAACCCTCTGCCCAACCCGCCCCTCCCATCTGTCTGCTCCTTCCTGGGTCTTTGCCTGCATCCCTTTGTCCCTAGGGGATATAGCAGGTACCATCCTTTCTGTGCTTGAGAGACTTTGAGGCAGGGAGTGTCTGAGGGACTCCTGAGAGAGGTAGGCTTTCCCTTTCATCCTTTTCTACTGTGGGTGGGCAAGAGGTGGATGTCTTTGGGAGGGGAGAGGCCTGGTAGTTCTCATTTTCATTCCTACATCTTTTGCGTGGAAGGCCAATGAACAAGTGTCTAGGGAACAGAGCCGAGGTAGGCCCCCTTGCTCACTCTTCTCCATCCCGAGATTCTTAATCTAGTGCAAGCTGAGCTCCTCCACAAGAATCACTCCCCCAGCGATCCCAAAGTCTCCTTCCTTCACCCCTGCTGGCCCCCTTTCCTTGCTCCCAGACCTTCCATGGAGGGAAGGGCTTTGCCCACTCCACCCCTGCTGTAAAGGGTGTCCTGATCACAAAGCACTGGTCTGGCCCCAGCTGCACGTTGGTGAGCACTACTTATTGATCAGTTCATGGACTGGCTTCCTGATCTCGTTCCCCCCCTCCCCTGCCCAACCGCCCCCTGCCTTTGCAGTTCCCGCCCTTTCCTGGCAGGGACCCTGGGGCAAACACCTACGGGGGTTACAGTTTAGGGCTGGACTCGAACTCTGCACCTCCTGCCCTGCCCCGCCCCCTTACTACCGCCGATGCCACCCCCTCAGTAACGCGGCGCCTGCGCACTGGGTTTTCCCACCCAGAGCCTGGGAGTCTGGCAAGCCTCTGGTTGGGCTCCTAATCTGGGAAGTGCGGGACACCACTGGGCCTCAGCTGCCACTTGGGTAAGATGGGGTCTACCAATCCCAGGGCCCCCTGGGCTCCTCCCGGGGCTCAGTTTCCCTAGGTGTAAGGGAGGGTGGGGGTAGGGAGGCCGCCAAAAGGGGCCCTGGAGAATGCTGGCATCCATGCCCCACCTCTGGGACGCTAAGTCAGCGCCTCCCTTGCCTGTAAAAGGCGCCTGTGGGAGTCCCCTTCCACGCCCCAACCCCATCTTGTGCCTGTTGGGGGCAGAGCAGCGCCTGGACCTCCCCTTCCTCCCCCAGGGTGCCCCTGTGGGTGGCCAAGCCCTCCCCTGGCGCCCCTCGCCCGTCTGCCCTTCCCCTCTCAACCCTGCCCCTCTGAACCCTTCCCCTCTCAACCCTGCCCCTCTGAACCCTTCCCCTCTCAGCCCTTCCCCTCTGAACCCTTCCCCTCTCAACCCTGCCCCTCTCAACCCTTCCCCTCTCAGCCCCGCCCGTCTCAGCCCCGCCCCTCTCAGCCCTTCCCCTCTCAGCCCTGCCCCTCTCGGCCCCGCCCCCTCTCAGCCCTGCCCCTCTCAGCCCCGCCCCCTCTCAGCCCCGCCCCCTCCTCCCCTGCATCGCATCCTGCCATCCCTAGGGGGCAGAGCAGGCTCCTTCCTTTTGTGCTTGGGAACAGTTGAAGCAGGGAGTCCCTGAGGGCCTCCTGGGAGAGGTAGGCCTCGTTTCTCCTCCTTGGTCGTCCTCGGTGGGGGGCCATGGCGCAGGTGTGGGGGGGCCGAGGGGCTGGGGCCTGCGGTGCCCGGTTTCTCATCCATCGCCATCCTGGGGGGCGCTGGGCGTGTCTGGGGGCCGAGCCCCGGGAGGCCGCTTTTCTCACGCTTCCCCATCCTCGGTTGGGGGGAGCAATGGCAGGGGGTGTGGAGGAGGGGCAGAATGCAGCTAGGCCTCGTTTTTTGTCCTCCATCTTTGGGAGGGCCAAGGGGTGGGGGTGGGGGTGGGGGTCATAGCCCCTGTTGGCCTCGTGTCTCATCCTGCGCCATTCTTTGGGTTGAGGGAAGGCCAGTGGGCGGAGATCTGAGGGGAAGGACGTAGGCTGCTAGGCCTGGATTCTCAGCCTGCGCCATTCTCTGGGCGGGCCCACTGGCGCGGGGGTCAGGGCGGGAGTTTGGGGGGGCAGAACCCCGATAGGCCTCCTTTCACGTCCTGCTTCCTTGGGGTTCCGAACCGACCCCAGCAGCCCTGGTTTCTCATCTCTCTCCATGCCCTGGGTGGGGCAGATTCGGGGGCCTGGGGGGGCCAGAGCCCCGGTAGGCCTCGTGTCTCATCCTTCGCCGTATTTTGGGTGGCGGAGGGGGCCAATGGGCGAAGGTCTGTGGGGGGCAGAACCCAGTCGTCTGCACTTGTCATCCTTGGCCATCCTGTGGGGCGGGTGCAATGGGTAGCGGTCTGGGGGAGGCATTCCCCGGTAGGCGTCCTTCCTCACCCTTCTCCATGCTCTGGGGGCTAAGACGTGTGGAGTCTGGGGGGTGGAAGCCCCAAAGGCCGCTTGTGGGGGCCCTGAAGCCTGGATGGTTGTGTTTTCTCCCGTGACTGACTTCCAGGAGCCGCTGCCCCGGGCCCCTCGCGCCTGGCGAGGCCTCACCCAATGGCCATCTACCACCTTGGACAACCGGGAATGGGGTGGTGGGGGGGGGGCAGTGTCTACAGGGCATTCTGCTGAGAGATAGTTAATGTAACCAGATGTTGTGCTATGAGGTTATTTTTCTTCAGTTGTTATGTAAATGAGCTTTCTCGAAGGGCTGAGGACTGCATTTAAGTGAATCGTGGAAAACTAGGTGGAAATGTTATTTACTGATTAATAAGGAAGGAGTTAAGAGACCCCTGGATCGCCCTAGTTCTTGAGGTGACGCTAGTGGCCCACAACTGGTCTGTTGCTGCACAGGAGGGGAGGCCCTAGCTGGTGTCCCTGTCTGGGGGCTTATCTCTCCCTCCCCCAACCTATCCCCAAGAGCTTGCTGCCAAGAGCCCCCTGAAATAGCCACGTTCCTGCTGGGACCTAAGACTGTGTAGGGGGCGCTGGGGAAGGCCCATCCTTCCAATGCCAGGGCAGGGAGAGATGGACTGATCGTCCTGCCACCAGACCTGATCCCCCATTCCTCTCGATCTGCCCAATCAAAGGCAGACAGAACATTGAAATGAGAATCAGGAGATCTGGGTTCTGACCCCTATGCAGAGATAAAAGAGACCTGTGAGATCAAGGATCGTGTTTATCCTCTAAGGGCCTCAGTTTCCCCTTGTAGAAAACGAATCACTGGGACTCAGTGTTCTCTGAGCGAACAAAGTGGTACCTTAGAACCCAAAGAACTGGGGACTGAGCAGTGTGATTAATGGGCATCGGGGAGCTGAACGTTTGGAATCACTGATGTCTTCTGAAGACATAGGTTTTCCCTTTCCTTACGAGAGGTCAGGTGGCATCCTCCAGCAGGATGTAAGCTCTCTGAGGGCCAGAAGGGTTTTCTTCCTCTCCGTGGCTTCCCTAGCCTAATTAGGCCAGTGCCTGCCACCGACAGAAGAGGCACCGTCCGCACGGAGAGGCGGCCAGGAGAGTGAGCACTCCCGGCCATTGGCCCCTCTGTGGCGCCTCACCCTGGGAAACACGCTAGGTCAGGGGAGCTCCCTCTCGTCACTCTCCTGGTTTGGCGGAAACCCCACTCGGTAACCCCCGTGTCTCTTTTTGTTCCAGGTTTGTCCAGGACCAAGACTTAGCTGGTGGAAGGCTCCAAAGGCAAGTGACCCATAGCAATTAAAGCCCAGATGCAGTGGGTGGCAAGACCCGGCCCAGGGCTGTTGGTGTCTGCAGCCATTCAGACTGCCCTGGCCAGGCCTTCCTCTTTTCCCTCCAGGTCCTAGCGAGCTCTCTGCTTTGTCGGGAGGCCCGAGGGACAGTCTCGGTGTGAGCCTAGCTCCCGTCTGGGCTCCTGTCTTGAAACCCCGTGCAGGGGCTTGTGCCTCTGAGCCTCTCTGACCAGGTTGGACCCTGCTCACTGCATCGGGGTGGCGGGGGTAGGGGGCGCTTAGTCAGCCTCTGAGCATCCAAGTGCAGGGGCCCGGATGAAAGGGATGGGGCCTTTCTGCAGAGAGGCAGGGTCTCCGTGACCACTGGCCTTGGCAGGTCTTCTTGGCCGCTTTTGGGTCATGTACGCCAGGGCCAGTCTGTTGAGGTCCATGTAGCCCTTGTTAGAATAAGCTTGTTTCTCACCCAAAGAGGAAGGGAATGCTAAATGGCCCTTAGGAGTGTCAAGTTAGGGAGCCTTGTTTCCAGCCTCACCTTTGTAAACATTGTCCATTCTCTTTATCCCTCTGGACTTAATGGCCACAAACCCAGGGAAGGAGAAAGGAAAGGGATCAAGCCTTTATTCTCACCTGCAACAGGCCAGACTCTGTGCTAAAGTGCTTTCCAGGTAAATAGCTCATTTGCTCTTTACCAAAACCCTGGGAGGTAGGTGCTATTCTCACTCCCATTTTACAGTGGAGCAAAGCGAGCCTGGTCTGGGGCAGCACAGCTCTCAAGTGCCTGAGGCCAGCTCTGGCCTAGGGTTTTCCCGGGGTTGAATGCTGGTGTTTTTGAAGGAAGAGATACCTCGTTTAACCAGGCAGTGACAAAATGGCCCTGCCTGTCCCTCTACACCTTTTCTTTCCCCAGCTGGGGATGTAAATGAAATTGGCTCATCTTTTGTCAGGTGATACCCACCATGCCCCGTTCAGTCCCCCACTGGAAACACCACCTTGTTCAAACCTGTTGCCTGCATTGAACACACCACGTAAATCTGCTGTCTGACCACACGCCCTGAAGCTGATCTCAGTGAAGAAATAGAGCATTTCCCCCCATTTGGTATCACCCCTTTCCATCCTCCCATCCCTGAGTACAAGCTCTCCTTTAAAACAGGTCAGTTTGGTCTCACAGCTCCACTGCCCCTATCCGTGGGTCACACCTTGTTCAGGCTACTAGCACTCAGGAGGCCCTGAGGCCAGGGGCCTCAACCTCCAGTACAAAGGTTTCCCTGAAGGCCCAGTTGACTGAGAAAAGCTCAAAGCAGCATTCTCTCCCTTGCAAGCTATTGTTTCTTCTGATCCGCATTTCCCAATTCCACATGAATGTGGTTTGGGCTTCCCCCACCTCAGGGCACTGTGTGGACTCTGCATCTCAGCAAATCTCTAAGATTCTAATTGCAGAGAAAGTGCCAGACTCCAGAGGGAGGAGTAAGGGGAGTTTTCTCACCTGGGAGCTCAGTAAGGCTAGGAGAGGACAGCTGCAGCCCCTAACCAGCCTGCCTGGAGAGGGGTCCCTTTCCTCATCTGAAAACGACCTCTTCGTCTCCTTTGGCCTCAGTTGCAGGAGATCAGGTCCTGCCTGCCCTTCCTCTGTGGCGGTGACGGCTGAGAAACTTCGTGTACTGTAGGCCATCTGGCCCTCTCCAGCCCAGTGGTTCTGCTTTCCACAGGAGGGAAGCTGAGGGGCTGGGGACCGTGGGGAGGGAGGACTCCCAGGCTAGGCTTTCTCCCCACCTCGTCCCACCTTGCTCCAGCTCTGATGGCTGTGGTGTGCCTTCCTGGGAAGAGGGTGAAAGAAATGTTGCTTGAAATGGCCACAAATGGAGGGGAGTTTGTAGGCCACAAGAGCTGGGCTTCCAGAAGACCAGGGCCAACGGATGTGGCGATGTCCTGGACGGCTTGAAGGAAGGCGATAGTTGAGAAGGAGGAAGAGAAAGGAGCAAGAGGTTGGACTTTCCAGCCATGGCTGGTGACCCAAGCTGGGGAGCCAGGCTGACAAGGGGTACATGGATAGACCCAAAGGCAGAGGAGATTTGTGGAGAGGACAGGCCACCGTTTCAGGCCTTAGGGTCAGCTGCTTTGATAGTCCTGGTACAGGTCGGGGAATGAGAATGGGTGAGGGGGGACAGAAGAAGCAAAGGGGACACAGGAGATCCGGCCTGGGCCAGGCTTGTTTGCTCCTTTCAGGGGCCCTCCTCAGTCTGCTTTCCCCCATCGTCCTCCCTCCTTTGGGGGGTTGCTGAAGGTTGCTCCTAGTGAGCCTAGGTGCCTACTGTCGTTCCCAGGGTCACGCAGCGGCATCCAAGAACGCCCGAGGCAGCAAGAGAAGCTGCCTTGCAGTGAGCGAAAATGAGTACGTGTTCTCGGTTGTCTAAGAAAAAGAAGGAGAAGGCTGCGAGTGTGGAGACCCAGGAGGTCAGAGAAGAGCATGAGGTGAGAGTTGAGGCTGAGGAGAGTGCAGGAGTGGAGAAGAAGGCGCCTTGTGGAGAAGTACCAGGCAGCTGCAGTGGTGCATCAGGTCCCAGTGGTAGCAGTGCCACCTCCGCTGTCCAGATTGGCTCGAGCGTCCAGATGGCATCCCCAGTGCAGATCAGCCCAGGTAGTCAGGTCGGCTCCAGCGTCGACCCTGGCACCATTGTCCAGGTGAAGTCCCGCGGCCGCGGGCGCCCCAGACGCCGTGGGCTCGGGGGCTCTGCCCTCACCAGGGGAGGCCTGCTGCACGAGCAGGGGCAGAGCAGCCCCCATGACCTGACTGCCCTTGATGTCCAGATCAGTGAGCAGGAAGAGATCATCCCCCGTGGGCGAAGCCGAGGCCGCCCGCGTGGCAGCCGTGGGCGTGGTGTGCGTGGGCGCGGCAGCCGTGGGCGTGGGCGCGGCAGCCGTGGGCGTGGGCGCGGCAGCCGTGGGCGAGGCCGCCCCCGTGGTGGAGGCAGCTCCCGGGGCCAAGCCTACCCCCATGGCCAACCCAGCCCCTACAGCCATGCTGGATCTCAGGCTCAAGCAGGGCCCAGTGATGAAGGCAGGCCAGATGACCAGGCCAGGCCCACTGACCAAGCTGGCCCCCGCTCAGCTCAGCCACCTGGGAGGCTCCCACGTGGCAAGAAAGACATGAGGAAATACGACGAGAGAGGCAGGCTGATCGTGAATGGAGAAGACCTCTGCGACTGCCTGCAGAGAATGTGCGTGGGCTGCTTCTACCCGTGCCCCGAGTGCCAGTCCACCAAGTGTGGGCCCACCTGCCGCTGCAACCGAGAGTGGGTTTACGAGGACATTACCGACGAGGGTGGAGAAGTCTTCAGCACCTTCCCGTTTTCCCATGCCAAGTAAGGGCCCGAGCCCCACCTGGCTCTCTGTGTCTCTGTGTCTCTGTGTCCGTGTGTCTCTTCTTCTTGGCCCAGCGTCACTGCCTGGACAAGGAGCTGGGTTGGCAATCTGCACTCCTGCGGGCTCCCTAGCCGCATTGCCGTGAGCACCCCACGACCTTGCCCACACGTTTCTCCCAGATGCCTTTACTCTGAGGCCACATGCAGCTGAAAAACACAAGGCCTTCCACCCGTATGCCCATCCTGCTGGAGATTTCCTACTGAAGTCTCTCCTAACGCTGGTGTTTGGAACTTGTCTTCCACAGAAGGTGCAGTGTCATTCCTACCCTGCCCCTCTTCCTGCCTCAGGTGTCCCTAGAGCCAGGCCAGAGTTCTTCTCCAGGTTCCTCCAAGTCTCTTTCGTTTTTCCGTTAATGCTAGATCACAAAGACAAAGACAAAATCTTCTCCGCCCCCCCCACCCCCCCCCCCCCCGATGTATGCGTTGTCATGTCTGCACGGCCATGTATGTGTCTCTTCTATCTTGTGTCTGTGTTGTTTTGGTTTTGGTTCTGTGGTTCTAGAGTTGAACTCTGACAACTACCACTCGCCTCACTCCTTTTTTGTTCTCATCTTGTTGCAGGTATTAAGGAGCCTGGATTCTCCTGGGACTCTCCTCAGAGTCTCTCTTCTGCAGCTTATGGAGTGGAAAAATATATACAAATATCTTTAAGAAAATTGCCATATCCCAGAGCAGAAGAATATATATTGTTAAAGTGAAAGCAGATGAAAAAGAATAAAAAAAAATTTGTGAAGTTAATTTATCGTTGCTTTCATTTGAGAACAGCAGGCAGGGAGGATGTACCTTCTCTGTCCCGGGCACTGGGCTGAACTGTGGGGAGCCAAGGGCAAAGCTCAAACAGTCCCTGCCCTCAAGCGGTTTCCTTTCAGCCCCTGCTGGCATCTGGCAGATGGAGAAGGGCGCTCTGGCGGTGATCCAGCCTGCCCAGCTGCACCTCTCTGTTCATTCCCCAGAAAGAATGGTAGAGACTGCTAATCTCTCCCCAGGGCAACACACACACACACACAGAGACACACAGACATATACACACAGAGACACACACACACACAGACACACACACACACACACACACACACACACACACACACGACCAGAAGAGGATAAAGAAAGGAGGGGGAATTGGTATGCTGGCCAGGTTTGACACAGCAGCAAAACGGGATGGGGAAGGGCCTCAAGCCCTGTCTTGGGAAGATGGGACAGTGAGTCTGGAGAAGGGAAGACTTGGGCAAGTAGTGGCACTTGCTCACCCTCTTCACAGCTAGGGTGGGCAGCCCTCATTGGAGGGTGGCATGTGGGAGAGGAATGATCCTGCTTCCCTTTGACCCCAGAGGGCCACAAACAGGCAGGATGGCTCGAAATTGCAGGGAGAATTTGACCTGGATGGGAGTGAAAAGGGCTGTGTAGAAGCCTGAGGATTTCCTGCACACTGGATGATTTCAACCAGGTGGGACACAGGATTCACGCCTGTAGCCCATTTACTTTTAAGCCAGAGACACTACTTACACTCTGTCCTCAGTTGCTAAACACTTAAATCTCTCCACACGTGCAATCCAACTTTATTAGTCAGGAAGCGACATGAACCACAGCAGTGTCTCCGCAGGAGCCAGCAACCTGCTTCCTAGGAGGTGGGAGTAAGTATCTTATCTACTGGCAGTCACGGCAAGGTGCCCTCTCCCCAGACGGGGGTCGTGTGTCTCCTGCCAAAGTGAGGTTCAGCAAGTCTCCCTAACTCTGCACTGCCCCTGGGCAAACACTGGCTGCTCAGGGTTCTTTGACTCAGTTGGTCATAGGGAGGCATGAAAGGTTTTTGCCACCAGCAGGTGTATGAACCTAGAAGATGAGTCTTTCAGTGGCATGAATGGTGTGTTGGGTGGGGGAGACAGTGGGCTCGTGCAGTAGTCCATGGGGAGCGCGCTGAGAAGATGCACAGTCACAGCAGGAATGGAGAGGAGGAGACATGCAAGATGTCTATCTAACTGGAATCAGTTAGAGAGAGTGGCCTCTTTCAATAGTTGGAAAATTATGAAACTGTTTACAATCTGGTATCGATTTGCGTGATTGCCTGCTGGTTGATTGTGCCAGGTGCTTCAACCCATGCCCCAGATTCAACTCTCAGAAATGTGGAATCAAGTGCTGCCGCAATCGCGAGTGGGTTTACAATAAGTTGGCAGATGAATCTGGCGAGCTGGTCAGTGACTTTCACTTTGCCTTTCCTAAATAGGGTCCTGGTGACACTTGCCTCCCTTCCTTTGGAGGGTTGAGCTGGCTTTTATTAAAGAGAATTTAAGGACGTGGGCAAAGAGTTGCCATGGTCCTAGTGACAACTGCTCATTCCATCATCAGCAAACAATATCCACGTCCAAATGATTCCATCTTTTAGGGTTTTGGTTTTTGTTTTTCCATAGAAAGGAGAATAAGTCATTCCCCCCTTGTTATCTTTCCAGTTTCAGTTATCACCTCAGCCAGGTCAGACGTGTCTTTAGATTTTGAGAAAAGAAAGGAGCCTGAGTCACTAAAGCCAGGAGTTAACTGTACTTCTTGTGGTCATTAGTGCTTGGTGGTTCAAAAAGACCAATTTAAGTGTTAACTGCTCCTGAACGTGAGAATAAGATCCTATACACCAATTTGGGGCAGACGTTTGCTTGGGACAGTTTTACTTGCTGTTAGGTGGTTGTATTTTAGATTCTTTCTCACTCCTCCACTCTAGTCTTTCACGTTCAGTGATAGTCCAGAAATTGTTAATCTATTCAGATGGCTGCATAACCAAAGTGCATAGGTATTGTTCGAGCAATAGCATTTAAAGAAAAAAAAAAAGTCATTTTGAATTCAAAGCTTGTTTTTAATGTGAAAGAATTCCCTTCACTTCAGCAACCAAGCATGGCTCTAGACCACCATATCCAATGGCGTACAGCTGTGCAGGGAGGCACACCATTAGGGCCAAGGTAGGAAAGATACCCCAACAAGACGCGAAAAAGAGTCACAATCAGCCAGATGTGACTGGAAATGGGTGAATAAAAAATAGGGGCCTTTGGATGTGGCAGTGGCTGCAGCCCTTGGCCTGCAGTCAGGATGACTTATCTTGCTCGATTCAAATTGGGCCCCAGATCCTTCCTAGCTGTGTGCCCTGGGGAAGTCACTTCACCTTGCTTGCGTCTCTTTTCTTATCTGTACAATGAGCTAGAGACCAAAATGTCAAAGCACACCAGTATCTTTGCACAGGTTCTTTTGGATGTCTGCTGGACTTCCCACAATATGCAGCACCCTCGCCTGCTGACACTTGCTGGTTAAGAATGGACAGTGGAGTTGACTTGTTCTGTGTGTATTGGAAAAAGGAAGTAATCACTATGACTTTAATTCTGGTAGACAACAGATGGAAGACACATGTATGGTTTTTGAAAATTTTCTTCTTTTCTTTCCTCATGCTTCCCCTGCCTTCTTCTATTGGATCTGACCCCTCCACCCATAGCCTCAAGTTCCATGGAGAATATTCCCATCCTCTTGGGTCACTGCAGCACCCCCAGGGGTAGACCCACCATCTTAGGGAAGGGGATCTATGATCCCATTCCTGACCTTGAGCAAGCCTCTCAACCTCATGGGGCCTCAATTTTCTCCTCTATAAATGGAGGCAGCTTTGCTAGATTACCTTCATCTTCCAGCCCTAACTCCACCTTGCCCATGCTGGGGCAGAGTAGCTCTTCCCACTTTCCCTCCATGCCCCTGCCTTCCCGGGGGTGCCTCTCTGTCAAACCCTACTCCTCCCCTCTCTCTGCACCTTTCTGGACCCTTGCCTGCATCCTTTGTCCCTAGGGTCTAGAGCAGGCTCCTTCCTTTCTGTGCTTGGGAGTCTTGGAGGCTGGGTGTCAGTCAGGGAGTCCTGAGAGAAGAAGGCCTTGTTTCTCATCCATTCCTCCTCTAGGGGAACAAAGGCTGGGGGTCTGTGGGACAGGCAGAGTCCTGGTAATTCTCATTTTGATTCCTCCATATTTGAGTGGAAGGCCAATGACCAAAGGTCTTGGGAGCCTGGCCCAGGGAGGCCCAGGTGCTCATCCTTTTCCATCCTTCTTGTGGAGAGGAGAGGGGCAGGGATCTGGGGAAGGGGCAGAGCTCTGGAAAGAGCCTCAGGGAAACTGAAGGCAATATTATTGTGCTTCATCTGGGGACTCAGTTCCGATCAGCCCCTTGGCCACCTGGGAATGTCCAGGGCAGCTGTCTACAGGGCATTCACTAGAGGCCATGTGATGTCGTAGGATGTCATTTACATGTTATGCCTTACGGACTGACACATAAATAATGCATACTTGATGAAGGGGCCAAAGGCTTTGAGCTTGGGTGATTGGTGGAGATCCAGGATGGGAAGGTGAGGAACAGGGGCTTGAATGGCCTAAAAGAGTGTCAGCCCCGTGGTCAGTGCCTAATGCAGCAGGTGCACCCAGTATGTTTCCCAGCGATGCCAGGGAACTGGCAAGCAGGCTGGACAGACTGGCTCCTGGGCTGTTCTCTAGATGTGCAGGATCTGGGATGAAATTTGGCTTCTGTGAGCAAGGGCCAGTCCTTCCCCTCCCTGGGCCTCAGTGTTGTCCCCTGTAAAAGGAGGCAGCTTTCCTAGATGACTGTGGGAGGTCCTTTGAGTCCCCAAATCCATCTTTCCCCTAGGGCCTGGGAGAAGAGCAGTGCTCCCCTCCCTCCCTGGAGTTGACTCTCTGGCCCCTCCTTCTCCTGTCTGCCCCTCCCCCTCTCCTCCCCTCCATTACATCCTGCTACCCCTAGAGGGCAGTGCAGGCTTCTTCCTTTCTGTGCTTGGGAAAGCTCGAGACAGGGAGTCTGTGAGGGGCTCCTGCAGAGGTAGGCCTCGTTTCTCATCCTTTGCCATTCTCTGTGGGAGGGGCAATGAGGGAGATCTGAGAGGGCATAACCACAATAGGGTTCATTTCTCATCCTTTTCCATTCTTTAGATGGTAGGGGCCAATGGGTGGGGCTCTGGGGAGACAGAGCTCTGAAGGCACCTTCTGGGGCCTTTGAAGCCTGTGTGATTGTGTTTTATCCCAGGCCTGAGTTCAAGGAGCCTCTCTCTGGCTCAGGCCTCTGGAAGGCCTCACCCAAGGGCCATCTACCCCCTTGGCCAGCCAGGAATGGGGGTGGGGGCATGTGTCTACAGGGCATTCAGCACAGAGTGATCTAATGTAAGAAAATGATGTGTTATGTGGTTATTATTTTATTTACTTATTATGTAAATGGTCTTTCACAAAGGCCTGGGGCTCTGCATTTAGGGGAATCATGAAAACTAGGTGGAAATGTAATTTACTGATTAATAAGAAAGGAGTTAAGAGACCCCTGGCTCATCCTAGGTCCTGGGGAGAGGGAAGTGGCCCACATCTGAGGTACATGACCTCTTGTCTATTGCTGGACAGGAGGGGAGGCCCTACCTGGTGTCCCTGCCTGGGGACTTATTCCTCCCTCCCACAGTCTATCCCCATTGGCTTGCTGCCAAGAGCCCCCTAAAATGGCCATGTTCCTGCTGGGCCCTTAAACTGCATAGGGGGCCACTGAGAGGGTCCATCCTTTCAGGGACAGGATAGGAAGAGATAGGCTGATCATCCTGCCACTGGACCTAATCCCCGCCCCCACTCCCCCCATGCTCTCCACCTGCCCAATCAAAGACAGAACATTGAACTGAGAATCAGGACATCTGGGTTCTGACCCCTGTCCAGACATGAAAGAAACGTGTGAAATCAAGGAGAGTGTTTAGCCTCTAAGGGCCTCAGACATAGGTTTTCCCTTTCCTCACATGAGGGCAGGTGGTATCCCCCAGCAGCATGTAAGCTCCCTAAGGGCCAGAAGGGTTTTGTTGTTCGCTTTGGCTCTCTTGGCACCATCCACATGTGGACTCTGCCAGGAGAGTGAGCACTCCTGGCCCCTCTGTGGAGTCTCACCCTGGGAAACACACTAGGTCAGGGGAGCTCCTTCTGGTGACTCTCCTGGTTTGGCAGAAACCCCATTCATTAACTCCCATGTCTCTTTTTGTTCCAGGTTTGTCCAGGACAAAGACTTAGCTGGAGGAAAACTCTAAAGGCAAGTTACCCATAACAAATAAAGCCCAGATGCAGTGGGTGGCAAGATCCAGGCCCAGGGCTGTTAGTATCTGCAGCCATTCAGCTCACTGCCCTAGCCAGGTCTTCCTCTTCTCCCTCCCACCCCTAGCGAGCTCTCTGTTTTGTAGGGAGTTCTCTGGGACATTCCCAGTGTGAGCCCAACTCCATTATGGGCTTCCGTCCTGGAGCCTCAGGCAAGGGCTTCTGTCTCTGAGTCTCCCTGCCCAAGGCTGCCCCAGCTCACTGCCTCGGGGAGGGGGAGAGATTGGGGGATCATTCAGCATCTGAGGATTCTGAGTGCAGGGGCCCAGATGAAAGGGGTGGGGCCTTTCTGCAGAGAGGGAGGGTCTCCATGACCATTGGCCCTGGCAGGCCTTCTTCGCCTTTTTGGGATCATGTACCCCAGGGACAGTCTGTTGAGGTCCATGTAGCCCTTGTCAGAATAAGCTTGTTTCTCACTCAAAGAGGAAGGAAATGTTAAATTGCCCCTAGGAGTGTCCAGTTAGGGAGCCTTGCTTCCAGCCTCCCCTTGGCACACATTTTCACTTCTCTTAATTCCTGTGGACTTAATCACCATAAATCTAGGGAAGGAGAAAGGAAAGGGTACAGGCCTTTATTCCCACTTGCAATGGGCCAGGCTCTGTGCTAAAGTGCTTTCCAAATAAATAGCTCATTTGATCTTTTCCACAACCCTGGGAGGCAGGTGCTATTCTCATGCCCATTTTACAGCTGAGCAAACTGAGGCTGGTCCAGGGTAGCACAGCTAGGAAGTCCCTGAGGCCAGCTCTGACCTCCCGTCTTCCTTGCGTTAAATTGCTCCTGTTTTTGAAGGCACAGATATCTTGTTTAACAGCAGTGACAAAATGGCCCTGCCTGTCCCTCTACACCTTTTCTTTCCCCAGCTGGGGATGTAAATGACATTTGCTCATCTTTTGTCAGGTGATACCCACCATGCCCCCTTCACTCCCCCACTGGAAACACCGCCTTGTTCAAACCTATTGTCTGCATTGAACACACCATGTAAATCTGCTGTCTGACCACATGCACTTAAGTTAATTTCAGTGAAGAAATAGACCATTTCCCCCATTTGTTATCACCCCTTTCCATCCTCCCATCCCCGAGTACAAGCTCTCCTTTAAAACACATCAGTTTGGTCTGGCAGATCCACTGCACCTATCAGTGGGTCACACCTTGTTCAGGCTACTAGCTCTCAGGAGGCCCTGAGACCAGGGGCCTCAACCTCCAATACAAAGGTTTCCCTGAAGGCCCAATTGCCTGAGAAAACCTCAAAGGAGCATTCTCTCCCTTGCAGACTATTGTTTCTTCTGATCAGCATTTCCCAAAGTACAGAGAAAGTGCCAGACTCCAGAGGGAGGAGTAAGGGGAGTTTTCTCACCTGGGAGCTCAGTAAGGCTAGGAGATGACAGCTCTAGTCCCTAACCAGCCTGCCTGGAGAGTGGCCCTTGTTTAATGGGAAAACTGCCCTTCATCTCCTTTGACCTCTGTTCCTGAAGACTGGGTCCTGCCTGCCCTACCCCTGTGGCAGGGATGGCTCAGCAGCTTCATGCACTGGAGCTCATCTTCCTCTCTCCAGCCCAGTGGTTCTGCTTTCCACAGGAAAGAAGCCAAAGGGCTGGAGATGGAGTTGGGAGGCTCCCAGAGTCGCCTTTCTCCTCACCTCCTCCCACCTTGCTCCAGCTCTGATGCTGTGGTTTCCCTTACAGTGAATGGGGTGAAAGAAATGGTACTTGAAATGGTCACAGATGGAGGGGAGTTTGTCGGTCAAGGAGCTCAGCTTCCAGAAGACCAGTACCAATGAGTCAAGCCTGGAAGGCTTAGAGTAAGGTGAAGGTTGAGGAGGAGGAGAAACGAGCAGTAGGCTGGCCTTTCCAGACATGCCTGGGAGATTGGGTGGCCCACACTGGAGAGCCAGGGTCACAAGGGGATAGATACACACAAAGGAAGAGCTGATCTGTGGAGAGGATAGGCCACCCTCTCAAGTCTTACTATCAGCTGCTTTGATGGTCCTGGTACAAGTGGGAGAATGAGAATTGGGAAGGGGGGAAACAAAATGCAAAGGGGAAAGAGGAGATATGACCTGAGCCAGACTTAGCTCCTCCTTTCAGGTGACCTCCTCAATCTGGTTTCCCCCATCCTACTTTTCCCTCATTTGGGGAGGTGCTCAAGGAACTCCCTGTTTGCAGAGGCCTAGCTGAGGCTCCATACCTAGCCAGTACCCTTGTCCCATGTACTTTCTCGGTCCCTGAATCTAATGTCCCTCCATGCTAGTGTACATAACCTGGCTTCTAGTGACCCTATGTGTCTACTGTCCTTCCTAAGGTATACCGCAGCCACTTCCAAGAGTGCTTGAGGCAGCAAGAGAAGCTACCTTCCAGTGACGGAAAATGAGCACCTGTTCTCCGTTGTCTAAGAAAAAGGACAAGGTTGTGAGTAAATCAGTTCACCTCATGAAGAAGCAGGTCGAGATGGAGGTGGTCGAAGATGAGCATCAGGTGACAATTGAGGCTGAGAAGAAGGCAAGAGCCCAGAAGAAGAAGCTGACTGCTGGGGAGAAAAAAGGCAAGGATGGTGCTGCAGCAGGGGCCCGTGGTGGTACTGGCGACTGTGGCAGAGATGGTGACCGTGGCCGAGGTGCTGGCCTCAGAGGACGTGGTGGCCGTGGCAGAGGTGTTAGCCACAGTAGAAGTGGTGGCCGCGGTGGAGCTGCTGGCCGGGGCCGAGGTAGTGGCCGTGGCCAAGGAAGGGCCCGTGGCCGAGGTGGTTCCCGTGGCCGAGCTCGCCCCTGGGGCCTTGTTGACCAAGCCACGCCCTGTAACCAATCCGGGCCCTATGACCAAGTTGGCCCCTATGACCAAGCCAAGTGCGATGACCAAGTTGGGTCCTGTGACCAAGCCGGGCCTGATGACCAAGTTGGGACCTACGACCAAGCCAAGCCCGATGACCAAGTTGAGACCTATGACCAAGCCAAGCCCAATGACCAAGTTGGACCCGATGACCAAGTTGGGCTCGATGACCAAGCCAAGCCCGATGACCAAGTTGGGCCTGATGACCAAGCCAGGTCTGATGATCAAGCCAGGCCTGATGACCAAGCCAAACCTGATGACCAAGTTGGGCCCTCTGACCAAGCCAGGCCTGATGACCAAGCCAGGCCTGATGACCAAGCCAAACCTGATGACCAAGTTGGGCCCTCTGACCAAGCCAAGCCCGATGACCAAGTTGGGCCCGATGACCAAGCTGGGCCTCATGACCAAGCTGGCCCCCACTCAGCTCAACCACTTTTGAGGGTCCCACGTGGCTGGAGAGGCATGAGGAGATACGACGAGAAAGGCAGGCTGAATATGAATGGAGAAGATCTCTGTAACTGCCTGAAGAAAGAGTGTGTGGGCTGCTTCTATCCGTGCTCCCAGTGCCAGTCCACCAAGTGTGGGCCCACCTGCCGCACCAATTGGATGTGGGTTTACGAGGCCATTCTGAACGAGAGTAGAATAGTGGTCAACTCCTTCCCGTATCCCCTACATAAGTAAGGGCCCAAGCCCCCCCTGGCTGTCTGTGTCTCTGTGCCTGTGTCTCTGTGTCTGTGTGTCCATGTGACTCTTCTTCTTGGTTCAGCATCACTGCCTGGACAAGGAGCTGGGTTGGCAATCTGCACACCTGCTGCTCCCTAGCAGCATTGCCATGAGCACCCCACGAGGTTGCCCACCTGCTTCTCTCAGATGCCTTTACTCTGAGGCCAGAAGCAGGTAAAGAGGGAGCTAAAAGGCAGGGCTTCCACCTGTAGGGCATCCCGCTGGAGATTTCCTACTGAATTCTCTCCTAACGCTGATGTTTGGAACTTGAGAATTGTCTTCCACAGAAGGTGCAATGTCATTCCTACCCTGCCCCTCTTCCTGCCTCAGGTGTCCCTAGAGCCAGGCCAGAATTCTTCTCCAGGTTCCTCCAAGTCTCTTTCATTTTTCCATTAATGCTAGATGACAAAGAACAAAGACAAAATCTCTCCCCCACCTCTCATGTATGTGTTGTCATGTCTACACGACCATGTACGTGTCTGTTCTATCTTGTGTCTGTGTTGTTTTGGTTTTGGTTCTGGGGTTCTAGAGTTGGACTCTGACAACTACCACCGCCTAACTCCTTTTTTGCTTTCATCTTGTTGCAGGTATTAAAGGAGCCTGGATTCTCCTGGGACTCTCCTCAGAGTCTCTCTTCTGCAGCTTATGAAGTGGAAAAATATATACCTATATCTTTAAAAATTATGAGATTCCACAGCAGAAGAATATATATTGTTAAAGTGAAAGCAGATGCAAAAGAATAAAAAAAATTTGTGAAGTTAATTTATCGTTGCTTTTATTTGAGAACATAAGGCAGGGAGGATGCACCTTCTCTGTGCCAGGCACTGGGGTATACACTGGGGAGCCAAGGGCAAAGCTCAAACAGTCCCTGCCCTCAGGGAGTTTCCTTTCAGCCCCTGTTGGCACCTGGTAGAAGGAGAAGGACGCTCTGGCAGTGATCCAGCATGCCCAGCTATACGTCTCTGTTTATTTTCCAGAAAGAGTGGTAGAGACTGCTAGGCTCTCCTGAGGACAACATTCACCCCCCCACCCCCACACACACACATTAACACAGACAAAGAGGGATGAGGGAGAGGAATGGGAGCAAAGATCCATAGGGCACAGAAGAGGGATAAAGAAGGGAGGGGGGTTGGTGAGCTGGTCAGGTTCCATACGGGAACAAAACAGGATGGGGAAGGGCCTGTGTTGGAAAGATGGGACAGTGAGTCTGGAGAAGGGAAGACTTGGGCAAGCAGTGGGACCTACTCATCCTCTTCCCAGCAACTATGGGCAGCCCTCACTGGAAGGTGGCATGTGGGAAAGGAATGACCCTTCTTCCCTTTGACCCTAAAGTGTCAGAAGCAGGCGGGATGACTGGAAATATCAGGGGGACTGTGGTCTGGATGGGAGTGGAAAGGGCTGTCCTGGACCCTGGGGACTTCCTGCACACTGGAGGTTTTCAAGCAAAGTGGGACACCTGATTCATGCCCGTAGCCCATTTACTTTTAAGGCAGAGACACTGCTTGCACTCTGTCCTCCATTACTAAACACTGAAAGCTCTCCACACGTGCAGTCCAGCTTTATTAGTCAGGAAGCAACATGAACCAGAGCAGTGTCTCCAAAGGAGCCAGCAACTTGCTCCCTAGAAGGCGCAGTAAGTATCTTATCTACTGGTAGTCGCAGCAAGGTGCCCTCTCCCCAGACGGGGGCCGTGTGTCTCCCTCTGAAGTGGACGGCCAGCAAGTCTCCCTAACTCTGCACTGCCCGTGGGCAAGCACTGGCTGCTCAGGGTTCAAGGGTGGGGAAAACAGGAGCGTCTCAGTGGGACCAGGCTACTGGCTGGGGCCTCCAGGCCTTTGCCTCGCACTGTCCATGTGTGCTCTCTTTTGTTTGGTGTGTACATCACTGCAGTGGTTGTTCGTCACCTGAATTACTGATAAAGTTCTGTGTTCATTGTAGTTTTCCTTTCTTTGCTGGTCCGTCCAATCAGAGGGTGTCACATACACTTCCCAGTTGAACACATGAGTGTCCTCTTCTAGATCCTAAGGTACAAGTGATTGTCTTGTAGTGAAAAACAGCTTCCTCAAAGGCTCTCCATCACCCTCACACAGACTTCATCTCAATGAGGCAGTGAAACTTCTGCCCACACAGGAGCTAGATGGCCGATTTTCTCTCATGTTGTCCTCCTCATGGGCTGGGCTGAGCTGTATGAATGTCCCTTTCAGTTCTCAAATTCCTTCATTTTCTGGGAAAAGAGACAACAATATCCATGCCAATAAGGACTTTCCCTGAAGGCTGCAGAACTGCAAAAGAAAGGGGAGCTCCTCTGATCTCTCTGATCTCTTCTGGTTTCCAGCCATCCCAGTCCATTGCTGTGACTTGGAAGCCCTCACCAGAGCCAGACAAGCCACTACTAAATAAGTGCAATCAGCCTTTAGTCTGGGCACATTTTCCTTCATCCAAGTGAATGTTGGACAGCTAAAAGTTTTCCTGGGGGAGGAAATCAGAGGGCAAGGCAGAGGCAACACAAAGAGATAGCCAGAATGGTTGCCAGATGGAGAAGCCTCTCATCAGCTTTGGCATCCCCAGCTCCCTGGTCACTCCTGACTGGGTTGGAGACAGCTAGGACATTGTCTTGCCTTAACAACAAATTCAGTACTCCAATACGTCCCCAGGTGCCTGTGCCACTGTCACACAATGGACCTTTTAGCCATCCAACCCTTCCCAAAGTAATGACCCAAATTCTAGGACAGTTTGCCTCCTGGAGCATCCCTCAGAGTCTCTTCACGCCCAGGGTTTTGCAGGGTGGGTCAGGGGCATTGACCTGTCACAGATCTGATTATATATCTCTATCTATCTGTCTATCTAGCTATCTATCTGTCTATCTGTCTGTCTATCTTTCTATCTATCTATTGGCCATCCCGATCTATCTATCTATCTGTCTGTCTGTCTATCTATCTATCTATCTATCTATCTATCTATCTATCTATCTATCTATCTATCTATCTACATCTTCGCCCCCAAAGGACTGTGACTCTTTTCTCTCCCTTACCTTGCCCTCCAGCAGACCAGGGACCCACATGTCCCAGCCTGGGCAGTGACCACATACATGGTCATTGAATTAAACTTGTTCATTTCTGCTCTCCTTTGCTCTAAAGCACGTCCACCTTTCTGTCCTCCATCTGTTCTGTGCTAATTTGCAATCATTCAGTCATGCCACCAAAGGGTCCCTAAGGTCCAGGCCATGTGCGACTTGTATCCCCCACTATAGACTGTAGGTCTTTTGAGAACCAGTCCATGGGGATTGCCCACACACATTCCTGGTCTATTACTGTGGGAGGCATTGTCTCAGGGAGTCACCTGGGTCCCTAAAAGGTCATGTGACTTGCTCCAGGCCACCTCAGTCCCTTTGCCCTCCCTGGCCAGATGACTTTGGTAGCTGGGCCTTCTGGTATTCATTCAGGACCAAGTCATGTCTAAAGTCCCAGTTCCTGTGAAGACCTTCATTGGGACAGAACCTTTGGTTCTTTTGGTATTGTGCTTCTGTTTACTCCTGTGATGAGACGACTCACAGAACTGTCTGACCTGCTCAGAGCGCCAGAGCCTTACATCTCACAGAGAGAAGCAGAAGCCACAAGCCACCATCATTTAATACAGGCTCAGAACTCATCAAGGTAGAAGATTCACGGAAATCATTCCTATGAATCACTTTCACCCACACTGGCAAACTTGCCTACACGATGTACGCTGAAGTCTTTCAAGAAAGCTGGAAGCTGGAGTTCAGGTGGGACACCTTGGGAGGATTTGGGATCCCTCTGGCATTGCAATCAGGCTTGCCACCATGGGGCCAACATTCATAGGGTACAACCCGGAAATAACGAGCATGTTGCAAATGTTACCTGAGTAGTGGACTAGAGACATATATAAGAAAACAGCAGGGAGAGAGGGTTACAGTCAAAGATACTTTTTCCATTTGATGTAGTGGGGCGATCAGTGTGGAGAAGGTAACTTTTGAATAGGATTTTACAGGGTGGTAGGAATTGCACATGTGAAAGGAGGAGAGGGCAGGACAGGGAGAGGAATCCTGGCAGGGAGAACAAAGGCACAGAGGAGGTGGAAAAGAGCTGGGAGTGGTGGGTCCAAGAAAAGAGAGGTGACCATTTTGCCTGGAGCCTAGACTAGCTCAGTGGGGTGCCTGCGATAAGATAGGAAAGAAAAGGGAGTGCCAGATTGCAGAGAGCCTCGATTACCAGGAAAAGAGGTTGAGCTTCTTTGACTCAATTGTCCATAGGAAGCCATGGAAGGTTTTTGAGCAGAGCAAAGCCAATACCATTGATCATCATCATCAATGAAGATGAGTCTGGCATTGGCATGAAAGATACGTTGGATGGGGGAGAGAGTGGGCTCTTGCAGTAGTCCATGGGGAGCCCAATGAGAAGATGCACAGTCACAGCAGAAATAGAGAGGAGGAGACACATACAAGATTTCTGCAGCAGGGAGCTGGAATCAGTCAGAGTTGATACATGATGGGGATGTGAGAAGTGAGAGAGAAAAGAGCTTGATTAAAGATTTGAACAGGGGCCACTGGAAATTATAGTGAAGTCAGGAGATGCAGCTGCTTTATGGGAAAGATGCTGGGCTGGCTTGTGTGGTCAGTGACATGTCTGTGTCGTGATGTGCTGAAAACTGTTGGCTGTGTGGGGACGGAGCTCCGAAGAGAGGTCATCTGTGGGGAGGTGCTAGGTGAAGCTGGGGAGTGAGGAAGTTTCTCAAGGGACGAGTGTGGATGGAGGAAGGCTAGAGGCAGCACCTTAAGAGATCTGGAAGAGGATGATTTGCCCTACAGGGGAACCAAGACGCATCACTTGGGAGCAGTAGGATGAGAACCGGAAGGTGGTGTTGTCTATAAGACCAGGGGATGGGGGAGAGTGATGATCCAGGGTGTGTCCAATGCTGCTTAGGGTTTCCAGAGAATGAGGACTGAGAAAAAGGCCATTTTACAGGAATTTGGAAAAGTGTGGAGATCTGTCTAATCTGATGCAAAGGGAAGTGAAGAGAACTAGGGGAACAGTGTGATGAGTTAACACGATACTTATCAAGGGAGAGAGAAGTACCTCAGACAGGCCCCAAACCTGGGAGTGAGGTAGAGATCCATTCTGAACCACATGTGTATGCCCGGACGTGGCTTCCCAGACGAGTCCAAAGTGTTTACATGCTATTTTTGCTGACAGTAGATACTTTCTGGGATTTCTGAGAAGGAGGGGAGCTATGATGATGGGTGGCCATGGACAGGGAGGAAATTATATTTTAATCATTGATATAAAGTAATTAACTGTCAGTTGTTATGAACCAGTTATTAGGCTTTCAATAAAACACTTTTTTTTCCTAAAAAGAAAAGACCCTACGGATAAGTTTTCCTGATTTTCAGCAATCTCTTCTGCTCTTTCCTTTTGTGTCTTTTAAATTATTATTTATTAGGAAATGGTGATCTGGGACACCATAGGGGAAGAGACATTGAGAGCAATGTCGGTTATGTAAAAGCAGAAAGAAGCAATTAAATTTTTTTTAAATGTTTAAAAGATCAGGCCATTAGCTTTGGTCATTAGAAGGTCATCAGTGAACTCTGGGAGAGCAGTTTCAGGAGAGCTTTGAGGGAAGAACCCAGAGGAGAGTGGCGAGTGAGCAAACTGAAACACTGAGGGAACATTGAGTCACCCTTTTGGAAGAGTTGGAAAATGAAAGGGACGAGAGATGTAGGATGGTAGAAAGGTCAAGGACGCAGTGTGTAGGGCACTTCCAATAGATATAACTTTAGATAATCTTTGCTTTAAGAAATATGCAAGTGATGTTTGTCAATAAGGTATTTCCTTCACAAACACATTTGGCTGAATTCAGGTTAAAATCTCATGCAAAGGACTTTTGATCTGAAGTCCCAGTCATGCCCACACAGAGGAACCAGTGAATCAAATATGTTGGTCTTAGCATCAGGGTGACGTGAAGGAAGCAGTTTGTGCATAGGGTAACTTTCTCCTGTGGACACTGACTGACCTGGGTGTCCCATGTTCCTGGACTCTCAGCATCTTGGGGATAATTATGTATCAAAATAGTCTTTACTCTTTACTTCCTTTTATAGAAATCCTCACCCAATTTGTCCCCATTACTGTGGATATATCCAGAGGTGTGCTGGAGCGGATTTAAAATTTTCATTGTGAATATCGATACTCTGGAAATTGGCAAACATTACATATCAGGGCACTATTTATTGTTTTGTTCAGGATCTAGGGTAAAGAGCGTGAAAGTAAGTAGGTTAGTTTAAATGCAGTTTAAACGTAAATCTCTGCACACATTCGCCCACCCCCCTCCCCAGGTGCCCGTTGTTAAATATTTACCAGCGCAATCCTGGATACATGTACTCATTGGAGGACAACTGAACACCTAGAAGTTGGAAGGTGGAATGTAGGGGATTTGGTTGTCTACAGGACCAGATTTGTTACAGAGCCGTTTCATTTTTTTTATGATTCTCATTTGGGGTTTTCTTGGCAGAGATCCTGGAGCAGTTTGCCATTTTCTTCTCCAGTTCATTTAGCAAATGAGGAAACTGGTTACAGGTTTCGGGACTTGCTCAGGGTAAGTTCCGGAGGCTGAATTTGAACTCACGGAGATGTCCCTTCGTAACTTCCTAACTCGAGGCTCAAGTAGAACACTCCCTGATTTCCCAGAGGGCCACATAGGTGCCTGAAAAAACCCTAGAGACCCCCCAGAGAGGGAAGGAGAAGAGTTTTGACTGGTTACAGGTGACGACGTGACTCTTCTGTGCTTTATTGGGCTACATAAAATCCATGCGATGCTCAGTGTATTCTTAGCCTCAGTACTTGCAAGGGACCAGAGGGCTCTCTCTGTGTTCTTCAGTGACCCAGACATGACTCAAATCCTGTTGCTCCCACAGAAAACCCTTGGTGGGCTTGTGACCCACACAAAGTGTGGTGAGTGAGAAGCCCTCAAGAACGAGTGCTGTCTGTGTGAAGGCAGACTTTCAGTTCAGGGGCAGTGTTGAAATATCTGTGAGCCACAATGTACTTCTTTCCTCTGGGGTAAAAAAGAAACTCCTGTTTAGTTTTGAAAGCCCTTCCCAACCTTCCTCTCCAGGGTCATTGGACATTCTTCCCCTTCTCGCACCCCAGCCAGACTGGTTCCCTGCCTGTTCCTCACTCCCAATATCCAGAAGAGTCTCCCCTCCATGTCTTTGCACTGGCTGTCTCCCAGGCCTGGTATGCCCTTCCTTCTCACCAGCACCTCCCAGAATCCTTGTCTTCCTTCGACCTGAAGTTCAAGCACCATCTTCAGCATGAGGCCTTCCCCGACTCCCCTCCCCCACCTTCCAGTTTCCCAACTACTCTCTCTCTTGCTCTGTATGTAAAGTCATTGCAGCTATAAGGCCGATGTTCTTTTTTTTTTTTTTCTTATATCTATCTTTGTCATCCCCATTGGCATGTAATGTCCTTGTGAGTAGGGATTGTATCATCTTCCTTACCAGAGCTCAGCACAGTGCCTGGCACTTAGTAGGTGCATCAGAAGGAATGGCTGGTTGATTTTAGATAAGGAGGTCGAATTTACTGATTACAGAAAAGAATATAGTACTCTAACTGTGTGATTGAAAAGAGGAAAATGATGTCCAGCACTCATGGTGTTGTACAGCCAGAAGGCCTGCCTCCCTTAGGCAAGGGCTCTCATTAAAAGGTGAGAAAACGGAGGCTCCTTAAAAAACCAAAGAGGTCAGTGTGCTGCCCCAGGTCCCCCAAGTGTTGGAGGCCGAAAGGGGTGGAAAACCCAGGCCTGTGGCTCCCAAGAGAGGAGAGGAAGCATCAGTGGGGCCCTTGTTACCTTCTAGGTGACCAGACAGGAGGAGTCCCCCAGAGCGTCCAGGTTCCCTTCCCCCAGAGGAGGAGTTCCCTGAGGGAGGTTTGCATTTCTTTTTTCTTTGCAGGGGCATGCCCCAGGGAAAATGGAAGTGCCTTCAGGGCAGGTCCTGTTTCCCTTCTGTATCTGGGTCCTTTTGTATCTGCCTGGTCCTGTGCTGGGCACCTGTGAGGGCAGCTTTTTACTAAATACGTAGATGGACAGAGCAACTAGCAAGGGGTGTGCCACTGGAGGGAAGGGGTTGGCTTCTGTTCAAACACGCTAGGACTTCTTCATCCCAATCCAGTCTGTTTTAAAGGGCATGTGAGCTCTGTGCCCCTCACCTCTGGCCCACAGGTGAGACTGCAGGAGCTACTTGCATCCAAATTCCTGGGCTGACTTTTCTGTTTATCATTTGACCAATCTAGAGCTCATTTTCCTCTCTGAAAATGAAGGGGTTTAAAAGATGATCATTTGGTCTCGTCAAGTTCTTGATCACAGGTTTCCAAACCCATTTGTCCTATTGCCCCCTTTTCATAAAATCACTGCTCAGGGAGCACTAGAAGTCTACTTTCTCTAAGCGTTAATGGTTTTCCTCTTTTTGCAAATATGCATGCTTTCCAAAAATACAAGTCACTTTCCTAAAAAAATGGTGCACATTAAATTTGATAATTTATTGCAAACTTGTGGGGTTTTCCTTGCATTGACATTTAGATGACACAGTATTACATCAGGTAGCATCATATTGTAAACAAGTCATCACATGCACATGTTCCTTCGGGTGTCTGCTGGACTTCCCACAATGTGCAATGACCTCCCCTGATTATACTTTCTTGTTAAGACTTGTCAGTGGACTTTACATTTTGCGTGTGTATTTGAAAAATGATGCAATCACTATGAGTATAATTCTGTTGGACAAGAGATGAATGATGTATGAATGACTTTTCAGATTTTTCTTCTGTTCTTTCCTTAGACTTCCCCTGACTTCTTATATTTTATTTAGTGCCCCCCCCCACCCCACCAAGTGCACCTGAGAATACTATTCACTTGGATCATTCCAGCACCCCCCAGGGGGTAGTCTCACCATCTTAGGGAAGGGGATCTATGATCTTATGCCTGACCTTGAGCAAGCCCCTCCCCCTCCCTGGGGCTCAGTTTCCTCTCCAGTAAAAGGAGACAGATTTGCTAGATGACCTTCCTCTTCCAGGCCTAAAACTACATTCTGCCTCTGCTGGGGGCAGAGATGCACCTCTGGCTCTCCCTCCAAGCCCCTCCAAGCCTGGAGGTGCCCCTCTGTCGTGCCCCACCCCTCCTCTCTCTCTGCCACTTTCTGGGCCCTCTCCTGAATCCCTTTATCCCTAGGAGGCAGAGCAGTCTCATTAATTTCCGTGCTTGGGAGCCCTGCAGGCAGGGTAGCTCTGAGGGCCTCCAGGGAGAGGTAGGCTTCGTTTCTCACCCTTCTCCATTCTCTCGGAGGGTGGGGGTGGGGCTAGGGGGTGGGGGGTGGTGGTGAAGGGCAGGGTCTGGGAGACTGAGCCCCAGAGGAAGTCTCTAGGACACTGTAGCCTCCATGGTTGTGTTTCATCCCAGCCCTGAGTGTGAGCTGACCTCTTGGGTCTCTCAGGCCTGGCCAGGCCTTTACCGCATATACAAATAGGCCCTTGACCTACCAGGACGAATGAGGAGGGGAGGTTTCTACAGGGTATTAGATTTGTGTGATGTAACATCACTAATTGTTATCTGATGAGGGAATTTTGTTCTGAGGTGATTCATGGAGACATAAGTCAAGAAGTTATTAATTAATGAAGTGCCTGGATTATCCCAGAGCTCCCAAAGTAATGGCAGACCAGATGGTGATCCAGAGGAGAGGTGGATGGTCTTGATGAACATCCCCCCCAATGGCCACACTACCAGCCCCAGCCCCCTCAAGTATCCAGAAGAGGGCCCATCCATCCAGGGCAGGACTTGGCCATTTTTAAAAATTGAAACACCCCTTGGCAGAGATCCTCCTTATTCTTCTTGCCTCTGCCACCTCCCGATTCACTGCTTACATGTCCTCTTGTTGAGAAACCAGGGGATGAACAGGCCAACAATACAGCTCTGAAGGAGGACCATGGGTTGAATACAGGTGAAAGGGGGAGATGCCCAGGACCTGTAAAGAGGGGGCTGCCTGGATACAGAAGGCAAAGCTGCAGTAACTTGTAGGAAACGTCTCCCAAACAACCAAATCTACTTACTTGGTCACTGTATTTTTCTCCTTTATTTGCGATTCTCGGTCAAAATTCTGTTTGGTACCCAGGTCCTGGTGAAAACCCATTCCTCCTTCCCACTCAGAGAGGCCTCTTTCTGCATCTTCGCCTGCCTGCCTCTTCTTTGAGCCTAACAGTGAAGCAGCAGCACCACAAAGACTCCTGACTGGCCTCAGTAAGTTGAAGGGTGAGACACCACCCTTCCCTTCCTTGAACCCTAAGTCCTCACTACAAAAACTCCAGTGATTTCTTAGTGGAAAAAGAAATACTTGGCTCGAGGCAATGCTCTCCTCTCTTGTTCTGCCCAAGTTTATAGAGATTTGCTGGGTTTGTATGCACATGTATGGTCAGTCTTCTTTCTGGTTCATTCTCCTTTGCTTACACAAAAATCCGGGGTTCCCTTTTTGGCTATTTACAGACTGTTCCAAATGTCTTGGTGCAGGCCTGAGCTCTAATAACTCCAGATGACTGAGTGCTACAAGTTTTAAAAGATCATTTGATATTTTAAAGTTTCTTTTTTCTTTGTGAATTTTGGATACCAATTTTTTCATTTCAATTCTGACATGATGGGAGCCTCCTTCCAACTTGCATTGCGTTTAAAAGTTTCTGGATACTTTTTCAGATCCATGGACAGGTAAAGGGAGTTCTCTTACTTGGCCTCCTTGGTCACCTGATCTAGCTGTACTAGATTTTTCCTTGTGGGATCAGGTGAAAACTGTCGTATATTCATCAAAATTTTGTTCTATGGATTATCTTCAGGCTAGGATTACACATGGAATCTTTTCAGTCATTCAGCATCAGCTGATGGGAATTTTTAGAAAGTTTGAAAATGAGTTAATGTCTAGCTAATGATAATAGTTAAGTAGAATTTTCACAAGAAACAGCAATATTTTAAAAGTTAAAGTTATGTTCCAAGTGTTGTTTTTCCTGATTTTGTGACATTGCTAGTCTCTGAATCAGCTTTCCCATTACATTCATGTGTTTTTAGTGATGACACATTTCTACTCTCATTCTTAAAATCCAGGAGGTTGTGCCAAAGCAGACAGGAGAAGGATCCTGCAATCGATTATTGAGAATGAACACAGACATTGAAATGCAGAGTGAAGAATCCCATAGCAGCCAGGCAGATGTTGAGAAGAAGGCTGGCCCTACGCAAAACCAGATGGCAGAGAAGCAAGGACCAGGTGTCTCCTCCAAAGAGAGAAATCCAGGAAGCCAGGCGGCAGCTGCCACATCTGAGGTCCAGGCAGAAGAGGAAGCCCAGGGAGCTGCTGCAAACCCTGGCCCGGCACCTAGGCCAAAGCCTGATGTGTTTTCTTACCATCCTGAAATCTTCATGGGGCCCAAGAAAAGCAGGAGAATGTATGACAGGAAAGGCAGGCTGATTTGCAATGGTATCGATTTGTGTGATTGCCTGCAGGTTGATTGTGCTGGCTGCTTCTACCCATGCCCCAGATGCAGCTCCAGGAAATGTGGGGTCAAATGCCGCCAGAATCGCAAGTGGGTTTATGACAAGGTGGAGGATGAATCTGGCAATCTAGTCAGTGCCTTCCCCTTTGACATTCCTGAATAAGGTCCTGGCGACACTTGGCTCCGTTTTCTTAAGAGTGTTGAATTGGCTTTTTGAGAATGCGTTTCAGGGCAGGGGCAAAGAGTTGCAACGGTCCTAGTGACAACTCATCATTCCAGCCTCAGCAAACAACAACATCCTCCCCCAAACGATTCCATCGTTTTAGGACTTTTATTTTTGCATAGTAATGAGAATAAGTCATTCCCAACCTGTTGTCTTTCCAACTTCAGTTGCCACCTCAGCCAGGTCAGACGGGTCTTCAGATTTTGAGAAGAGAAAGGAGATTGAGTCCCTGAAGGCAGGAGTTTACTCTTTTTCGTGTTATCATTAGTGCTTGGTGGTTAAAAAAACCCAATTTCAGTGTTAACTGCTGCTGAATGTGATCATCAGATCATATCCACCAACTGGTGGCAGATATTTGCTTGTGACCGTTTTATTTGTTCTTACGTTGTTGTATTTTGTATTCTTTCTGACTTCTCCACTCTAACCTTTCATGTTCGGTGATAGTCCAGAAACTGTGAAACTCTTCAGATGTCTTCATAGACAAAATGGATAGGTCTCGTTCGAGTAATAGCATTGAAAGACAAAAAAAAATAAAAACCATTTTGAATTCAAAGCTCGTTTCTCATGTCAAAGAATTCCCTTCAGTTCAGAATCCAAGCCCGACTCTCGACCACCGTATCCAATGGGGTACAGCTGTGCAGGTAGGCACAACAATAGGGCAAAGGTAGGAAAGGTATGCCAACAAGACTCCAAAAAGGAGTCACAATGAGCCAGATGTGACTGGAAATGAGTGAACAAAAAATAAGGACATTCAGATGTGGCAGTGGCTAGAGCCCTGAGCCTGGAGTCAGGAAGACTCATCTTCCTGGATTCAAATTGGGCCTCAGATAACTTTCCAGCTGTGTGCCCTGGGCAAGTCATTTCTCTGCGATTGCCTCTGTTTCTTCATCTTTACAATGAGCTAGAGAACCAAATGGCAAACCACTGCAGTATCTTTGCACGTTGCTTTGGTTGTCTGCTGGACTTCCCATAACATGCACTGCCCTGGCCTGCTGACCCTTGCTTGTTAAGAATTTTCAGTGGAGCTGATATTTTGTGTGTGTGTGGGTATTTGAAAAAGGATGTAGGCAACAGATGAAAGTCGTATGAGTAATTTTTAAAAATTTTCTTCTTTTCTCTCTTCATGCTTCCCCTGCTCCCTTCTATTTTATTTAATGCCCCCCAAATGCACCTGAAGACGCTGCCATCGTCTTGGGTCATACCAGCACCCCCCCCCCGGGGGGTAGTCTCACCATCTTAGAGAAGGGGATCTCTGAACTTACTCCTGACCTTGAACAAGTACCTCGCCCTACCTGGGCCTCAGTTTCCTCCCCTGTAAAAGGAGGTAGCTTTGTTAGATGGCCTTCCTCTTCCAGCCCTAACTCCATCTCACCCACGCTGGGGGCAGAATAGCTCCTATGGCTTTCCCTGCAGAGGGAATGTGTGATTTCATAGGATGTCATTTACATATTATGCGTTACGGACTGACACATAAATAATGCATACTGGATGAAGGGGTGAAAAGTTGTGAGCTCGGGTGATTGGTGGAGGCCCAGGTGGGAAAGGTGAGGGACAGGGACTTGAATGCCCAGGGCCTAAAAGAGTGCCAGCCCCATGGTCAGTGCCTAATGCAGGAGGTGCACCCAGTGTGTTTCCCAACCATCGCAAGGAACTGGCAAGCAGGCTGCACAGAATGCCTCCTGGGCTCCTCGTTAGAGGTGCAGGATCTGGGTTGAAATTTGGCGTCTGTGAGCAAGGGTCAGTCCTCCCCCTCCTTGAGCCTCAGTTTCCTCCCCAGTGGGTGCTGTTGGTCCTCCCTTCTGGAAGAGGACCATGACAGCAGGGAGGTGACGCCACGAGTTGCAAGGGAATTGGATTTAAGTGAGAGAGGGCTGGTCAAGGTCCCCAGCCTCACTTCTCCCCAGACCCATCTGGGTCCAGTGGGGAGAGATACATCAGGAAGACTGCAGATGGCCCCCATAGTGCCTTGGACACAGCAGGCACTCTGTGATTGTCCGTGATTCTGACTCTAATTCAAGCTGAGCTCCTCCAGAAGACCCCCTCCCCCAGGGATCCCAAAGTCTCCTTCCTTCACCCCTGCTGGCTCCCTTTCCTTGCTCCCAGACCTTCCATGGAGGGGAGGGCTTTGCCCACTCCACCCCTGCTGTAAAGGGTGTCCTGATCACAAAGCACTGGTCTGGCCCCAGCTGCACGTTGGTGAGCACTACTTATTGATCAGTTCATGGACTGGCTTCCTGATCTCGTTCCCCCCCTCCCCTGCCCAACCGCCCCCTGCCTTCGCAGTTCCCGCCCTTTCCTGGCAGGGACCCTGGGGCAAACACCTACGGGGGTTACAGTTTAGGGCTGGACTCGAACTCTGCACCTCCTGCCCTGCCCCGCCCCCTTACTACCGCCCATGCCACCCCCTCAGTAACGCGATGCCTGCGCCCTGGGTTTTCCCACCCAGAGCCTGGGAGTCTGGCAAGCCTCTGGTTGGGTTCCTAATCTGGGAAGTGCGGGACACCACTGGGCCTCAGCTGCCACTTGGGTAAGATGGGGTCTACCAATCCCAGGGCCCCCTGGGCTCCTCCCGGGGCTCAGTTTCCCCACGTGTAAGGGGGGTGGAGGTAGGGAGGCTGCCAAAAGGGGCCCTGGAGAATGCTGGCATCCATGCCCCACCTCTGGGACGCTAAGCCAGCGCCTCCCTTGCCTGTAAAAGGCGCCTGTGGGAGGCCCCTTCCAGGCCCCAACCCCATCTTGTGCCTGTTGGCGGTAGAGCAGCGCCTGGAGCTCCCCTTCCTCCCCCAGGGTGCCCCTGTGGGTGGCCAAGCCCTCCCCTGGCGCCCCTCGCCCGTCTGCCCTTCCCCTCTCAACCCTGCCCCTCTGAACCCTTCCCCTCTCAACCCTTCCCCTCTCAGGCCTTCCCCTCTCAGCCCCGCCCGTCTCAGCCCCGCCCCTCTCAGCCCTTCCCCTCTCAGCCCTGCCCCTCTCAACCCTGCCCCTCTCGGCCCCGCCCCCTCTCAGCCCCGCCCCCTCTCAGCCCCGCCCCCTCCTCCCCTGCATCGCATCCTGCCATCCCTAGGGGGCAGAGCAGGCTCCTTCCTTTTGTGCTTGGGAACAGTTGAAGCAGGGAGTCCCTGAGGGCCTCCTGGGAGAGGTAGGCCTCGTTTCTCCTCCTTGGTCGTCCTCGGTGGGGGGCCATGGCGCAGGTGTGGGGGGGCCGAGGGGCTGGGGCCTGCGGTGCCCGGTTTCTCATCCATCGCCATCCTGGGGGGCGCTGGGCGTGTCTGGGGGCCGAGCCCCGGGAGGCCGCTTTTCTCACGCTTCCCCATCCTCGGTTGGGGGGAGCAATGGCAGGGGGTGTGGAGGAGGGGCAGAATGCAGCTAGGCCTCGTTTTTTGTCCTCCATCTTTGGGAGGGCCAAGGGGTGGGGGTGGGGGTGGGGGTCATAGCCCCTGTTGGCCTCGTGTCTCATCCTGCGCCATTCTTTGGGTTGAGGGAAGGCCAGTGGGCGGAGATCTGAGGGGAAGGACGTAGGCTGCTAGGCCTGGATTCTCAGCCTGCGCCATTCTCTGGGCGGGCCCACTGGCGCGGGGGTCAGGGCGGGAGTTTGGGGGGGCAGAACCCCGATAGGCCTCCTTTCACGTCCTGCTTCCTTGGGGTTCCGAACCGACCCCAGCAGCCCTGGTTTCTCATCTCTCTCCATGCCCTGGGTGGGGCAGATTCGGGGGCCTGGGGGGGCCAGAGCCCCGGTAGGCCTCGTGTCTCATCCTTCGCCGTATTTTGGGTGGCGGAGGGGGCCAATGGGCGAAGGTCTGTGGGGGGCAGAACCCAGTCGTCTGCACTTGTCATCCTTGGCCATCCTGTGGGGCGGGTGCAATGGGTAGCGGTCTGGGGGAGGCATTCCCCGGTAGGCGTCCTTCCTCACCCTTCTCCATGCTCTGGGGGCTAAGACGTGTGGAGTCTGGGGGGTGGAAGCCCCAAAGGCCGCTTGTGGGGGCCCTGAAGCCTGGATGGTTGTGTTTTCTCCCGTGACTGACTTCCAGGAGCCGCTGCCCCGGGCCCCTCGCGCCTGGCGAGGCCTCACCCAATGGCCATCTACCACCTTGGACAACCGGGAATGGGGTGGTGGTGGGGGGGGGCAGTGTCTACAGGGCATTCTGCTGAGAGATAGTTAATGTAACCAGATGTTGTGCTATGAGGTTATTTTTCTTCAGTTGTTATGTAAATGAGCTTTCTCGAAGGGCTGAGGACTGCATTTAAGTGAATCGTGGAAAACTAGGTGGAAATGTTATTTACTGATTAATAAGGAAGGAGTTAAGAGACCCCTGGATCGCCCTAGTTCTTGAGGTGACGCTAGTGGCCCACAACTGGTCTGTTGCTGCACAGGAGGGGAGGCCCTAGCTGGTGTCCCTGTCTGGGGGCTTATCTCTCCCTCCCCCAACCTATCCCCAAGAGCTTGCTGCCAAGAGCCCCCTGAAATAGCCACGTTCCTGCTGGGACCTAAGACTGTGTAGGGGGCGCTGGGGAAGGCCCATCCTTCCAATGCCAGGGCAGGGAGAGATGGACTGATCGTCCTGCCACCAGACCTGATCCCCCATTCCTCTCGATCTGCCCAATCAAAGGCAGACAGAACATTGAAATGAGAATCAGGAGATCTGGGTTCTGACCCCTATGCAGAGATAAAAGAGACCTGTGAGATCAAGGATCGTGTTTATCCTCTAAGGGCCTCAGTTTCCCCTTGTAGAAAACGAATCACTGGGACTCAGTGTTCTCTGAGCGAACAAAGTGGTACCTTAGAACCCAAAGAACTGGGGACTGAGCAGTGTGATTAATGGGCATCGGGGAGCTGAACGTTTGGAATCACTGATGTCTTCTGAAGACATAGGTTTTCCCTTTCCTTACGAGAGGTCAGGTGGCATCCTCCAGCAGGATGTAAGCTCTCTGAGGGCCAGAAGGGTTTTCTTCCTCTCCGTGGCTTCCCTAGCCTAATTAGGCCAGTGCCTGCCACCGACAGAAGAGGCACCGTCCGCACGGAGAGGCGGCCAGGAGAGTGAGCACTCCCGGCCATTGGCCCCTCTGTGGCGCCTCACCCTGGGAAACACGCTAGGTCAGGGGAGCTCCCTCTCGTCACTCTCCTGGTTTGGCGGAAACCCCACTCGGTAACCCCCGTGTCTCTTTTTGTTCCAGGTTTGTCCAGGACCAAGACTTAGCTGGTGGAAGGCTCCAAAGGCAAGTGACCCATAGCAATTAAAGCCCAGATGCAGTGGGTGGCAAGACCCGGCCCAGGGCTGTTGGTGTCTGCAGCCATTCAGACTGCCCTGGCCAGGCCTTCCTCTTTTCCCTCCAGGTCCTAGCGAGCTCTCTGCTTTGTCGGGAGGCCCGAGGGACAGTCTCGGTGTGAGCCTAGCTCCCGTCTGGGCTCCTGTCTTGAAACCCCGTGCAGGGGCTTGTGCCTCTGAGCCTCTCTGACCAGGTTGGACCCTGCTCACTGCATCGGGGTGGCGGGGGTAGGGGGCGCTTAGTCAGCCTCTGAGCATCCAAGTGCAGGGGCCCGGATGAAAGGGATGGGGCCTTTCTGCAGAGAGGCAGGGTCTCCGTGACCACTGGCCTTGGCAGGTCTTCTTGGCCGCTTTTGGGTCATGTACGCCAGGGCCAGTCTGTTGAGGTCCATGTAGCCCTTGTTAGAATAAGCTTGTTTCTCACCCAAAGAGGAAGGGAATGCTAAATGGCCCTTAGGAGTGTCAAGTTAGGGAGCCTTGTTTCCAGCCTCACCTTTGTAAACATTGTCCATTCTCTTTATCCCTCTGGACTTAATGGCCACAAACCCAGGGAAGGAGAAAGGAAAGGGATCAAGCCTTTATTCTCACCTGCAACAGGCCAGACTCTGTGCTAAAGTGCTTTCCAGGTAAATAGCTCATTTGCTCTTTACCAAAACCCTGGGAGGTAGGTGCTATTCTCACTCCCATTTTACAGTGGAGCAAAGCGAGCCTGGTCTGGGGCAGCACAGCTCTCAAGTGCCTGAGGCCAGCTCTGGCCTAGGGTTTTCCCGGGGTTGAATGCTGGTGTTTTTGAAGGAAGAGATACCTCGTTTAACCAGGCAGTGACAAAATGGCCCTGCCTGTCCCTCTACACCTTTTCTTTCCCCAGCTGGGGATGTAAATGAAATTGGCTCATCTTTTGTCAGGTGATACCCACCATGCCCCGTTCAGTCCCCCACTGGAAACACCACCTTGTTCAAACCTGTTGCCTGCATTGAACACACCACGTAAATCTGCTGTCTGACCACACGCCCTGAAGCTGATCTCAGTGAAGAAATAGAGCATTTCCCCCCATTTGGTATCACCCCTTTCCATCCTCCCATCCCTGAGTACAAGCTCTCCTTTAAAACAGGTCAGTTTGGTCTCACAGCTCCACTGCCCCTATCCGTGGGTCACACCTTGTTCAGGCTACTAGCACTCAGGAGGCCCTGAGGCCAGGGGCCTCAACCTCCAGTACAAAGGTTTCCCTGAAGGCCCAGTTGACTGAGAAAAGCTCAAAGCAGCATTCTCTCCCTTGCAAGCTATTGTTTCTTCTGATCCGCATTTCCCAATTCCACATGAATGTGGTTTGGGCTTCCCCCACCTCAGGGCACTGTGTGGACTCTGCATCTCAGCAAATCTCTAAGATTCTAATTGCAGAGAAAGTGCCAGACTCCAGAGGGAGGAGTAAGGGGAGTTTTCTCACCTGGGAGCTCAGTAAGGCTAGGAGAGGACAGCTGCAGCCCCTAACCAGCCTGCCTGGAGAGGGGTCCCTTTCCTCATCTGAAAACGACCTCTTCGTCTCCTTTGGCCTCAGTTGCAGGAGATCAGGTCCTGCCTGCCCTTCCTCTGTGGCGGTGACGGCTGAGAAACTTCGTGTACTGTAGGCCATCTGGCCCTCTCCAGCCCAGTGGTTCTGCTTTCCACAGGAGGGAAGCTGAGGGGCTGGGGACCGTGGGGAGGGAGGACTCCCAGGCTAGGCTTTCTCCCCACCTCGTCCCACCTTGCTCCAGCTCTGATGGCTGTGGTGTGCCTTCCTGGGAAGAGGGTGAAAGAAATGTTGCTTGAAATGGCCACAAATGGAGGGGAGTTTGTAGGCCACAAGAGCTGGGCTTCCAGAAGACCAGGGCCAACGGATGTGGCGATGTCCTGGACGGCTTGAAGGAAGGCGATAGTTGAGAAGGAGGAAGAGAAAGGAGCAAGAGGTTGGACTTTCCAGCCATGGCTGGTGACCCAAGCTGGGGAGCCAGGCTGACAAGGGGTACATGGATAGACCCAAAGGCAGAGGAGATTTGTGGAGAGGACAGGCCACCGTTTCAGGCCTTAGGGTCAGCTGCTTTGATAGTCCTGGTACAGGTCGGGGAATGAGAATGGGTGAGGGGGGACAGAAGAAGCAAAGGGGACACAGGAGATCCGGCCTGGGCCAGGCTTGTTTGCTCCTTTCAGGGGCCCTCCTCAGTCTGCTTTCCCCCATCGTCCTCCCTCCTTTGGGGGGTTGCTGAAGGTTGCTCCTAGTGAGCCTAGGTGCCTACTGTCGTTCCCAGGGTCACGCAGCGGCATCCAAGAACGCCCGAGGCAGCAAGAGAAGCTGCCTTGCAGTGAGCGAAAATGAGTACGTGTTCTCGGTTGTCTAAGAAAAAGAAGGAGAAGGCTGCGAGTGTGGAGACCCAGGAGGTCAGAGAAGAGCATGAGGTGAGAGTTGAGGCTGAGGAGAGTGCAGGAGTGGAGAAGAAGGCGCCTTGTGGAGAAGTACCAGGCAGCTGCAGTGGTGCATCAGGTCCCAGTGGTAGCAGTGCCACCTCCGCTGTCCAGATTGGCTCGAGCGTCCAGATGGCATCCCCAGTGCAGATCAGCCCAGGTAGTCAGGTCGGCTCCAGCGTCGACCCTGGCACCATTGTCCAGGTGAAGTCCCGCGGCCGCGGGCGCCCCAGACGCCGTGGGCTCGGGGGCTCTGCCCTCACCAGGGGAGGCCTGCTGCACGAGCAGAGGCAGAGCAGCCCCCATGACCTGACTGCCCTTGATGTCCAGATCAGTGAGCAGGAAGAGATCATCCCCCGTGGGCGAAGCCGAGGCCGCCCGCGTGGCAGCCGTGGGCGTGGTGTGCGTGGGCGCGGCAGCCGTGGGCGTGGGCGCGGCAGCCGTGGGCGTGGGCGCGGCAGCCGTGGGCGAGGCCGCCCCCGTGGTGGAGGCAGCTCCCGGGGCCAAGCCTACCCCCATGGCCAACCCAGCCCCTACAGCCATGCTGGATCTCAGGCTCAAGCAGGGCCCAGTGATGAAGGCAGGCCAGATGACCAGGCCAGGCCCACTGACCAAGCTGGCCCCCGCTCAGCTCAGCCACCTGGGAGGCTCCCACGTGGCAAGAAAGACATGAGGAAATACGACGAGAGAGGCAGGCTGATCGTGAATGGAGAAGACCTCTGCGACTGCCTGCAGAGAATGTGCGTGGGCTGCTTCTACCCGTGCCCCGAGTGCCAGTCCACCAAGTGTGGGCCCACCTGCCGCTGCAACCGAGAGTGGGTTTACGAGGACATTACCGACGAGGGTGGAGAAGTCTTCAGCACCTTCCCGTTTTCCCATGCCAAGTAAGGGCCCGAGCCCCACCTGGCTCTCTGTGTCTCTGTGTCTCTGTGTCCGTGTGTCTCTTCTTCTTGGCCCAGCGTCACTGCCTGGACAAGGAGCTGGGTTGGCAATCTGCACTCCTGCGGGCTCCCTAGCCGCATTGCCGTGAGCACCCCACGACCTTGCCCACACGTTTCTCCCAGATGCCTTTACTCTGAGGCCACATGCAGCTGAAAAACACAAGGCCTTCCACCCGTATGCCCATCCTGCTGGAGATTTCCTACTGAAGTCTCTCCTAACGCTGGTGTTTGGAACTTGTCTTCCACAGAAGGTGCAGTGTCATTCCTACCCTGCCCCTCTTCCTGCCTCAGGTGTCCCTAGAGCCAGGCCAGAGTTCTTCTCCAGGTTCCTCCAAGTCTCTTTCGTTTTTCCGTTAATGCTAGATCACAAAGACAAAGACAAAATCTTCTCCGCCCCCCCACCCCCCCACCCCCGATGTATGCGTTGTCATGTCTGCACGGCCATGTATGTGTCTCTTCTATCTTGTGTCTGTGTTGTTTTGGTTTTGGTTCTGTGGTTCTAGAGTTGAACTCTGACAACTACCACTCGCCTCACTCCTTTTTTGTTCTCATCTTGTTGCAGGTATTAAAGGAGCCTGGATTCTCCTGGGACTCTCCTCAGAGTCTCTCTTCTGCAGCTTATGGAGTGGAAAAATATATACAAATATCTTTAAGAAAATTGCCATATCCCAGAGCAGAAGAATATATATTGTTAAAGTGAAAGCAGATGAAAAAGAATAAAAAAAAATTTGTGAAGTTAATTTATCGTTGCTTTCATTTGAGAACAGCAGGCAGGGAGGATGTACCTTCTCTGTCCCGGGCACTGGGCTGAACTGTGGGGAGCCAAGGGCAAAGCTCAAACAGTCCCTGCCCTCAAGCGGTTTCCTTTCAGCCCCTGCTGGCATCTGGCAGATGGAGAAGGGCGCTCTGGCGGTGATCCAGCCTGCCCAGCTGCACCTCTCTGTTCATTCCCCAGAAAGAGTGGTAGAGACTGCTAATCTCTCCCCAGGGCAACACACACACAGACACACACACACACACACACACACACACACACACACACACACACAGACAGAGACAGAGACAGAGAGACAGAGAGAGAACAGGAGTGAGGGAGAGGAAGGGAAGCATCAAAGATCCATAGGACACAGAAGAGGATAAAGAAGGGAGTGGGAATTGGTATGCTGGCCAGGTTTGACACAGCAGCAAAACGGGATGGGGAAGGGCCTCAAGCCCTGTCTTGGGAAGATGGGACAGTGAGTCTGGAAAAGGGAAGACTTGGGCAAGCAGTGGCACCTGCTCACCCTCTTCACAGCTAGGGTGGGCAGCCCTCATTGGAGGGTGGCATGTGGGAGAGGAATGACCCTTCTTCCCTTTGACCCCAGAGGGCCACAAGCAGGCAGGATGGCTGGAAATTGCAGGGAGAATTTGACCTGGATGGGAGTGAAAAGGGCTGTTTAGAAGCCTGAGGATTTCCTGCACACTGGAGGATTTCAGCCAGGTGGGACACAGGATTCATGCTTGTAGCCCATTTACTTTTAAGCCAGAGACACTACTTACACTGTGTCCTCAGTTACTAAACACTTAAAGCTCTCCACACGTGCAATCCAACTTTCTTAGTCAGGAAGCGACATGAACCACAGCAGTGTCTCTGCAGGAGCCAGCAACCTGCTTCCTAGGAGGTGGAGTAAGTATCTTATCTACTGGCAGTCACGGCAAGGTGCCCTCTCCCCAGACGGGGGTCGTGTGTCTCCTGCCGAAGTGAGGTCCAGCAAGTCTCCCTAACTCTGCACTGCCCCTGGGCAAACACTGTCTGCTCAGGGTTTTTTGACTCAGTTGGTCATAGGGAGGCATGAAAGGTTTTTGCCACCAGCAGGTGTATGAACCAAGAAGATGAGTCTTTCATTGGCATGAATGGTGTGTTGGGTGGGGGAGACAGTGGGCTCGTGCAGTAGTCCTTGGGGAGCGCACTGAGAAGATGCACAGTCACAGCAGGAATGGAGAGGAGGAGACATGCAAGATGTGTATCTAACTGGAATCAGAGATAGTGGCCTCTTTCAATAATTGGAAAACTTTGAAACTGTTTACAATCTGGTATCGATTTGTGTGATTGCCTGCTGGTTGATTGTGCCAGGTGCTTCAACCCATGCCCCAGATGCAACTCTCGGAAATGTGGAATCAAGTGCTGCCACAATCGCGAGTGGGTTTACAATAAGTTGGCAGATGAATCTGGCGAGCTGGTCAGTGACTTTCACTTTGCCTTTCCTAAATAAGGTTCTGGCGACACTTGCCTCCCTTCCTTTGGAAGGTTGAGCTGACTTTTATTTTTTTTTTTAATTTCAAAATTGTATTTAAACCTGTTTTGCCAAACTACATTAAAGTCACACTGGTCAGGACTGAGTTTATCAAAATTGGGTACAGGGACATGTGTACTGTAAGATCACAAGACCCCAATCACTCATGAAATGAGCAGGTCATCTGGAAGAAACTTGATCCACTACCCATTTCCTGGCAGTTTTCAAACCATTTAGTCTCTACTCCAGGAACATTCCAGGAATCTCTCTCAATGTTACTGTTTCCACCTCTCCCCTTCCTTCCATCCCAGCCTTGGACTCCTGACTTGGGATTCTCTTCTAAGTAAACTTTGACTTTCTCTTGCCCTGGACCAGGCCTCCATGTCACTTCCCAACCATTTCCAGACCACATTTTGTGCACATCCTGCTTCCAGCTGCCCTTTATGTATGTTTTCTCTCGCTATAAAAAAGCCTCCTTGACTGTAGTTATTTGTTTGATTATATCTATAATCTCAGTACTTATTACAGTTTCTGGAAGTCAATAAGTGTTCTGTCGAACTATCTAAACAGGAGATGGACAAAAGAGACTGGGAAGAGCTCTCATTTTCACATGACACATCTGGGCGTACACACAGTTCCTTTTGGGTAAATGAGCTTGTATCAGATAAGTCTGGATAAGCTAGTTACTTTCCAGGACCTATTTTCACCATTCCAAATGACTTCAACACCAAACTCGTAATGATAAACCAGACCTGAAGATGGGCAGGGGATAGATATACAAATCTGAACTGCAGGTTTTATTTTTCAAATGCTAAGATTCCAATAAAATTTCCGATGTATTGCTGAAATAATTCTGTGTGAAACCTCTTTCTTTTTAATAAAGATTAGAATTTTTAATCTACAACCGAAGTGAAAAGGAAGTGACTGCTTTACTCTCCAGCCCTACAAGTGTTAGATTTGATTTCTACTGCACCTTTCTTCCAAAGAGAAAAGGTGACAGGCAAGTCACTTTTAAACACAAAATGCTGGCTTCCAAATTTAGATATTAAAATGTCCATCATTTCTAAACATAAGCTTAATATCCTAAATCATGGTGTCTTATATCTGATGTATAGGATTTTCATTTGAAAAGAATTTTTCTTTATTTTCGGTTTCCTTTTTCGTTAATTATTTTTTAAAATTTATTTATTTAACTTTTAACATTCATTTTAACAAAATTTGGGTTCCAAATTTTCTCCCCTTTTGTCCCCTCCACCCATCCCAAAACACCGAGCATTCTTATTGCCCCTGTCACCAATCTGCTCTCTCTTCTATCATCCCTCTCGGCCCTTGTCTCCATCTTCTCTTTTGTCCTGTAGGGCCAAATAACTTTCTGTACCCCTTTACCTGTATTTCTTATTTCCTAGTGGCAAGAACAGTACTCGACAGTTGTTGCTAAAACTTTGAGTTCCAACTTCTTTTCCTCCCTCCCTCCCCACCCCTTCCCTTTGGAAGGCAAGCAATTCAATATAGGCCAAATCTGTGTAGTTTTGCAAATGACTTCCATAATAGTCGTGTTGTGTAAGACTAACTATATTTCCCTCCATCCTATCCTGTCCCCCATTACTTCTATTCTCTTTTGATCCTGTCCCTCCCCATGAGTGTCGACCTCAAATTGCTCCCTCCTCCCCATGCCCTCCCTTCCATCATCCCCCCCACCCTGCTTATCTCCTTCTCCCCCACTTTCCTGTATTGTAAGATAGGTTTTCATACCAAAATGAGTGTGCATTTTATTCCTTCCTTTAGTGGAATGTGATGAGAGTAAACTTGTTGTTTTTCTCTCACCTCCCCTCTTTATCCCTCCACTAATAAGTCTTTTGCTTGCCTCTTTTATGAGAGATAATTTGCCCCATTCCATTTCTCCCTTTCTCCTGCCAATATATTTCTCTCTCACTGCTTGATATCATTTTTTTAAGATATGATCCCATCCTCTTCAATTCACTCTCTACACTCTGTCTCTATGTGTGTGTGCATGTGCGTGTGCGTGTGCATGTGTGTGTGTGTAATTGCACCCAGTACCCAGATACTGAATAGTTTCAAGAGTTACAAATATTGTCTTTCCATGTAGGAATGTAAACAGTTCAACTTTTATAAGTCCCTTATGACTTCTCTTTGCTGTTTACCTTTTCATGCTTCTATTCATTCTTGTGTTTGAAAGTCAAATTTTCTTTTCAGCTGTGGTCTTTGCATCAAGAATGCTTAAAAGTCCTCTATTTCATTGAAAGACCAATTTTTCCCTGAAGTATTATACTCAGTTTTGCTGGGTAGGTGGTTCTTGGTTTTAGTCCTAGTTGCTTTGACTTCTGGAATATCCTATTCTACGCCCTCCGATCCCTTAATGTAGAAGCTGCTAGGTCTTGTGTGATCCTGATTGTATTTCCGCAATACTTGAATTGTTTCTTTCTAGCTGCTTGCAATGTTTTCTCCTTGACCTGGGAACTCTGGAATTTGGCCACAATGTTCCTAGGAGTTTCTCTTTTTGGATCTCTTTCAGGCAGTGATCTGTGGATTCCTTGAATACTTATTTTGCCCTCTGGTTCTAGAATCTCAGGGCAGTTTTCCTTGATAATTTCATGAAAGATGATGTCTAGGCTCTTTTTTTGATCATGGCTTTCAGGTAGTCCCATAATTTTTAAATTGTGTCTCCTGGACCTATTTTCCAGGTCAGTGGTTTTCCCAGTGAGATATTTCACATTATCTTCCATTTTTTCATTCTTTTGGTTTTGTTTTGTGATTTCTTGGTTTCTCATAAAGTCATTAGCCTCCATCTGTTCCATTCTAATTTTGAAAGAACCATTTTCTTCAGTGAACTTTTGAACCTCCTTTTCCATTTGGCTAATTCTGCTTTTGAAAGCATTCTTCTCCTCGTTGGCATTCCAAACCTCTTTTGCCAATTGAGTTAGCTTATTTTTCAAGGTGTTATTTTCTTCAGCATTTTTTTGGGTCTCCTTTAGCAGGGTGTTTACTTGTTTTTCATGCTTTGCTTGCATGTCTCTCATTTCTCTTCCCAGTTTTTCCTCCACCTCTCTAACTTGATTTTCAAAATCCTTTTTGAGCTCTTCCATGGTCTGAGCCCATTGAGTGGGCTGGAATACAGAAGCCTTGACTTCTGTGTCTTTCCCTGATGGTAAACATTGTTCTTCCTCATCAGAAAGGAAGGGAGGAAATACCTGTTCACCAAGAAAGTAACCTTCTATAGTCTTAATGTTTTCCCCCTTTTCTGGGCATTTTCCCAGCCAGTGACTTGACTTCTGAATATTCTCTTCACACCCACTTGGCCTCGAGATCTGCCCAGCCAGAGCTTGGGGTCTGAGATTCAAATGCTGCTCCCTAGCCTCAGGGCTTAGGCGGGGGCAGGGCTGCTATTCAGTGTGAGATCAGGTTCAGGTGCTCAGGTGGGAGCAGGGCCACCTCACAAGGCTCAGTGCCCTCAGGGGGTTTATGTGGAGACCTTCAACAATGGATCCAGGCTCCTGCCTGCTTGGGGAGCCCCTGTGTGCTGCTGCCTCCACTGCTACCTCCCAAGGGGGTCTGAGTTATGGGGGCACCCCACTCCCCTCTTGACCCACCAAAGAGACCCTCTCACCAACTCTTGTCACCTGTGTGTGGAGGGACCTGCGCAGCTGCTGGAGATTCTGTCCCTGAAGCCAGCTCAGATAGACTCCTCTCGGTGCTGCTCGGCCAAGGCAGGGCTGGGCTCTGCTCCGGGGTCTGCAGCGTGAAGGACCTTTTGGGAGAGGTTTTCTGGGCTCTCTGGAACAGAAATCTCGTCCACTCAGTTGTTCTGTGGCTTCTGCTGCTCCAGAATTTGTTGGGAGTTCTTTTTTACAGATATTTTTTGGGATGTGGGTTTGGAGCTAGCACATGTGTGTCTTTCTACTCGGCCATCTTGGCTCAGCCCCCCCGAGCTGGCTTTTATTAAAGAGAGTCTAAGGACGTGGGCAAAGAGTTGCCATGGTCCTAGTGACAACTGGTCATTCCATCATCAGCAAACAATGCCCACCTCCAAATGATTCCATCTTTTCGGGTTTTTTTTTTCCATAGAAAGGAAAATAAGTCATTCCCACCTCCTCCCTTGTTAACTTTCCAACTTCAGTTATCACCTCAGCCAGGTCAGACGTGTCTTTAGATTTTGAGAAAAGAAAGGAGCCTGAGTCACTAAAGCCAGGAGTTAACTGTAGTTCTTGTGGTCATTAGTGCTTGGTGGTTCAAAAAGACCAATTTAAGTGTTAACTGCTCCTGAACATGAGAATAAGATCCTGTCCACCAATTTGGGGCAGATGTTTGCTTGGGACAGTTTTACTTTCTGTTACGTGGTTGTATTTTGGAATCTTTTTCACTCCTCCACTCTAGTCTTTCATGTTCAGTGATAGTCCAGAAATTGTTAACCTATTCAGATGGCTGCATAACCAAAATGGATAGGTATTGTTCGAGCAATAGCATTTAAAGACAAAAAAAAGTCATTTTGAATTCAAAGCTTGTTTTTAATGTGAAAGAATTCCCTTCAGTTCAGCAACCAAGCATGGCTCTAGACCACCATATCCAATGGTGTACACCTGTGCAGGGAGGCATACCATTAGGGCAAAGGTAGGAAAGACACCCTAACAAGATGCCAAAAGGGTCACAATCAGCCAGATGTGACTGGAAATGGGTGAATAAAAAATAGGAGCCTTTGGATGTGGCAGTGGCTGCCTCCCTTGGCCTGCAGTCAGGAAGACTTATCTTGCTGGATTCAAATTGGTCCTCAGATCCTTCCTAGCTGTGTGCCCTCGGCAAGTCACTTCACCTTGCTTGCCTCTCTTTCCTCAGCTGTACAATGAACTAGAGACCAAAATGTCAAACCACGCCAGTATCTTTGCACAGGTTCCTTTGGATGTCTGCTGGACTTTCCACAATATGCAGCACCCTCGCCTGCTGACACTTGCTGGTTAAGAATGGACAGTGGAGTTGACTTGTTGTGTGTGTGTATTGGAAAAAGGAAGCAATCACTATGACTTTAATTCTGGTAGACAGCAGATGGAAGACGCATGTATGGTTTTTGTAAATTTTCTACTTTTCTTTCCTCATGCTTCCCCTGCCCTCTTCTATTGTATCTGACCCCTACCCCCATAGCCCCAAGCTCTATGGAGGATACTCCCATCCTCTTGGGTCACTGCAGCACCCCAGGGGTAGATTCACCATCTTAGGGAAGGGGATCTATGATCTCATTCCTGACCTTGAGCAAGCCTCTCAACCTCCTGGGCCCTCAATTTTCTCCTCTGTAAATGGAGGCAGCTTTGCTAGATTACCTTCATCTTCCAGCCCTAACTCCACCTTCCCCATGCTGGGGCAGAGTAGCTCTTCCCTCTTTCCCTCCATGCCCCTGCCTTCCCGGGGGTGCCTCTCTGTCAAACCCTATTCCTCCCCTCTCTCTGCACCTTTCTGGACCCTTGCCTGCATCCTTTGTCCCTAGGGGCTAGAGCAGGCTCCTTACTTTCTGTGCTTCGGAGTCTTGGAGTCTGGCTGTCAGTCAGGGAGTCCTGAGAGAAGAAGGCCTTGTTTCTCATCCATTCCTCCTCTAGGGGAACAAAGGCTGGGGGTCTGTGGGACAGGCAGAATCCTGGTAGTTCTCATTTTCATTCTTCCACATTTGGGTGGAAGGCCAGTTACCAAAGGTGTTGTGAGCCTGGCCCAGGTAGGGCCAGGTGCTCATCCTTTTCCATCCTTCTTGTTTAGAGGAGAGGGGTGGGAGTTTGGGGAAGGGGCAGAGCCCTGGAAGGAGCCTCAGGGAAACTGAAGGCAATATTATTGTGCTTCATGGGGGACTGAGTTCCGACTAACCCCTTGGCCACCCGGGAATGTCCAGGGCAGCTATCTACAGGACATTCAGTGGAGGCCATGTGATGTCATAAGATGTCATTTACATATTACACATTATGAACTTTCAGATATGTAATGTATACTTGATGAAGGGGCCAAAGGCTTTGAGCTTGGGTGATTGGTGGAGGTCCAGGATGGGAAGGTGTGGGACAGGGACTTGAATGCCCAGGGTCTAGAACAGTGCCAGCCCCATGGTTGTTGCCTAATGCAGCAGGTGCACCCAGTGTGTTTCCCAACCATCCCAAGGAACTTGAAAGTAGGCTGCACAGAATGCCTCCTGGGCTCCTCTTTAGAGTTGCAGGATCTGGGTTGAAATTTGGCATCTGTGAGCAAGGGTCAGTCCTTCCCCTCCCTGAGCCTCAGTTTCCTTCCCAGTCGGTGCTGTTGGTCCTCCCTTCTGGAAGAGGGACCATGACAGAAGGAAGGTGACGCCAAGACTTGTAAGTGAATTGTATTTAAGCGAGGGAGGCCTGGACAAGGTCCCCAGTCTCACTTCTCCCCAGAGCCATCTGGGTCCAGTAGGGAGAGGTACATCAGGAAGACTGCAGAAGGCCCCCACAGTGCCTTGTACACGGCAGACACTCTGTGAATGTCCATAATTCTGACTCTAATGCGAGCGGAGCTCCTCCAGAAGACCCCTCCCCCAGCTATCCCAAATTCTCTTCCCTTCACCCCTGCTGGCCCCCTTTCCTTCCTCCCAGACCTTCCATGGTGGGGAGGGCTCCACCCACTCCACCCCTGCTGTGAAGGGCATCCTTCCACCTTGGAGGGTCAGCCCTTAGCGGGCAAGGCTGTCTTTGCCTCTGTTGGCATCTGCTGCCCAGCTCCTGGCAGACAGTTAGGAGATGCTTTGAGGTTTGTTGGCCTTCTGCCTGTACACAAAGCACTGGTCTGACCCAAATTGGACGTTGGTAAGCACTACTTGTTGATCAGTTCATGGACTGGCTTCTCTTCTTACCATTTCTCATGCTTCCAAAATGGTATCAGGTTACAGTAGGGAGAGAGAGACAGCATCCTGTGCTTTCTTCCTGTATTTGTTGGAAAAGATTTTCGTGCATCTCCACTGCATCCTATGCTTGCTTTTGGTTTTAGATAGATACTTTTTATGATATTAAACAGATCCCTCTATGCCCATATCTCATAGGTTTAAAATTTTTAGCATAAATGAATATGGCACTTTGTCAAAGGTTTTTCTGCAGTTATTGAGATAATCATGTGGTTTGGGTTGTTTTGGCTTTTAACATGTATAATTATGGTGACTGTTTTCCCAATGTTGAACCTTACATCCCTGGGATAAGTTCAACTTGATCAAAATGAAAGGTTTCTTGGAAAAAATTGCTGTAGTCCAACAAGACTTTATTTTAAAAATCTAATCTATATTTTGAGTTTTCAGAAGAAGTTACCTGTAGTCATATGAAAAGAAAATGCTCTAAATTTCTGTTGATTAGAGAAAGGCAACTTCAAACAACTCTGAGGTTCCACCTCACACCTATCCGAAATGACAAATGCTGGAGGGGATGATGGAAAATAGGTACATTCATGAACTGTTGGTGGAATGGGGAACTGTTCCAACCATTCAGGAGAACAATTTGGAATTAGGCCCAAAGGGCTATAAAACCACATACCCTTTGATCCAACAATACCACTGCTAGGTCTGTATCCCAGAGAGAGCAAAGGAAAAGGACCTACGCATGCAAAGATATTGATAACAGCTCTTTTGTGGTGGAAAAGATTGGAAATCGAGGTGATGCTCATCAGTTGGGGAATGGCTGAACAAGTTGTGGTATCCGTGATCGTGAGGGAGTAGCATTGTGCTGTAAGAAATGACGAGAGGCAGGGGGTGGTTTCAGAAAAACCATGTCAAGGCCTACATGAATTGATACAAAATGAAATGAGGAGAACTGGGAGATCATTGTGCACAGTAGCAGCAATGCTGTCATGATGCTTCACTGTGAAAGATTTGGCTACTCTGATGGATACAATGGTCTAACTCAATTCCAAAGGATTCATGATAAAAAAAAATAGTGCTATCCACCTCCAGACAGAGAACCGACGAACTCTGAGTGCAGATTGAGGTATGATTTTCTCACTTTCGTTGTTTTTCTTGCTTTGTGGGGAAATATGGCTGATATGGAAATACGTTTTTCATGATTTTACATGTATAATTGAGATCATACTGCTTGTTTCTCAGTGGTGGGTGGAGAGGGAGGAGGGAGGGAGAGAATCAGAAACTCAAAATTTAAAGAGTATTAAAAATAAATAATGAATTTAGTTTTAAGAATAAGCACCCTAACCTTTGAAAACATGCTGTACATCAAGACATGGTCTGCTGCCTTGGAGTGTCTCAGTCATTTGGACAATCTTCCTCATGAATGAGGAGGCTTGCAGGGCAGTGGCCTAGTGCAGCAGTGATGTGGTGCTCTCCCAAACCCATCTGGGACTGATTCAGTTCATCTCCTGGGATAAGGATGGCAGCTTTTCTAATTGTACCAACTAGTGAGTGGTCTCTTTCCATCCCAGATTGCAGCAGTAGTGTTGGTTATCCCAAGGGTATCCAACTAAATCTTTCTTACCTCTCCTAGGCAGTAATGACACTTGGGTACTAGTCAGGTCTCAAAGTTTTGTCAGTCAAATGGGTGTCCCCTTAGAGCAGAAATGATTGACCTGAGGAGCCATAAGCTTGTTTGTTTATGCATTTTTCATAACTATATTTCAACATAATTGGCCTGCTAACCTCTTTCCCATTCTGGAGGTTTGTCTGACCCTGCAGACATTCCTTTAGTCAGGAGGGTATCCCGACCTGGTGCTTTTACATCTCTAAATATAAAGCAAATCTACATACATTAAACAAACCTCCAACAAACAGAAAAGAAAAATCCTGAAAATATGAGTTTATGCCATTCATAATCCCTAGACAGAGAACCTTGGAATTTGTGGAATTCCCAGAGGAGCTCTGCTCACTAACCAAGCCACCCGATCTAGAGTTGGTCTGCTGTTCAATGTAAAGGAAAGGGGTGAGGCAAACATGCCTGTCACCAGGTTGCAGGATTGAGCTAGCCTCCCTTTCTTTCAGAAAATGGTCACTTCTCTTCTGTTTAAAATTGCAAGTAGCCCAGTGCAGCTGGAATTAGCTTGGTGTCAGACCAGAAAGTTGATTTCTGGATGATCCAGGAAGGCTTTATTCTGGCATGGATTAAGACAGGGGTGGGGAACCTTAGGCCTCAAGTCCACATGTGGCCCTGTAGGCCCTCAAGTTCAGCCCTTTGACTGAATTTGTTCTGTGAAGTTTGGATTCAGTCAAAGGCCTGTGCTTGAGGGCCTAGAGGGCCACGTGTCGCCTCAAGGCCGCAGGTTCCACATCCCTAGTTTAAGAATTCCCATACACAACATAGAAGGTGGCCTCAAAAACAGATGTGACCAGAAGCATACCTCTTACTGAGTCTCACAGACTAGGCTTTCTTTTCAAACAGGCAGATTACTAAACCTAAATGAGGAATCAGCAAGACAGGGCAGCTCTACTCCAAAAGAACTTCTTATGAGGGTTCCAAAGGTCCCTCTACTCTGGTTAGTTGACCATGGAAGTTTTTCAAATAAGAGTCGCCCTGCCTGGCCCATAGTGGTCTTTATTGGCATGGAAATTTGGCCTTTCTCCAAGCAAAAATGCTTAGATTAAAATAATCTAAATGAATAAAAATGATTTCTGGCAGGCTTATACCTCAACACAGAATACAGAATTTTACACCACACCTTTAATATTAAGCTTCAGGTCAACCCCCAGAAAGATGGTGAAGGTGGCAAAGGGAGGGTCCTAGGACCAACAAGACATTAAATGGTGGAGTACTGGTGGAGTGTGGTCCGTGCTGCTAGGGAGGCTGAGGTTAGTGGATCACTTGAGATTAGGAGTTCTGAGATGCACTAGTGTGTTGAGTCTCTGGAGGGGAAAGGCCACCAGGCTGCTTCAGGAGGGATGGACCAGCTCAGGTCCAGAATAGGAGCTGGTTAAAGTTGCTCATTTGTATTGGAATTGGCCCATTGTGTGATCACTGCACGTCTAACCTGGAAAAGATAAACAGACATTCTCGTCCTTTTCTCCCCCTACCCCCCCCCCCCCCAACAAAAAAGCACAGGATCTTGAGTCTGTGCCTAGGGTCACAATGGAGAGGAGCTGAGTCTTCACCTCATGACCTTTCTAAGGGATAGATAAGGAAAATAAAAGTTGCAAGCCGTGTTGTATTGTCTGCAGTCTTTTGCTGGCTTCCAAGAGGAACAGCTGGTGGTGGGGCTGACTAAGCAAATTGAGTTGTGCAGTTCTTACCACTTTTTGGCTAGTCATGGTTTAAGTACTATGAGCAAACTTCATAGGTCTGGGAGAAGTTTTGGGTACACAGCGAAATGGCAGATGTTTTATTTCTCATTCATTGCTTTGGCTTTTCTTTCAAGAGTAAAACTCCATACATAGCTGACCATCTTCTGTCTCTTCCTGAGAAGAGTGAATTCCTTATGCTAAATTCATGGGACTTGAGCTCTGAAAAAATACAGCAACTGTGGAGGCAGAAGGGGAAGCATTTTGGTAGGATGTAGGCTTAGAGCAGCTTCTGAATGCATAAATCCCACTCAGTTCATGCCCTGCTAGACGTAATGTGTAGATGTGGCTACCAGAGAGGCTGAGGTGAGAGGTCAGCAACTTTCTGAGAACCATAGTTGTTGTTGTTGAGTCATTTCAGCCCTGTCCACCTCTCCCCCAACTCTGACCCCAGCTGGGATTTTCTTGGCAAAGATGCTGGAGAGGTTTACCATGTCCTTCTCAAGCTCATTTGTCAGATGAGGAAACTGAGGCAAACAGAGTGAAGTGACTTTCCAAGGGTCACACAGCTAGTCGATGTCTGAGGGCAGATTTGAACTCAGATCCTCCTGACTCCAAGCCCAGCACTATTCACAGAGCCACCTAGCTTCCCAACCATAGACTGCCTAACAATGCCTCATGTTTCCTCACTGCAGCTCACTTCAATAATCTCCAGGGTGAGAATAAGTCTCCCAGCTTCTAACACTTTCTACCACCTTTCTGCTGACTAGGATCAGGGTAGTGTCTAATAGTGTCCTCCTAGTGGTTGAACACTTATCAAATGTTTTGGGGGCACCAGCTTTTTGCACGATACTTGGAGATCTTGCTACCAGAAGTGGGATGTTATAAGAAGTCAGAGGTGTGGCCCATTCTGCCTTATTTCTGCAGCCTTCATCTGAAGTTCTTGCTAACCTGGATGCTGCTACTGTACTGTCTCCATCTCCCTTCCTCCCTTGCCCTCCCCATTTGCAGAAGTCCATACTTTGGCTAGGAAAAGAAAAAGTGAAATATTTAGATGATCAGAACTCTTTGTCCTTAGCAAATCTACAGAGGACTGAGTCACAGGACCAGAAGGGTTAACTTCTCCTTCATTCAAGGACCTTGCCCTCTTTTCCATAAACCAGGTTCAAAATGTCTGAGTCATTTTTGGCTCCTCTTTCTCCCTCACTCAGTATCCAATCAGACGCTAACTGTTGTCAGGTCTACACCCATAACAACTGTCCTATCCATCTCCTTTCCTCCACCTGTTCCCAAATCCCTCAAGTAGAGGCCCTTGTTGCCTCTTGCCTAGATTATTCCGGAAGCCTCCTACTTGATCTCCCTGCCTCTGCCCTCTCCAATCCATCCTACATAGAGTTACCAACTGATAGTCCTAAAGTTCACATCCCTACTCAAGATACTTGAGTAAGAAGCCCCCCCTCTTCTATTTGGTATTTAGATCCCTTCCCAGGGGGCTCTATCCTTCCTACTTCTCACGTGGACACACTCTACATTCAACCAAAGCAGTCTTCTTATTGTTTCCTCATATGCAACATCCCATCTCCCCCTTTGTAGGTTTGGTTTCCTCTTCACCCCCAGTGTCTGAAGTTCTCCTTCCTCCCCTCCTCCTCTTGGAAGCTGAAACTACCTCCAGGCTCAGATTAAGTGCCACCTCCTACAAGAGGCCCTTCATGGTCCCATCAGTCCTTTGTTTTGAGTGATTGAGGGCTGTGCGTGTCACCAGCCGCGCTTCTCCTCAGAGTCATCTGAATCCAGTGATTCATCAGGATGACTGGACATGACCCAGGATGAGCCCATTGGGGTTAAGTGACTTGCCCGAGGTCAGACAGCTAGTGTATGTCAAGTGTCTGAGGTGAGATTTGAACTCAGGTCCTCCTGACTCCTGCATTGGTGCTCTATCCACTGAACCACGTAGCTGCCCCACTCACTATCATTTATCATGTTTCTGTATTGTCATGTTAGCCTGTCTGGTAGGTGCGATGTGTTACCTCCTAGTCGTCTGGATTTGCGTGTCTCTCCTCAATAGTGATTTACAGCATTTTTCATATGACTATAGATAGCTTTAATTTCTTACTTTGCAAACTGCTTGTTCATAGCCGTTGACCATTAATCAATTCGGTAATGACTTGCATTCTTGTACATGTGACTCAGGTAGTTGCAAAAATTCTTTCCCAGTTTTCTGCTCCCCTCCTAACCTTGGTTGCATTGGGTTTGCTTGTGCAAAAACTTTTCAATTTGATGTAATCAAAATTGATCATTTTCCACTTCATAACTTTCTCTACCTTTTCTTTGGTCAAACATTTCTCCATTCTCCATCAATTTGACAAATACACTATTCCTTGCTCCCCTGATTGGTTTGTAGTATCAGTATTTATACCTAGATCATGTATCCATTTGGACTTTCTTCTTGTGTCTGGGATAGAGGCATTGGTCTATCCCCAGTTCCTGCACAGACTGTTATCCAATTTTCCCAGCCATTATTGTCAGAGTGAGTTCTTATTCCAGAAGCTGGGGTCCTTGGGTTGATCAAACGGTAGATTGCTATATTCATTGACGATTGTGTATTGAGTGCCTCAGCTATTTCACTGGTCTATCCCTCTGTTTCTTGGCCAGTACCAAGTGGCTTTGATGATTACTACCCTATAATACAATTGGAGATCTGGTAGGCAAGTGTTGGGGAGCTGGGGGAGTGGTGCAGAGTCCCAAAAGGCTTCACTTCTATTACTCCAGCTTTTGGGTGCAGGGCCAATGATCAAGGATCTGGGAGACAGAACTGAAACAGGCCTCATTTCTCATCTTTCTCCATCCTTTTATGTGAAGCAGAGAGGGACAGAGGTCTGGGGAAGGGGCAGAGCCCCAGAAAGAGCCTCAGGGAAACTGAAGCCAGTATGGTTTTATTTCATATGGGGACTCAGTTCCGACTAGCCCCTTGGCCACCCGGGAATGTCCAGCGCAGCTGTCTACAGGGCATTCACTAGAGGTCATGTGATGTCGTAAGATGTTATTTACTTATTTTGCATTATGAACTGACACATAAATAATGCATACTTGATAAAGGGGCCAAAGGCTTTGAGCTTGGGTGATTGGTGGAGGTCCAGGATGGGAAGGTGAGGGACAGGCGCTTGAATGGCCAGGGCCTAAAAGAGTGCCAGCCCCATGGTCAGTGCCTAATGCAGCAGGTGCACCCAGTGTGTTTCCCAGAGATCCCAGGGAACTGGCAAGCAGGCTGGACAGACTGGTTCCTGGACTCCTCTTTAGAGGTGCAGGATCTGGGATGAAATTTGGCTTCTGTGAGCAAGGGTCAGTCCTTCCCCTCCCTGAGCCTCAGTTTCCTTCCCAGTGGGTGCTGTTCTTCCTCCCTTCTGGAAGAGGACCATGACATCACGGAGGTGACGCCACGAGTTGCAAGTGAATTGTATTTAAGTGAGGGAGGCCTGGGCAAGGTCCCCAGCCTCATTTCTCCCCAGACCCATCTGTGTCCAGTGGGGAGAGGTACATCAAGAAGACTGCAGTTGGCCCCCATAATGCCTTGGACACAGCAGGCACTCTGTGAATGTCCATGATTCTGACTCTAATGCAAGCTGAGCTCCTCCAGAAGACCCCCTCCCCCAGCTATCCCAAAGTCTCCTTCCTTCACCCCTGCTGGCCCCCTTTCCTTCCTCCCAGACCTTCCATGGTGGGCAGGGTTCCACCCACACCACCGCTGCTGTAAAGGGCGTCCTTCCCCCTTGGAGGGTCAGCCCTTAGGGGGCAAGGCTGTCTTTGCCTCTGTTAGCATCTGCTCCCCAGCTCCTGGCAGACACTTAGGAGCTGCTTTGAGGTTTGTTGACCAGCTGCCTGATCACAAAGCACTGGTCTGGCCCCAGCTGCACGTTGGTGAGCGCTACTTATTGATCAGTTCATGGACTGGCTTCCCGATCTCCTCCCCACAACGGCCCCCTGCCTTTGCAGTTCCCGCCCTTTACTGGCAGGGACCCTGGGGCAAACACCTACGGGGGTTACAGTTTAGGGCTGGACTCGAACTCTGCACCTCCTGCCCTGCCCCGCCCCCTTACCACCGCCCATGCCACCCCCTCAGTAACGCGGCGCCTGCGCCCTGGGTTTTCCCGCCCAGAGCCTGGGAGTCTGGCAAGCCTCTGGTTGGGCTCCTAATCTGGGAAGTGCGGGACACCACTGGGCCTCAGCTGCCACTTGGGTAAGATGGGGTCTACCAATCCCAGGGCCCCCTGGGCTCCTCCCGGGGCTCAGTTTCCCCACGTGTAAGGGGGGTGGGGGTAGGGAGGCCGCCAAAAGGGGCCCTGGAGAATGCTGGCATCCATGCCCCACCTCTGGGACGCTAAGCCAGCGCCTCCCTTGCCTGTAAAAGGCGCCTGTGGGAGGCCCCTTCCAGGCCCCAACCCCATCTTGTGCCTGTTGGGGGCAGAGCAGCACCTCGAGCTCCCCTTCCTCCCCCAGGGTGCCCCTGTGGGTGGCCAAGCCCTCCCCGGGCCTCCCCTCCCCCTCTCTGCCCCGCCCCCTCTTCTCCCCGCCCCTCTCATCTCCGCCCCCTCTCCTCCCTTCCCTTGCATCCTGCCATCGCTAGGGGGCACAGCAGGCTCCTTCCTTTCTGTGCTCGTGAGAGCTCGAGGCAGAGAGTCTCTCAGGTCCTCCTGGCAGAGGTAGGCCGCGTTTCTCATCCTTCACCATCCTCGGGGGGGTAATGGGAGTGGTACTAGGGGGGCTGAGAGCCGGGGGTCGAGGGGGGCCCCGTTTTTCATCCTTCGCGTCCTGGGGGGTGGCAGTTGGGCTCGGGTGGTGGAGCCGCTGTAGGCCTCATGTCTCGTCCTCCATCTTTTGGTGTCAGGGCATGTGGACGGACTTCCGGGGGAGAGGCAGAGCCCCAGATGGCCGCTTTTCCCGTCCTTTGTCATTCTTCAGGGGACAATGGGATGTGTAGTGGGGGAGCAGAGGGTTGGGGGTCTCAGGAGGGCCCCGTTTTTCATCCTTCGCGTCCTGGGGGGTGGCAGTTGGGTTCGGGTGGCGGAGCCGCTGTAGGCCTCATGTCTCGTCCTCCATCTTTTGGTGGCAGGGCCAGCGGGCGGACTTCCGGGGGAGAGGCAGAGCCCCAGATGGCCGCTTTTCCCATCGTTTGCCCTCCTTTGCAGGGGGCACAGTGGGCGGGGTACACTGGGGGAAGTTGGGGGTGGGGATCTGCGTGGGGGCGAGCCTGGTTGGCCTCGTTTCTGAGCCTTGGCCAGCCTCTGGGTTATGGGGTTCGATGGGCGGAGGTCTGTGGGGAGGGCAAGGCCGAGGTTGCCCTTCTTTCTGATCCGTGCCGATCCTGTGGCGGGGCGAGGCTTGGGATTCAGGGGAAGACGGAGCCCCGCAATTTCTAGATTTCTCATTCTGCATCTTTTGGTGGGGGTGCCAAGGGCCGTGGGTATGGGGGGGCAGAGTCCAGGTAGGCCTGGCTTCTCTTCCTTCGCCATTGTTTGCGGGGGGCAAAGGACGAGGTCTGGGGGGGGGGACGAGCCCCAGAGGGAGCTTCTGGAGCCCTAAAGCCTCCCTGGCTGTGTTTTCTCCCAGCCCTGAGTGTGAGCTGCCCCCGTGGGTCCCTCAGACCTGGCAAGGCCTTTACCGCGTGAACAACTAGACCCTCACCCTACCAGGAAGAATGGGGAGGGGGTTTTCTACAGGGGTTCATATATGTATGGTGTAATATGTCATTGTTATCTGATGAGGGAATTTTGTTCCGAGGTGTTTCATGGAGACATAAGTCTAGAAGTCATTAATTAATGAATTGCCTGAAGATAATTAAATAAGTCAAGTGGCAGACCACATGGTGAACCAGAGGAGAGGTGGGTGGTCTTGATGAACATCCCCCTGGATGGCCACACTACCAGCCCCCACCAGGTGTCCAGAAGAGGGTCCCTGTGTCCAGGGCAGGACTTGGCCATTTTTAAAAATTGAAGCACCCCCTGGCAGAGATCCTCCTTATCCTTCAGGCCTCTGCCACCTCCCGATTCACTGCTTACATGGCATCCTGTTGAGAAACCAGGGGATGAGTGGGCCAAGCATCCAGCCCTGGAGGTGGGCCATGGCTTGGATGCAGGTGAATGAGGGAGATTTCCGGGCCTACAAAGAGGGGGCTGCCTGAATACAGAAGGCAAAGCTGCACCAACTTGCAGGAAACGTCACCCATACAACCAAGTCTACTTACTTGCTCCTAGGTTGTGTCTCCTGTATTTGCGTTACTCAGGCAAAATTCTCTTTGGTACCCAGGTGCTGGTGAAATCCTCTTTCTCCTTTCCACTCAGAGAGGCCTCTTTCTGGATCATCGCCTCAACATCAAGTGGCTGCCCCTTCTGGGAGTCTAACAGTGAAGCAGCAGCACCCCAGTGACTCCTGACTGGCCTCAGTAAGTTGCACTTCCTTGACCCCTAACCCCTCACTACAAAAACCCCAATGTATTTTTAATAATTTTTTTGTCTTCAGTTCTCTGCAATCACTTCCATACATCTGATAGTTTTACCTTCCATCCTCCACTTTCCTCCTTGCTTCCCCTCCCTCTCCCCCCTTCCCTTTATGGCATACCATCGTATATAGATCCTACACACAGATTCTTGTTGAATACATTTTCATCTTAGTCATGTTGAGTGGAACAATGAAAGTGAATTGGAGAAGCATGAAAAGAAAACAAGGCACAAGAGACAATGGCCTGCTTCCTTCAGGGATCCAGTTCCATCGTTCTTTCTGTAAGGCATTTTGCCTCGAGTCCATTGGAAATTTTTGAGTTCCTTGCATTGCTGTGAAGGGTCAAGTCTTCCAGAAAAATTCCTCGCACACTGTGATTGTGACTGTGTACAAAGTTCTCCTGGTTCTGCTCAATTCACTCACCATCAGTTCATAGAAGACTTTCCAGGCCTCTCTGAGGTCTTCCTGTTCATCTTTTCTTAGAGTGCAGTAGTATTCCATTACATTCAAATACCACAAGCTCTTCTGCCATTCCCCAAAGGAAGGGCATTCCGTCGATTTCGAGTTCTTGGTGTTTTGTGATTTTTAGGGGTTCGGATTCGTTCCTGTAAATAACACTCCCACACTGCTTTAAAAATGAAGGTAGTTTAATTATACAATACAAGGAATAGACTGTCTATAATAACATCCAATACAACAGATAATACACAATAAACGCAGAATAATAAGTAATAATAATAATCAGTATAGCAGAAAAAGAGAAAGAAAACACCACCAATTCGGGGAGGCACCAACACCTGAATTTCATCAGCTGGGGAATCCCAGGATACAGCTTTCAGGGTCCGAATTGGGAGCAAGTGGTCCCAGGCAGAGCGTCCTGTCCACGGGTGAGATTCCGAGGACTTACACTGAACAAGGGGATCTTATAGGGACCTAGACAAAGAAGGCTTTTTGCCAACGGCTCCGCACACTGTTCGAAGATGGTCAGGCACATGGCCATGGGAATACAGGTTTTGTCCATCAAGGAGATACTATACGGGGGCCACAAGATATAAGTTAATTAATCATATACTGGGAGGACTAGCCAGATCCTCCAAGTATTGTCTATGTGTTCCGGGAGTGGCTAGTTCCCAAAACATTAATACCTGGCCAACTCGCGCATGTTATGTTCCTTGAGAGGTCACCAAAAGGACAGAGTGAACTTACTTTATTCAGGGGATATGAAATATTCCTTCATTTGGCCTTAAGGTCACAAAGGACTTAAGGTGACTGAATCAAGGGAGTAAAATTAGTATATATCCGTTTCATTTGAGTATACATATAACAATTACAACAAAATAAAAACAGTAGTAATAGGAATAATAACAAAATAGGAATAGCAAGGCTATTAAAGTATTTAGTTGCAGTGGAGGATTGGAATAGAAAATCATACCAACGATGATTAGTATCAGAGGTTACTAAGTGTGAGGCCTCAACTACAAGTGTTTGTATATGATGTTTATTGAGCGCTCTTTGGTTTTTCTCTAATAGTTGCTGGAATTCAACAGAAGAATTTAAAATAGAGATTAAAGGTTCCAAAGATAAATACACATAGGGTAGACGTAATAGTTTGGGTACCCAAGACAAAATAACATCATCCACTATCAGGGGGAAAGTAGAAATCATCACCCTGCCAATGGAGAAGACTCACATGTTGTATACAACCAGCAAATGGGGCTACTTGCCCTACAGAGTACAAGTTAGTTTGATTGTTAGAGACAAGGCAGATAGATGGAACAGATCCTTCATGTAACATAGAGAAATTGGACATAGGGTATAGAGTAAGATCACGTAGATTAGAGGAGTGTGAGAGAAGACAGGGCTCCATCTGTCTGGTCATCATCCCACACACCATTCCACTATTAGTTAAAGTACAATCTTCTAAAGTATGAGTTACATTAGCTTGATCGATGTAATTTCCATATAAATGTAGCAAAGCAAAGTAATGATGCAATATAAAAGGAATTACATGGTACTGACACATGGTGGTCCAATGTTGTACATTATAGTAATACATAGTCTCAGTACACCACAGAGAGGTGCACTTAGCTTGAGTTTGCTGCTGAGATTTCCAATAATTATAGGAAGGGAATAAAGTTTTCCAAAGATCAGGGTCTCCACTCAACAATAAACGCTGTGCATTCTCTTTTTGTATTAGAGTATACGTATTTTGTAAAGAACATTGAGTCCAATTAAATAGTGCTGTAACATTAGTGTTAAAAGTTACTGAAGCTAAGGTTGAGTCATTAAAACCTGTAGGAATTGGCCTTGGTATTTTAAAGTACGTTGATGGGGCAGGATCGTTGTGGGCAACCATTTGGCATTAACAGTAAGTGCTTGAGCTACATCCTGTCCAGCACTGTGCAGTCTGCTGGCCAGGGTCTCAAGATCTATAGAATTTATTATACCCAAACCGGTTCCTGTCCCGCCAAGCAATGTATCATACCAGACCCTTTTTATTCTGGCACAATTTGGTAATACAGGGAAGGATATGTTATTGTTAACATTAATACACTGGGTCGTATTGTTAATGCCCCAGGTGGTACAATTACTATTCTTGAACTGATCCTCCATCACTTGAAAACACCTATCAGGGGTGGTAGAATTCTCCACCGTAAGGTTATTTGAGAGCCACCTGCGTGCAGTCGTGCTCCTGGGGTCCAGGCAAAATTTTCTGAGATGGTGTACAGCAATATCCATATCCCTAAAAAACACTTTATTCACAGAAAAAGACATGTATTAATGGAACATCATATAAGGTATCATCTCCTGAGTAACAAGCCAGCACTGTATTATTTTTTTTCCTCAGCTACGATTTCCATGGCCTTAGGCCAGTCTGTAGGTTTATTTTTAACCCATGCCTTTGAGTCAATTGTCATATTGGTAGTACCAAATCCTCCCCTCCTGGCATCAGAAGATTCTGGTATATGAACTTTGGCCATTCAGGATTCAGGCAAGGGATAATAACTAGTTGGGCAACTCTCCTTCTGTTGTATGATAAGGTTCAGTATCCAAATTTAGCAAAATTATTTTAATTTTTCCAACATAGTCGGAGTCAATTACTCCTCCTAGTACACCTACTCCTAAAACAGCTAAACTTGATCAGGATAGTATCTGCCTATAATGGCAGTATTTTGAGGTTAGGGAGAAATGTGATTCCAGAATTGGGGCCCAAGTTCATGCACCCAAGCACCCCATCATTCCCCCCTTAAACAGATGAGACCCCAAATCTTTCTGGGGTAAGGGACCAAGGTCTCAGATTCTGAAACTGCTTCATGCTGAGATTGGACGTAGAGCTGTCCCTGCCTTGAGAGGTCCCATTCAGGGGGTTGGTTCTTCAGTCAGTATCAGGAACATGATCCAGGTCCAGACAGTGATGCGTAATGGTCTCAGACAGAGGGTGATACACAGCCAGAATGGTCATCTGCAAGTGGAAGGAACTGAACCTGGAGGAGACAAAACTGGCAAGGAGATTAAGCAAACAAAGGCCAAAAAATGACCAGAAGGGGTTACATATGGGTTGGTATACTTTAGGTAGGGCCATCTCAAATCTGGTAGGGCTACTAATTATCAAATCAAGTTACAACACTTTTCTGTCTTCTGAAAATACTTCCCCACACTCTCTCAACATACTTAAACCATCTGAGACTGGTACAAAGGTATCCAGAGCAACTATCTGGAGACAGGAGAGGCTTGGATGACCCCCATTTGTCCCAAACCTTATCTGCCTTCTGTATTTTCAGTCAAACCTTTATTTATCTTTCAAAATCTCTTGAGCCCATTATTCAGACTGCTTCACTCTCCTTTATATTTCTACCATAGACAAGATAGCTCACAAGTTATTACTCTTCACTAGTATGGCTGTATTGCCTTAAACAAAAGAGGTTTCTAACTTGAACCTCACAACTGAGTAGATGTACATCGTTGTTTCACAGGCTTGTTTATCTCTTTCTGATTATTCACTCTGGAAGGGAAACTTTAGAAATTAAGTTGTTGTTGTTGCTTACATATGGTAAGTTCAAACACTAATTTTAACTCTTGCTTAGGCCATGGGATGACTCCAAATTCAGATCAAAATACCAAAATCTTTTCTGCTTTGTAGATCATTACATATTAATTTAGCAATACATTATCTTGAAAATGAAAATTTAGTAGGCCTTACATGAGAGATTTTTCTTTTTTAAAAAAATATTTCTTCTAAAAGCATTTCCTTTTCTTTTCTTTAAAAAACGGTTTAAATTTTATCCTGATGTTGAGTCACTAAACTTTTATAAAGAAAATTAGTTGAAATCTTTTGAAATGATAACTCTTCACTTTGAAGCAAAAATAAAACTTTAAAATTGAAGTTCATTAAAGCTGAGTTGTTATAAAGATGTCCTTAAGTAATATGAATTCCCAAAGTATTACAAACTAAATTCTTAGTTATTGCAGAATTCCTAGATATTACAAAATGTTTTAGTCAAAAAGGTGTTGTAATGGAATCTCACATTGGTAACAGTAAGAGACTGATCACAGAAAAACATGACTGCTTTTAAAATCCTTTTAAACAATGGGAACATCTAAAGATGAGTCTTAAGCAGTTTACATAAATTTCTCCACATGTTCTAATTTGATTTGCCAGTAAGATTACATGACAGGGCTCACACATTTACTGACTACTTGTTCTGTTCATAGAAATTTGCTATAGAAGGAAAAAAGCAGGGACATGTGACATACCAAATATGACAGGATAAAACATCCTTTATTCTGTTTGAATTCAGATAAGAGTGAAATTCTCCAGTCATGCAGTATCTTTTCACAGCCAGACTCAGGAATAGTCAGGTGGGAAACATTCCTTTTTAAAGGAACACAATGGGGAAACTGAGCCAGGGGGATCCCATCCTAGATTGAGGCTAGAATTGTCTCTTTGGCCTTTCCTTTCCAAATACAAACTTCACCTGTTAACAGTACAGGATCACATTCTCTCTGAGTAACTTGTGGCATTTCTCTCAGATGCTGATTTAATGCAAACAACTATACCCAAATTCAAACTCAAAACAAAAATAGTTATGGTCCCAAATACCTTTTACCTTAAATGGCAAATTTCACCAATTACAGTTTAGAGCCAGATAGTTATTTTTTTTTCTTATGGAGTTGCAATAAGCAATAAAGATCTACCAGGACTCACATACACAAGGGATTCCATTTAACATCTTTCCTTCTCAAATTTAGAACTTGTCCTGATATAAAAGCCAATTGTTAAAAATCCTTTCTATCTATTACAGCTTCTGAGAAAGTCATATTCATTGTTTAGGAATTACATAAGCCAAACAAGTTCTTTTCTTTCCATACACAGTAATCAATTAACAGTTTAAGGCTTAGCATTAAAACAGTAACTCCAAATACCTTAGCTAACAGTCTTACAACTTTTATGCATGATAGCCGAATTGTTTTAGCTATAACCTTTATCAGGCAAAGGTGAAAATACCTGGTTTTCTAAATGGCAATTATAAAACATTATAAGGCAAGGTTAGCGGGACTCATAAAGTAACATAGCTGGTTTTACACAATTTTCCCAACATCTTTTAGTTTCAACACTATTTCTGAATTACAGTGGTCACTCAATTTTTACAATCTAAGAGAAATTCAGAAATACAATCTTAGAAATACAGCTTTAACACAACAATAACTTCAGGTGGTATTATTTACATTTCCATAAATTATTGATCTTATTACTTTTAGTAATTAAAACCACTTCAAAGTTAACAATTATACACCAGTCATTATGTCAAGAATCTTATAATCATTTTATCATTTTGATCCCATAACAACAACCATCATTATCTTTACTTTTACAAATCAGAAAACAGGTCAAACAGAGATAAAATACATTTTTGCAACCGGAACAGAGAAGTGAAGTTTACCAAGAGCAGAGAAGGTGATGATTCTTGTAGGCAAGCAGTCACCTGTAAGGGCTCTGCAGTTTTAAGTCTACTACCCCAGTCTTCATAGGGTCCTGTCCTTTTGCCACCGAGGAGTAGGGCAAATCTCCCGACTCCACAATATCTTCTTCAAATACTTTATTTGTCAAATTCTTCTTCAAAAATGGCATATTGTACTGCGAATCCTGTCTTCCCATCCCGGGATTCAACTGGGACAGGGTTCTCAACTGATTTCTTAAAGAGAGGCATTTACACAACGAATCCTGTTCGTGACGCCAATTTATGTTTTGTGATTTTTAGGGGTTCGGATTCGTTCCTGTAAATAACACTCCCACACTGCTTTAAAAATGAAGGTAGTTTAATTATACAATACAAGGAATAGACTGTCTATAATAACATCCAATACAACAGATAATACACAATAAACGCAGAATAATAAGTAATAATAATAATCAGTATAGCAGAAAAAGAGAAAGAAAACACCACCAATTCGGGGAGGCACCAACACCTGAATTTCATCAGCTGGGGAATCCCAGGATACAGCTTTCAGGGTCCGAATTGGGAGCAAGTGGTCCCAGGCAGAGCATCCTGTCCACGGGTGAGATTCCGAGGACTTACACTGAAGAAGGGGATCTTATAGGGACCTAGACAAAGAAGGCTTTTTGCCAACGGCTCCGCACACTGTTCGAAGATGGTCAGGCACATGGCCATGGGAATACAGGTTTTGTCCATCAAGGAGATACTATACGGGGGCCACAAGATATAAGTTAATTAATCATATACTGGGAGGACTAGCCAGATCCTCCAAGTATTGTCTATGTGTTCCGGGAGTGGCTAGTTCCCAAAACATTAATACCTGGCCAACTCGCGCATGTTATGTTCCTTGGGAGGTCACCAAAAGGACAGAGTGAACTTACTTTATTCAAAGGATATGAAATATTCCTTCACTTGGCCACCAGACAGAGAGCTGGTATAAATATTTTGGTACATGTGGGATCCTTTCTCATTTCCGTGATGATTTTGGGATACAGTCCTGGAAGCGATATTGCTGGATCGTAGGCTATACCCATTTTTATAGCCTTTTAACCGTAGTTCCAGATTGCTCTCCAGAACGGTTGTATCAAGTCACAGCTCCACCAGCAATGAATTGGTGTTCCAACCATCCCACATCTTCTCCAACATTTATCATGTTCCTGTTTTGTCATGTTAGCCAATCTGATAGGTGTGATGTGGTGCCTCATAGTAGTTTTGTTTTGTGCATCTCTCATCAATAGTGATTTACAGCATTTTTCACATGACTATACATACCTTCAATTTCTTACTTTGCAAACTGCTTGTTCTTATCATTTGACCATTAATCAGTTGGGCAGTGACTTGGATTCTTGTACATTTGACTCAGTTCGCTATATATTTTTGGAATGAGGCCTTTGTCACAGACACTAGTTGCAAAAGTTCTTTCCCAGTTTCCTGCTTCCCTCCTAATCTTGGTTGCGTTGGGTTTGCTTGCGCAAAAACTTTTCAATTTGATGTAATGAGAATAAATGTCTCCATTCTCCATAAATCTGACAAATCCAGTGTTCCTTGCTCCCCTTGTTGGTTTATAGCATCACTCTTTATAGCTCCATCATGTATCCATTTGTGCTTTGTTCTTGTGTACGGTTGGCAGGCATTGGTCTACACCCAGTTTCTGCCAGACTTATCCAGTTTGTGCAGCAGTTTTTGTCAAACAGTGAGCTCTTATCCCAGAAGCCAGGGGTTTTTTGGTTGATTAAGCAGTAGGTTGTTATATTCATTGATTACTGTGCCTTGAATACCTAACACATTCCACTAGTCTGCCCCTCTATTTCTTACCCAGTACCAAGTAGTTTTGATGATTGCTGCTTTAAATGCAATTTGAGACCTCGTAGTGCTTGGCCACCATCCTTGCCATTTCCATCCATTAGCTCCCTTGCTATTCTGGACCTTTGGTTCTTCCACATATATTTTGATATTATTTTTTGTATGTAGCTCTAGAGAATAATTATCTGGTAGTTAGATTGGTATGGCAATGAAGAGATCAATTCATTTAGGTAGGATTATTTTTATTTTATTAGCTTGGCCTACTCACGAGCAACTGATGTTTTTCCACTTACTTAGATCTGACTTCATTTGTGTGAAATGAGTTTTGTCATTGTGTTCATATAGTCCCTGGATTTGTTTTGGCAGGTAGACTCCTAGAAATCGTATTGTGTCCACCATAACTTTAAATGAGATTTCCTTTCCTAGTTCTTGCTGTTGGGCTTTGTTAGTATTATATAGAAATGCAGATGATTTATGTGAGTTTATTTTGTAACCTACAAGTTGACTAAAGTTGTTTATTATTTCAGGTAGTTTTTTCCTTGATTCTCTGGGGTTCTGTAAGCATATCATCATATCACCTGCAAAGAGTGATAACTTAGTTTCCTCTTTGCCTGCTCTTATACCTTCCATTTCTTTTTCTCCTCTTAATGGTAAAGTTAATATTTCTAGTACCATCCTTGTTTCACCCCTGATTTTACTGGAAATGCATTCATCTTATCCCCATTACATATAATGCTAGAGCAGGCTCCTTCCTTTCTCTGCTTGGGAGACCACCAGGCTTCGTGTCATTCAGGGAGTCCTGAGAGAAGAAGGCCTTGTTTCTCATCCATTCCTCCTCTAGGGGAACAAAGGCTGGGGTTCTGTGGGACAGGCAGAATCCTGGTCGTTCTCATTTTCATTCTTCCACATTTGGGTGGAAGGCCAGTGACCAAAGGTCTTGGGAGCCTGGACAAGGTAGGCCCAGGTGTTCATCCTTTTCCATCCTTCTTGTGGAGAGAAGAGGGTCAGGGGCCTGGGGAAGGGGCAGAGCCCTGGAAAGAGCCTCAGGGAAACTGAAGGCAATATTATTGTGCTTCATCTGGGGACTCAGTTCCAACTAGCCCCTTGGCCACCCGGGAATGTCCAGCGCAGCTGTCTACAGGGCATTCACTAGAGGTCATGTGATGTCGTAAGATGTTATTTACTTATTATGCATTATGAACTGACACATAAATAATGCATACTTGATAAAGGGGCCAAAGGCTTTGAGCTTGGGTGATTGGTGGAGGTCCAGGATGGGAAGGTGAGGGACAGGCGCTTGAATGGCCAGGGCCTAAAAGAGTGCCAGCCCCATGGTCAGTGCCTAATGCAGCAGGTGCACCCAGTGTGTTTCCCAGAGATCCCAGGGAACTGGCAAGCAGGCTGGACAGACTGGTTCCTGGGCTCCTCTTTAGAGGTGCAGGATCTGGGATGAAATTTGGCTTCTGTGAGCAAGGGTCAGTCCTTCCCCTCCCTGAGCCTCAGTTTCCTTCCCAGTGGGTGCTGTTCTTCCTCCCTTCTGGAAGAGGACCATGACATCACGGAGGTGACGCCACGAGTTGCAAGTGAATTGTACTTAAGTGAGGGAGGCCTGGGCAAGGTCCCCAGCCTCATTTCTCCCCAGACCCATCTGTGTCCAGTGGGGAGAGGTACATCAAGAAGACTGCAGTTGGCCCCCATAATGCCTTGGACACAGCAGGCACTCTGTGAATGTCCATGATTCTGACTCTAATGCAAGCTGAGCTCCTCCAGAAGACCCCCTCCCCCAGCTATCCCAAAGTCTCCTTCCTTCACCCCTGCTGGCCCCCTTTCCTTCCTCCCAGACCTTCCATGGTGGGCAGGGTTCCACCCACACCACCGCTGCTGTAAAGGGCGTCCTTCCCCCTTGGAGGGTCAGCCCTTAGGGGGCAAGGCTGTCTTTGCCTCTGTTAGCATCTGCTCCCCAGCTCCTGGCAGACACTTAGGAGCTGCTTTGAGGTTTGTTGACCAGCTGCCTGATCACAAAGCACTGGTCTGGCCCCAGCTGCACGTTGGTGAGCGCTACTTATTGATCAGTTCATGGACTGGCTTCCCGATCTCCTCCCCACAACGGCCCCCTGCCTTTGCAGTTCCCGCCCTTTCCTGGCAGGGACCCTGGGGCAAACACCTACGGGGGTTACAGTTTAGGGCTGGACTCGAACTCTGCACCTCCTGCCCTGCCCCGCCCCCTTACCACCGCCCATGCCACCCCCTCAGTAACGCGGCGCCTGCGCCCTGGGTTTTCCCGCCCAGAGCCTGGGAGTCTGGCAAGCCTCTGGTTGGGCTCCTAATCTGGGAAGTGCGGGACACCACTGGGCCTCAGCTGCCACTTGGGTAAGATGGGGTCTACCAATCCCAGGGCCCCCTGGGCTCCTCCCGGGGCTCAGTTTCCCCACGTGTAAGGGGGGTGGGGGTAGGGAGGCCGCCAAAAGGAGCCCTGGAGAATGCTGGCATCCATGCCCCACCTCTGGGACGCTAAGCCAGCGCCTCCCTTGCCTGTAAAAGGCGCCTGTGGGAGGCCCCTTCCAGGCCCCAACCCCATCTTGTGCCTGTTGGGGGCAGAGCAGCACCTCGAGCTCCCCTTCCTCCCCCAGGGTGCCCCTGTGGGTGGCCAAGCCCTCCCCTGGCCTCCCCTCCCCCCTGCCCCCTCCCCCTCTCTGCCCCGCCCCCTCTTCTCCCCGCCCCTCTCAGCCCCGCCCCCTCTCCTCCCTTCCCTTGCATCCTGCCATCGCTAGGGGGCACAGCAGGCTCCTTCCTTTCTGTGCTCGTGAGAGCTCGAGGCAGAGTCTCTCAGGTCCTCCTGGCAGAGGTAGGCCGCGTTTCTCATCCTTCACCATCCTCGGGGGGGTAATGGGAGCGGTACTAGGGGGGCTGAGAGCCGGGGGTCGAGGGGGGCCTCGTTTCTCATCCTTCCCGTCCTTTGGGGTGGCAGTTGGGCTCGGGTGGCGGAGCCGCTGTAGGCCTCATGTCTCGTCCTCCATCTTTTGGTGTCAGGGCATGTGGACGGACTTCCGGGGGAGAGGCAGAGCCCCAGATGGCCGCTTTTCCCGTCCTTTGTCATTCTTCAGGGGACAATGGGATGTGTAGTGGGGGAGCAGAGGGTTGGGGGTCTCGGGGGGGCCCCGTTTTTCATCCTTCGCGTCCTGGGGGGTGGCAGTTGGGCTCGGGTGGTGGAGCCGCTGTAGGCCTCATGTCTCGTCGTCCATCTTTTGGTGGCAGGGCCAGCGGGCGGACTTCCGGGGGAGAGGCAGAGCCCCAGATGGCCGCTTTTCCTGTCTTTTGTCATTCTTCAGGGGACAATGGGATGTGTAGTGGGGGAGCAGAGGGTTGGGGGTCTCAGGAGGGCCCCGTTTCTCATCCTTCCCGTCCTGGGGGGTGGCAGTTGGGCTCGGGTGGTGGAGCCGCTGTAGGCCTCATGTCTCGTCCTCCATCTTTTGGTGTCAGGGCATGTGGACGGACTTCCGGGGGAGAGGCAGAGCCCCAGATGGCCGCTTTTCCCGTCCTTTGTCATTCTTCTGGGGACAATGGGATGTGTAGTGGGGGAGCAGAGGGTTGGGGGTCTCAGGAGGGCCCCGTTTTTCATCCTTCGCGTCCTGGGGGGTGGCAGTTGGGTTCGGGTGGCGGAGCCGCTGTAGGCCTCATGTCTCGTCCTCCATCTTTTGGTGGCAGGGCCAGCGGGCGGACTTCCGGGGGAGAGGCAGAGCCCCAGATGGCCGCTTTTCCCATCGTTTGCCCTCCTTTGCAGGGGGCACAGTGGGCGGGGTACACTGGGGGAAGTTGGGGGTGGGGATCTGCGTGGGGGCGAGCCTGGTTGGCCTCGTTTCTGAGCCTTGGCCAGCCTCTGGGTTATGGGGTTCGATGGGCGGAGGTCTGTGGGGAGGGCAAGGCCGAGGTTGCCCTTCTTTCTGATCCGTGCCGATCCTGTGGCGGGGCGAGGCTTGGGATTCAGGGGAAGACGGAGCCCTGCAATTTCTAGATTTCTCATTCTGCATCTTTTGGTGGGGGTGCCAAGGGCCGTGGGTATGGGGGGGCAGAGTCCAGGTAGGCCTGGCTTCTCTTCCTTCGCCATTGTTTGCGGGGGGCAAAGGACGAGGTCTGGGGGGGGGGGACGGACGAGCCCCAGAGGGAGCTTCTGGAGCCCTAAAGCCTCCCTGGCTGTGTTTTCTCCCAGCCCTGAGTGTGAGCTGCCCCCGTGGGTCCCTCAGACCTGGCAAGGCCTTTACCGCGTGAACAACTAGACCCTCACCCTACCAGGAAGAATGGGGAGGGGGTTTTCTACAGGGGTTCATATATGTATGGTGTAATATGTCATTGTTATCTGATGAGGGAATTTTGTTCCGAGGTGTTTCATGGAGACATAAGTCTAGAAGTCATTAATTAATGAATTGCCTGAAGATAATTAAATAAGTCAAGTGGCAGACCACATGGTGAACCAGAGGAGAGGTGGGTGGTCTTGATGAACATCCCCCTGGATGGCCACACTACCAGCCCCCACCAGGTGTCCAGAAGAGGGTCCCTGTGTCCAGGGCAGGACTTGGCCATTTTTAAAAATTGAAGCACCCCCTGGCAGAGATCCTCCTTATCCTTCAGGCCTCTGCCACCTCCCGATTCACTGCTTACATGGCATCCTGTTGAGAAACCAGGGGATGAGTGGGCCAAGCATCCAGCCCTGGAGGTGGGCCATGGCTTGGATGCAGGTGAATGAGGGAGATTTCCGGGCCTACAAAGAGGGGGCTGCCTGAATACAGAAGGCAAAGCTGCACCAACTTGCAGGAAACGTCACCCATACAACCAAGTCTACTTACTTGCTCCTAGGTTGTGTCTCCTGTATTTGCGTTACTCAGGCAAAATTCTCTTTGGTACCCAGGTGCTGGTGAAATCCTCTTTCTCCTTTCCACTCAGAGAGGCCTCTTTCTGGATCATCGCCTCAACATCAAGTGGCTGCCCCTTCTGGGAGTCTAACAGTGAAGCAGCAGCACCCCAGTGACTCCTGACTGGCCTCAGTAAGTTGCACTTCCTTGACCCCTAACCCCTCACTACAAAAACCCCAATGTATTTTTAATAATTTTTTTGTCTTCAGTTCTCTGCAATCACTTCCATACATCTGATAGTTTTACCTTCCATCCTCCACTTTCCTCCTTGCTTCCCCTCCCTCTCCCCCCTTCCCTTTATGGCATACCATCGTATATAGATCCTACACACAGATTCTTGTTGAATACATTTTCATCTTAGTCATGTTGAGTGGAACAATGAAAGTGAATTGGAGAAGCATGAAAAGAAAACAAGGCACAAGAGACAATGGCCTGCTTCCTTCAGGGATCCAGTTCCATCGTTCTTTCTGTAAGGCATTTTGCCTCGAGTCCATTGGAAATTTTTGAGTTCCTTGCATTGCTGTGAAGGGTCAAGTCTTCCAGAAAAATTCCTCGCACACTGTGATTGTGACTGTGTACAAAGTTCTCCTGGTTCTGCTCAATTCACTCACCATCAGTTCATAGAAGACTTTCCAGGCCTCTCTGAGGTCTTCCTGTTCATCTTTTCTTAGAGTGCAGTAGTATTCCATTACATTCAAATACCACAAGCTCTTCTGCCATTCCCCAAAGGAAGGGCATTCCGTCGATTTCGAGTTCTTGGTGTTTTGTGATTTTTAGGGGTTCGGATTCGTTCCTGTAAATAACACTCCCACACTGCTTTAAAAATGAAGGTAGTTTAATTATACAATACAAGGAATAGACTGTCTATAATAACATCCAATACAACAGATAATACACAATAAACGCAGAATAATAAGTAATAATAATAATCAGTATAGCAGAAAAAGAGAAAGAAAACACCACCAATTCGGGGAGGCACCAACACCTGAATTTCATCAGCTGGGGAATCCCAGGATACAGCTTTCAGGGTCCGAATTGGGAGCAAGTGGTCCCAGGCAGAGCGTCCTGTCCACGGGTGAGATGCCGAGGACTTACACTGAACAAGGGGATCTTATAGGGACCTAGACAAAGAAGGCTTTTTGCCAACGGCTCCGCACACTGTTCGAAGATGGTCAGGCACATGGCCATGGGAATACAGGTTTTGTCCATCAAGGAGATACTATACGGGGGCCACAAGATATAAGTTAATTAATCATATACTGGGAGGACTAGCCAGATCCTCCAAGTATTGTCTATGTGTTCCGGGAGTGGCTAGTTCCCAAAACATTAATACCTGGCCAACTCGCGCATGTTATGTTCCTTGGGAGGTCACCAAAAGGACAGAGTGAACTTAACTTTATTCAGGGGATATGAAATATTCCTTCATTTGGCCTTAAGGTCACAAAGGACTTAAGGTGACTGAATCAAGGGAGTAAAATTAGTATATATCCGTTTCATTTGAGTATACATATAACAATTACAACAAAATAAAAACAGTAGTAATAGGAATAATAACAAAATAGGAATAGCAAGGCTATTAAAGTATTTAGTTGCAGTGGAGGATTGGAATAGAAAATCATACCAACGATGATTAGTATCAGAGGTTACTAAGTGTGAGGCCTCAACTACAAGTGTTTGTATATGATGTTTATTGAGCGCTCTTTGGTTTTTCTCTAATAGTTGCTGGAATTCAACAGAAGAATTTAAAATAGAGATTAAAGGTTCCAAAGATAAATACACATAGGGTAGACGTAATAGTTTGGGTACCCAAGACAAAATAACATCATCCACTATCAGGGGGAAAGTAGAAATCATCACCCTGCCAATGGAGAAGACTCACATGTTGTATACAACCAGCAAATGGGGCTACTTGCCCTACAGAGTACAAGTTAGTTTGATTGTTAGAGACAAGGCAGATAGATGGAACAGATCCTTCATGTAACATAGAGAAATTGGACATAGGGTATAGAGTAAGATCACGTAGATTAGAGGAGTGTGAGAGAAGACAGGGCTCCATCTGTCTGGTCATCATCCCACACACCATTCCACTATTAGTTAAAGTACAATCTTCTAAAGTATGAGTTACATTAGCTTGATCGATGTAATTTCCATATAAATGTAGCAAAGCAAAGTAATGATGCAATATAAAAGGAATTACATGGTACTGACACATGGTGGTCCAATGTTGTACATTATAGTAATACATAGTCTCAGTACACCACAGAGAGGTGCACTTAGCTTGAGTTTGCTGCTGAGATTTCCAATAATTATAGGAAGGGAATAAAGTTTTCCAAAGATCAGGGTCTCCACTCAACAATAAACGCTGTGCATTCTCTTTTTGTATTAGAGTATACGTATTTTGTAAAGAACATTGAGTCCAATTAAATAGTGCTGTAACATTAGTGTTAAAAGTTACTGAAGCTAAGGTTGAGTCATTAAAACCTGTAGGAATTGGCCTTGGTATTTTAAAGTACGTTGATGGGGCAGGATCGTTGTGGGCAACCATTTGGCATTAACAGTAAGTGCTTGAGCTACATCCTGTCCAGCACTGTGCAGTCTGCTGGCCAGGGTCTCAAGATCTATAGAATTTATTATACCCAAACCGGTTCCTGTCCCGCCAAGCAATGTATCATACCAGGCCCTTTTTATTCTGGCACAATTTGGTAATACAGGGAAGGATATGTTATTGTTAACATTAATACACTGGGTCGTATTGTTAATGCCCCAGGTGGTACAATTACTATTCTTGAACTGATCCTTCATCACTTGAAAACACCTATCAGGGGTGGTAGAATTCTCCACCGTAAGGTTATTTGAGAGCCACCTGCGTGCAGTCGTGCTCCTGGGGTCCAGGCAAAATTTTCTGAGATGGTGTACAGCAATATCCATATCCCTAAAAAACACTTTATTCACAGAAAAAGACATGTATTAATGGAACATCATATAAGGTATCATCTCCTGAGTAACAAACCAGCACTGTATTATTTTTTTTCCTCAGCTACGATTTCCATGGCCTTAGGCCAGTCTGTAGGTTTATTTTTAACCCATGCCTTTGAGTCAATTGTCATATTGGTAGTACCAAATCCTCCCCTCCTGGCATCAGAAGATTCTGGTATATGAACTTTGGCCATTCAGGATTCAGGCAAGGGATAATAACTAGTTGGGCAACTCTCCTTCTGTTGTATGATAAGGTTCAGTATCCAAATTTAGCAAAATTATTTTAATTTTTCCAACATAGTCGGAGTCAATTACTCCTCCTAGTACACCTACTCCTAAAACAGCTAAACTTGATCAGGATAGTATCTGCCTATAATGGCAGTATTTTGAGGTTAGGGAGAAATGTGATTCCAGAATTGGGGCCCAAGTACATGCACCCAAGCACCCCATCATTCCCCCCTTAAACAGATGAGACCCCAAATCTTTCTGGGGTAAGGGACCAAGGTCTCAGATTCCGAAACTGCTTCATGCTGAGATTGGACGTAGAGCTGTCCCTGCCTTGAGAGGTCCCATTCAGGGGGTTGGTTCTTCAGTCAGTATCAGGAACATGATCCAGGTCCAGACAGTGATGCGTAATGGTCTCAGACAGAGGGTGATACACAGCCAGAATGGTCATCTGCAAGTGGAAGGAACTGAACCTGGAGGAGACAAAACTGGCAAGGAGATTAAGCAAACAAAGGCCAAAAAATGACCAGAAGGGGTTACATATGGGTTGGTATACTTTAGGTAGGGCCATCTCAAATCTGGTAGGGCTACTAATTATCAAATCAAGTTACAACACTTTTCTGTCTTCTGAAAATACTTCCCCACACTCTCTCAACATACTTAAACCATCTGAGACTGGTACAAAGGTATCCAGAGCAACTATCTGGAGACAGGAGAGGCTTGGATGACCCCCATTTGTCCCAAACCTTATCTGCCTTCTGTATTTTCAGTCAAACCTTTATTTATCTTTCAAAATCTCTTGAGCCCATTATTCAGACTGCTTCACTCTCCTTTATATTTCTACCATAGACAAGATAGCTCACAAGTTATTACTCTTCACTAGTATGGCTGTATTGCCTTAAACAAAAGAGGTTTCTAACTTGAACCTCACAACTGAGTAGATGTACATCGTTGTTTCACAGGCTTGTTTATCTCTTTCTGATTATTCACTCTGGAAGGGAAACTTTAGAAATTAAGTTGTTGTTGTTGCTTACATATGGTAAGTTCAAACACTAATTTTAACTCTTGCTTAGGCCATGGGATGACTCCAAATTCAGATCAAAATACCAAAATCTTTTCTGCTTTGTAGATCATTACATATTAATTTAGCAATACATTATCTTGAAAATGAAAATTTAGTAGGCCTTACATGAGAGATTTTTCTTTTTTAAAAAAATATTTCTTCTAAAAGCATTTCCTTTTCTTTTCTTTAAAAAACGGTTTAAATTTTATCCTGATGTTGAGTCACTAAACTTTTATAAAGAAAATTAGTTGAAATCTTTTGAAATGATAACTCTTCACTTTGAAGCAAAAATAAAACTTTAAAATTGAAGTTCATTAAAGCTGAGTTGTTATAAAGATGTCCTTAAGTAATATGAATTCCCAAAGTATTACAAACTAAATTCTTAGTTATTGCAGAATTCCTAGATATTACAAAATGTTTTAGTCAAAAAGGTGTTGTAATGGAATCTCACATTGGTAACAGTAAGAGACTGATCACAGAAAAACATGACTGCTTTTAAAATCCTTTTAAACAATGGGAACATCTAAAGATGAGTCTTAAGCAGTTTACATAAATTTCTCCACATGTTCTAATTTGATTTGCCAGTAAGATTACATGACAGGGCTCACACATTTACTGACTACTTGTTCTGTTCATAGAAATTTGCTATAGAAGGAAAAAAGCAGGGACATGTGACATACCAAATATGACAGGATAAAACATCCTTTATTCTGTTTGAATTCAGATAAGAGTGAAATTCTCCAGTCATGCAGTATCTTTTCACAGCCAGACTCAGGAATAGTCAGGTGGGAAACATTCCTTTTTAAAGGAACACAATGGGGAAACTGAGCCAGGGGGATCCCATCCTAGATTGAGGCTAGAATTGTCTCCTTGGCCTTTCCTTTCCAAATACAAACTTCACCTGTTAACAGTACAGGATCACATTCTCTCTGAGTAACTTGTGGCATTTCTCTCAGATGCTGATTTAATGCAAACAACTATACCCAAATTCAAACTCAAAACAAAAATAGTTATGGTCCCAAATACCTTTTACCTTAAATGGCAAATTTCACCAATTACAGTTTAGAGCCAGATAGTTATTTTTTTTTCTTATGGAGTTGCAATAAGCAATAAAGATCTACCAGGACTCACATACACAAGGGATTCCATTTAACATCTTTCCTTCTCAAATTTAGAACTTGTCCTGATATAAAAGCCAATTGTTAAAAATCCTTTCTATCTATTACAGCTTCTGAGAAAGTCATATTCATTGTTTAGGAATTACATAAGCCAAACAAGTTCTTTTCTTTCCATACACAGTAATCAATTAACAGTTTAAGGCTTAGCATTAAAACAGTAACTCCAAATACCTTAGCTAACAGTCTTACAACTTTTATGCATGATAGCCGAATTGTTTTAGCTATAACCTTTATCAGGCAAAGGTGAAAATACCTGGTTTTCTAAATGGCAATTATAAAACATTATAAGGCAAGGTTAGCGGGACTCATAAAGTAACATAGCTGGTTTTACACAATTTTCCCAACATCTTTTAGTTTCAACACTATTTCTGAATTACAGTGGTCACTCAATTTTTACAATCTAAGAGAAATTCAGAAATACAATCTTAGAAATACAGCTTTAACACAACAATAACTTCAGGTGGTATTATTTACATTTCCATAAATTATTGATCTTATTACTTTTAGTAATTAAAACCACTTCAAAGTTAACAATTATACACCAGTCATTATGTCAAGAATCTTATAATCATTTTATCATTTTGATCCCATAACAACAACCATCATTATCTTTACTTTTACAAATCAGAAAACAGGTCAAACAGAGATAAAATACATTTTTGCAACCGGAACAGAGAAGTGAAGTTTACCAAGAGCAGAGAAGGTGATGATTCTTGTAGGCAAGCAGTCACCTGTAAGGGCTCTGCAGTTTTAAGTCTACTACCCCAGTCTTCATAGGGTCCTGTCCTTTTGCCACCGAGGAGTAGGGCAAATCTCCCGACTCCACAATATCTTCTTCAAATACTTTATTTGTCAAATTCTTCTTCAAAAATGGCATATTGTACTGCGAATCCTGTCTTCCCATCCCGGGATTCAACTGGGACAGGGTTCTCAACTGATTTCTTAAAGAGAGGCATTTACACAACGAATCCTGTTCGTGACGCCAATTTATGTTTTGTGATTTTTAGGGGTTCGGATTCGTTCCTGTAAATAACACTCCCACACTGCTTTAAAAATGAAGGTAGTTTAATTATACAATACAAGGAATAGACTGTCTATAATAACATCCAATACAACAGATAATACACAATAAACGCAGAATAATAAGTAATAATAATAATCAGTATAGCAGAAAAAGAGAAAGAAAACACCACCAATTCGGGGAGGCACCAACACCTGAATTTCATCAGCTGGGGAATCCCAGGATACAGCTTTCAGGGTCCGAATTGGGAGCAAGTGGTCCCAGGCAGAGCATCCTGTCCACGGGTGAGATTCCGAGGACTTACACTGAAGAAGGGGATCTTATAGGGACCTAGACAAAGAAGGCTTTTTGCCAACGGCTCCGCACACTGTTCGAAGATGGTCAGGCACATGGCCATGGGAATACAGGTTTTGTCCATCAAGGAGATACTATACGGGGGCCACAAGATATAAGTTAATTAATCATATACTGGGAGGACTAGCCAGATCCTCCAAGTATTGTCTATGTGTTCCGGGAGTGGCTAGTTCCCAAAACATTAATACCTGGCCAACTCGCGCATGTTATGTTCCTTGGGAGGTCACCAAAAGGACAGAGTGAACTTACTTTATTCAAAGGATATGAAATATTCCTTCACTTGGCCACCAGACAGAGAGCTGGTATAAATATTTTGGTACATGTGGGATCCTTTCTCATTTCCGTGATGATTTTGGGATACAGTCCTGGAAGCGATATTGCTGGATCGTAGGCTATACCCATTTTTATAGCCTTTTAACCGTAGTTCCAGATTGCTCTCCAGAACGGTTGTATCAAGTCACAGCTCCACCAGCAATGAATTGGTGTTCCAACCATCCCACATCTTCTCCAACATTTATCATGTTCCTGTTTTGTCATGTTAGCCAATCTGATAGGTGTGATGTGGTGCCTCATAGTAGTTTTGTTTTGTGCATCTCTCATCAATAGTGATTTACAGCATTTTTCACATGACTATACATACCTTCAATTTCTTACTTTGCAAACTGCTTGTTCTTATCATTTGACCATTAATCAGTTGGGCAGTGACTTGGATTCTTGTACATTTGACTCAGTTCGCTATATATTTTTGGAATGAGGCCTTTGTCACAGACACTAGTTGCAAAAGTTCTTTCCCAGTTTCCTGCTTCCCTCCTAATCTTGGTTGCGTTGGGTTTGCTTGCGCAAAAACTTTTCAATTTGATGTAATGAGAATAAATGTCTCCATTCTCCATAAATCTGACAAATCCAGTGTTCCTTGCTCCCCTTGTTGGTTTATAGCATCACTCTTTATAGCTCCATCATGTATCCATTTGTGCTTTGTTCTTGTGTACGGTTGGCAGGCATTGGTCTACACCCAGTTTCTGCCAGACTTATCCAGTTTGTGCAGCAGTTTTTGTCAAACAGTGAGCTCTTATCCCAGAAGCCAGGGGTTTTTTGGTTGATTAAGCAGTAGGTTGTTATATTCATTGATTACTGTGCCTTGAATACCTAACACATTCCACTAGTCTGCCCCTCTATTTCTTACCCAGTACCAAGTAGTTTTGATGATTGCTGCTTTAAATGCAATTTGAGACCTCGTAGTGCTTGGCCACCATCCTTGCCATTTCCATCCATTAGCTCCCTTGCTATTCTGGACCTTTGGTTCTTCCACATATATTTTGATATTATTTTTTGTATGTAGCTCTAGAGAATAATTATCTGGTAGTTAGATTGGTATGGCAATGAAGAGATCAATTCATTTAGGTAGGATTATTTTTATTTTATTAGCTTGGCCTACTCACGAGCAACTGATGTTTTTCCACTTACTTAGATCTGACTTCATTTGTGTGAAATGAGTTTTGTCATTGTGTTCATATAGTCCCTGGATTTGTTTTGGCAGGTAGACTCCTAGAAATCGTATTGTGTCCACCATAACTTTAAATGAGATTTCCTTTCCTAGTTCTTGCTGTTGGGCTTTGTTAGTATTATATAGAAATGCAGATGATTTATGTGAGTTTATTTTGTAACCTACAAGTTGACTAAAGTTGTTTATTATTTCAGGTAGTTTTTTTCCTTGATTCTCTGGGGTTCTGTAAGCATATCATCATATCACCTGCAAAGAGTGATAACTTAGTTTCCTCTTTGCCTGCTCTTATACCTTCCATTTCTTTTTCTCCTCTTAATGGTAAAGTTAATATTTCTAGTACCATCCTTGTTTCACCCCTGATTTTACTGGAAATGCATTCATCTTATCCCCATTACATATAATGCTAGAGCAGGCTCCTTCCTTTCTCTGCTTGGGAGACCACCAGGCTTCGTGTCATTCAGGGAGTCCTGAGAGAAGAAGGCCTTGTTTCTCATCCATTCCTCCTCTAGGGGAACAAAGGCTGGGGTTCTGTGGGACAGGCAGAATCCTGGTCGTTCTCATTTTCATTCTTCCACATTTGGGTGGAAGGCCAGTGACCAAAGGTCTTGGGAGCCTGGACAAGGTAGGCCCAGGTGTTCATCCTTTTCCATCCTTCTTGTGGAGAGAAGAGGGTCAGGGGCCTGGGGAAGGGGCAGAGCCCTGGAAAGAGCCTCAGGGAAACTGAAGGCAATATTATTGTGCTTCATCTGGGGACTCAGTTCCAACTAGCCCCTTGGCCACCCGGGAATGTCCAGCGCAGCTGTCTACAGGGCATTCACTAGAGGTCATGTGATGTCGTAAGATGTTATTTACTTATTATGCATTATGAACTGACACATAAATAATGCATACTTGATAAAGGGGCCAAAGGCTTTGAGCTTGGGTGATTGGTGGAGGTCCAGGATGGGAAGGTGAGGGACAGGCGCTTGAATGGCCAGGGCCTAAAAGAGTGCCAGCCCCATGGTCAGTGCCTAATGCAGCAGGTGCACCCAGTGTGTTTCCCAGAGATCCCAGGGAACTGGCAAGCAGGCTGGACAGACTGGTTCCTGGGCTCCTCTTTAGAGGTGCAGGATCTGGGATGAAATTTGGCTTCTGTGAGCAAGGGTCAGTCCTTCCCCTCCCTGAGCCTCAGTTTCCTTCCCAGTGGGTGCTGTTCTTCCTCCCTTCTGGAAGAGGACCATGACATCACGGAGGTGACGCCACGAGTTGCAAGTGAATTGTATTTAAGTGAGGGAGGCCTGGGCAAGGTCCCCCAGGCCTCATTTCTCCCCAGACCCATCTGTGTCCAGTGGGGAGAGGTACATCAAGAAGACTGCAGTTTGGCCCCCATAATGCCTTGGACACAGCAGGCACTCTGTGAATGTCCATGATTCTGACTCTAATGCAAGCTGAGCTCCTCCAGAAGACCCCCTCCCCCAGCTATCCCAAAGTCTCCTTCCTTCACCCCTGCTGGCCCCCTTTCCTTCCTCCCCAGACCTTCCATGGTGGGCCAGGGGTTTCCACCCACACCACCGCTGCTGTAAAGGGCGTCCCTTCCCCCTTGGAGGGTCAGCCCCTTAGGGGGCAAGGCTGTCCTTTGCCTCTGTTAGCATCTGCTCCCCAGCTCCTGGCAGACAACTTAGGAGCTGCTTTGAGGTTTGTTGACCAGCTGCCTGATCACAAAGCACTGGTCTGGCCCCAGCTGCACGTTGGTGAGCGCTACTTATTGATCAGTTCATGGACTGGCTTCCCGATCTCCTCCCCACAACGGCCCCCTGCCCTTTGTTTCCTGGCAGGGACCCTGGGGCAAACACCTACGGGGGTTACAGTTTAGGGCTGGACTCGAACTCTGCACCTCCTGCCCTGCCCCGCCCCCTTACCACCGCCCATGCCACCCCCTCAGTAACGCGGCGCCTGCGCCCTGGGTTTTCCCGCCCAGAGCCTGGGAGTCTGGCAAGCCTCTGGTTGGGCTCCTAATCTGGGAAGTGCGGGACACCACTGGGCCTCAGCTGCCACTTGGGTAAGATGGGGTCTACCAATCCCAGGGCCCCCTGGGCTCCTCCCGGGGCTCAGTTTCCCCACGTGTAAGGGGGGTGGGGGTAGGGAGGCCGCCAAAAGGGGCCCTGGAGAATGCTGGCATCCATGCCCCACCTCTGGGACGCTAAGCCAGCGCCTCCCTTGCCTGTAAAAGGCGCCTGTGGGAGGCCCCTTCCAGGCCCCAACCCCATCTTGTGCCTGTTGGGGGCAGAGCAGCGCCTGGAGCTCCCCTTCCTCCCCCAGGGTGCCCCTGTGGGTGGCCAAGCCCTCCCCTGGCCTCCCCTCCCCCCTGCCCCCTCCCCCTCTCTGCCCCGCCCCCTCTTCTCCCCTCCCCTCTCAGCCCCGCCCCCTCTCCTCCCTTCCCTTGCATCCTGCCATCGCTAGGGGGCACAGCAGGCTCCTTCCTTTCTGTGCTCGTGAGAGCTCGAGGCAGAGAGTCTCTCAGGTCCTCCTGGCAGAGGTAGGCCGCGTTTCTCATCCTTCACCATCCTCGGGGGGGTAATGGGAGCGGTACTAGGGGGGCTGAGAGCCGGGGGTCGAGGGGGGCCTCGTTTCTCATCCTTCCCGTCCTGGGGGGTGGCAGTTGGGCTCGGGTGGCGGAGCCGCTGTAGGCCTCATGTCTCGTCCTCCATCTTTTGGTGTCAGGGCATGTGGACGGACTTCCGGGGGAGAGGCAGAGCCCCAGATGGCCGCTTTTCCCGTCCTTTGTCATTCTTCAGGGGACAATGGGATGTGTAGTGGGGGAGCAGAGGGTTGGGGGTCTCGGGGGGGCCCCGTTTTTCATCCTTCGCGTCCTGGGGGGTGGCAGTTGGGCTCGGGTGGTGGAGCCGCTGTAGGCCTCATGTCTCGTCGTCCATCTTTTGGTGGCAGGGCCAGCGGGCGGACTTCCGGGGGAGAGGCAGAGCCCCAGATGGCCGCTTTTCCTGTCCTTTGTCATTCTTCAGGGGACAATGGGATGTGTAGTGGGGGAGCAGAGGGTTGGGGGTCTCAGGAGGGCCCCGTTTCTCATCCTTCCCGTCCTGGGGGGTGGCAGTTGGGCTCGGGTGGCGGAGCCGCTGTAGGCCTCATGTCTCGTCCTCCATCTTTTGGTGTCAGGGCATGTGGACGGACTTCCGGGGGAGAGGCAGAGCCCCAGATGGCCGCTTTTCCCGTCCTTTGTCATTCTTCAGGGGACAATGGGATATGTAGTGGGGGAGCAGAGGGTTGGGGGTCTCAGGAGGGCCCCGTTTTTCATCCTTCGCGTCCTGGGGGGTGGCAGTTGGGTTCGGGTGGTGGAGCCGCTGTAGGCCTCATGTCTCGTCCTCCATCTTTTGGTGGCAGGGCCAGCGGGCGGACTTCCGGGGGAGAGGCAGAGCCCCAGATGGCCGCTTTTCCCATCGTTTGCCCTCCTTTGCAGGGGGCACAGTGGGCGGGGTACACTGGGGGAAGTTGGGGGTGGGGATCTGCGTGGGGGCGAGCCTGGTTGGCCTCGTTTCTGAGCCTTGGCCAGCCTCTGGGTTATGGGGTTCGATGGGCGGAGGTCTGTGGGGAGGGCAAGGCCGAGGTTGCCCTTCTTTCTGATCCGTGCCGATCCTGTGGCGGGGCGAGGCTTGGGATTCAGGGGAAGACGGAGCCCTGCAATTTCTAGATTTCTCATTCTGCATCTTTTGGTGGGGGTGCCAAGGGCCGTGGGTATGGGGGGGCAGAGTCCAGGTAGGCCTGGCTTCTCTTCCTTCGCCATTGTTTGCGGGGGGCAAAGGACGAGGTCTGGGGGGGGGGGGGGGACGAGCCCCAGAGGGAGCTTCTGGAGCCCTAAAGCCTCCCTGGCTGTGTTTTCTCCCAGCCCTGAGTGTGAGCTGCCCCCGTGGGTCCCTCAGACCTGGCAAGGCCTTTACCGCGTGAACAACTAGACCCTCACCCTACCAGGAAGAATGGGGAGGGGGTTTTCTACAGGGGTTCATATATGTATGGTGTAATATGTCATTGTTATCTGATGAGGGAATTTTGTTCCGAGGTGTTTCATGGAGACATAAGTCTAGAAGTCATTAATTAATGAATTGCCTGAAGATAATTAAATAAGTCAAGTGGCAGACCACATGGTGAACCAGAGGAGAGGTGGGTGGTCTTGATGAACATCCCCCTGGATGGCCACACTACCAGCCCCCACCAGGTGTCCAGAAGAGGGTCCCTGTGTCCAGGGCAGGACTTGGCCATTTTTAAAAATTGAAGCACCCCCTGGCAGAGATCCTCCTTATCCTTCAGGCCTCTGCCACCTCCCGATTCACTGCTTACATGGCATCCTGTTGAGAAACCAGGGGATGAGTGGGCCAAGCATCCAGCCCTGGAGGTGGGCCATGGCTTGGATGCAGGTGAATGAGGGAGATTTCCGGGCCTACAAAGAGGGGGCTGCCTGAATACAGAAGGCAAAGCTGCACCAACTTGCAGGAAACGTCACCCATACAACCAAGTCTACTTACTTGCTCCTAGGTTGTGTCTCCTGTATTTGCGTTACTCAGGCAAAATTCTCTTTGGTACCCAGGTGCTGGTGAAATCCTCTTTCTCCTTTCCACTCAGAGAGGCCTCTTTCTGGATCATCGCCTCAACATCAAGTGGCTGCCCCTTCTGGGAGTCTAACAGTGAAGCAGCAGCACCCCAGTGACTCCTGACTGGCCTCAGTAAGTTGCACTTCCTTGACCCCTAACCCCTCACTACAAAAACCCCAATGTATTTTTAATAATTTTTTTGTCTTCAGTTCTCTGCAATCACTTCCATACATCTGATAGTTTTACCTTCCATCCTCCACTTTCCTCCTTGCTTCCCCTCCCTCTCCCCCCTTCCCTTTATGGCATACCATCGTATATAGATCCTACACACAGATTCTTGTTGAATACATTTTCATCTTAGTCATGTTGAGTGGAACAATGAAAGTGAATTGGAGAAGCATGAAAAGAAAACAAGGCACAAGAGACAATGGCCTGCTTCCTTCAGGGATCCAGTTCCATCGTTCTTTCTGTAAGGCATTTTGCCTCGAGTCCATTGGAAATTTTTGAGTTCCTTGCATTGCTGTGAAGGGTCAAGTCTTCCAGAAAAATTCCTCGCACACTGTGATTGTGACTGTGTACAAAGTTCTCCTGGTTCTGCTCAATTCACTCACCATCAGTTCATAGAAGACTTTCCAGGCCTCTCTGAGGTCTTCCTGTTCATCTTTTCTTAGAGTGCAGTAGTATTCCATTACATTCAAATACCACAAGCTCTTCTGCCATTCCCCAAAGGATGGGCATTCCGTCGATTTCGAGTTCTTGGTGTTTTGTGATTTTTAGGGGTTCGGATTCGTTCCTGTAAATAACACTCCCACACTGCTTTAAAAATGAAGGTAGTTTAATTATACAATACAAGGAATAGACTGTCTATAATAACATCCAATACAACAGATAATACACAATAAACGCAGAATAATAAGTAATAATAATAATCAGTATAGCAGAAAAAGAGAAAGAAAACACCACCAATTCGGGGAGGCACCAACACCTGAATTTCATCAGCTGGGGAATCCCAGGATACAGCTTTCAGGGTCCGAATTGGGAGCAAGTGGTCCCAGGCAGAGCGTCCTGTCCACGGGTGAGATGCCGAGGACTTACACTGAACAAGGGGATCTTATAGGGACCTAGACAAAGAAGGCTTTTTGCCAACGGCTCCGCACACTGTTCGAAGATGGTCAGGCACATGGCCATGGGAATACAGGTTTTGTCCATCAAGGAGATACTATACGGGGGCCACAAGATATAAGTTAATTAATCATATACTGGGAGGACTAGCCAGATCCTCCAAGTATTGTCTATGTGTTCCGGGAGTGGCTAGTTCCCAAAACATTAATACCTGGCCAACTCGCGCATGTTATGTTCCTTGGGAGGTCACCAAAAGGACAGAGTGAACTTAACTTTATTCAGGGGATATGAAATATTCCTTCATTTGGCCTTAAGGTCACAAAGGACTTAAGGTGACTGAATCAAGGGAGTAAAATTAGTATATATCCGTTTCATTTGAGTATACATATAACAATTACAACAAAATAAAAACAGTAGTAATAGGAATAATAACAAAATAGGAATAGCAAGGCTATTAAAGTATTTAGTTGCAGTGGAGGATTGGAATAGAAAATCATACCAACGATGATTAGTATCAGAGGTTACTAAGTGTGAGGCCTCAACTACAAGTGTTTGTATATGATGTTTATTGAGCGCTCTTTGGTTTTTCTCTAATAGTTGCTGGAATTCAACAGAAGAATTTAAAATAGAGATTAAAGGTTCCAAAGATAAATACACATAGGGTAGACGTAATAGTTTGGGTACCCAAGACAAAATAACATCATCCACTATCAGGGGGAAAGTAGAAATCATCACCCTGCCAATGGAGAAGACTCACATGTTGTATACAACCAGCAAATGGGGCTACTTGCCCTACAGAGTACAAGTTAGTTTGATTGTTAGAGACAAGGCAGATAGATGGAACAGATCCTTCATGTAACATAGAGAAATTGGACATAGGGTATAGAGTAAGATCACGTAGATTAGAGGAGTGTGAGAGAAGACAGGGCTCCATCTGTCTGGTCATCATCCCACACACCATTCCACTATTAGTTAAAGTACAATCTTCTAAAGTATGAGTTACATTAGCTTGATCGATGTAATTTCCATATAAATGTAGCAAAGCAAAGTAATGATGCAATATAAAAGGAATTACATGGTACTGACACATGGTGGTCCAATGTTGTACATTATAGTAATACATAGTCTCAGTACACCACAGAGAGGTGCACTTAGCTTGAGTTTGCTGCTGAGATTTCCAATAATTATAGGAAGGGAATAAAGTTTTCCAAAGATCAGGGTCTCCACTCAACAATAAACGCTGTGCATTCTCTTTTTGTATTAGAGTATACGTATTTTGTAAAGAACATTGAGTCCAATTAAATAGTGCTGTAACATTAGTGTTAAAAGTTACTGAAGCTAAGGTTGAGTCATTAAAACCTGTAGGAATTGGCCTTGGTATTTTAAAGTACGTTGATGGGGCAGGATCGTTGTGGGCAACCATTTGGCATTAACAGTAAGTGCTTGAGCTACATCCTGTCCAGCACTGTGCAGTCTGCTGGCCAGGGTCTCAAGATCTATAGAATTTATTATACCCAAACCGGTTCCTGTCCCGCCAAGCAATGTATCATACCAGGCCCTTTTTATTCTGGCACAATTTGGTAATACAGGGAAGGATATGTTATTGTTAACATTAATACACTGGGTCGTATTGTTAATGCCCCAGGTGGTACAATTACTATTCTTGAACTGATCCTTCATCACTTGAAAACACCTATCAGGGGTGGTAGAATTCTCCACCGTAAGGTTATTTGAGAGCCACCTGCGTGCAGTCGTGCTCCTGGGGTCCAGGCAAAATTTTCTGAGATGGTGTACAGCAATATCCATATCCCTAAAAAACACTTTATTCACAGAAAAAGACATGTATTAATGGAACATCATATAAGGTATCATCTCCTGAGTAACAAACCAGCACTGTATTATTTTTTTTCCTCAGCTACGATTTCCATGGCCTTAGGCCAGTCTGTAGGTTTATTTTTAACCCATGCCTTTGAGTCAATTGTCATATTGGTAGTACCAAATCCTCCCCTCCTGGCATCAGAAGATTCTGGTATATGAACTTTGGCCATTCAGGATTCAGGCAAGGGATAATAACTAGTTGGGCAACTCTCCTTCTGTTGTATGATAAGGTTCAGTATCCAAATTTAGCAAAATTATTTTAATTTTTCCAACATAGTCGGAGTCAATTACTCCTCCTAGTACACCTACTCCTAAAACAGCTAAACTTGATCAGGATAGTATCTGCCTATAATGGCAGTATTTTGAGGTTAGGGAGAAATGTGATTCCAGAATTGGGGCCCAAGTACATGCACCCAAGCACCCCATCATTCCCCCCTTAAACAGATGAGACCCCAAATCTTTCTGGGGTAAGGGACCAAGGTCTCAGATTCCGAAACTGCTTCATGCTGAGATTGGACGTAGAGCTGTCCCTGCCTTGAGAGGTCCCATTCAGGGGGTTGGTTCTTCAGTCAGTATCAGGAACATGATCCAGGTCCAGACAGTGATGCGTAATGGTCTCAGACAGAGGGTGATACACAGCCAGAATGGTCATCTGCAAGTGGAAGGAACTGAACCTGGAGGAGACAAAACTGGCAAGGAGATTAAGCAAACAAAGGCCAAAAAATGACCAGAAGGGGTTACATATGGGTTGGTATACTTTAGGTAGGGCCATCTCAAATCTGGTAGGGCTACTAATTATCAAATCAAGTTACAACACTTTTCTGTCTTCTGAAAATACTTCCCCACACTCTCTCAACATACTTAAACCATCTGAGACTGGTACAAAGGTATCCAGAGCAACTATCTGGAGACAGGAGAGGCTTGGATGACCCCCATTTGTCCCAAACCTTATCTGCCTTCTGTATTTTCAGTCAAACCTTTATTTATCTTTCAAAATCTCTTGAGCCCATTATTCAGACTGCTTCACTCTCCTTTATATTTCTACCATAGACAAGATAGCTCACAAGTTATTACTCTTCACTAGTATGGCTGTATTGCCTTAAACAAAAGAGGTTTCTAACTTGAACCTCACAACTGAGTAGATGTACATCGTTGTTTCACAGGCTTGTTTATCTCTTTCTGATTATTCACTCTGGAAGGGAAACTTTAGAAATTAAGTTGTTGTTGTTGCTTACATATGGTAAGTTCAAACACTAATTTTAACTCTTGCTTAGGCCATGGGATGACTCCAAATTCAGATCAAAATACCAAAATCTTTTCTGCTTTGTAGATCATTACATATTAATTTAGCAATACATTATCTTGAAAATGAAAATTTAGTAGGCCTTACATGAGAGATTTTTCTTTTTTAAAAAAATATTTCTTCTAAAAGCATTTCCTTTTCTTTTCTTTAAAAAACGGTTTAAATTTTATCCTGATGTTGAGTCACTAAACTTTTATAAAGAAAATTAGTTGAAATCTTTTGAAATGATAACTCTTCACTTTGAAGCAAAAATAAAACTTTAAAATTGAAGTTCATTAAAGCTGAGTTGTTATAAAGATGTCCTTAAGTAATATGAATTCCCAAAGTATTACAAACTAAATTCTTAGTTATTGCAGAATTCCTAGATATTACAAAATGTTTTAGTCAAAAAGGTGTTGTAATGGAATCTCACATTGGTAACAGTAAGAGACTGATCACAGAAAAACATGACTGCTTTTAAAATCCTTTTAAACAATGGGAACATCTAAAGATGAGTCTTAAGCAGTTTACATAAATTTCTCCACATGTTCTAATTTGATTTGCCAGTAAGATTACATGACAGGGCTCACACATTTACTGACTACTTGTTCTGTTCATAGAAATTTGCTATAGAAGGAAAAAAGCAGGGACATGTGACATACCAAATATGACAGGATAAAACATCCTTTATTCTGTTTGAATTCAGATAAGAGTGAAATTCTCCAGTCATGCAGTATCTTTTCACAGCCAGACTCAGGAATAGTCAGGTGGGAAACATTCCTTTTTAAAGGAACACAATGGGGAAACTGAGCCAGGGGGATCCCATCCTAGATTGAGGCTAGAATTGTCTCCTTGGCCTTTCCTTTCCAAATACAAACTTCACCTGTTAACAGTACAGGATCACATTCTCTCTGAGTAACTTGTGGCATTTCTCTCAGATGCTGATTTAATGCAAACAACTATACCCAAATTCAAACTCAAAACAAAAATAGTTATGGTCCCAAATACCTTTTACCTTAAATGGCAAATTTCACCAATTACAGTTTAGAGCCAGATAGTTATTTTTTTTTCTTATGGAGTTGCAATAAGCAATAAAGATCTACCAGGACTCACATACACAAGGGATTCCATTTAACATCTTTCCTTCTCAAATTTAGAACTTGTCCTGATATAAAAGCCAATTGTTAAAAATCCTTTCTATCTATTACAGCTTCTGAGAAAGTCATATTCATTGTTTAGGAATTACATAAGCCAAACAAGTTCTTTTCTTTCCATACACAGTAATCAATTAACAGTTTAAGGCTTAGCATTAAAACAGTAACTCCAAATACCTTAGCTAACAGTCTTACAACTTTTATGCATGATAGCCGAATTGTTTTAGCTATAACCTTTATCAGGCAAAGGTGAAAATACCTGGTTTTCTAAATGGCAATTATAAAACATTATAAGGCAAGGTTAGCGGGACTCATAAAGTAACATAGCTGGTTTTACACAATTTTCCCAACATCTTTTAGTTTCAACACTATTTCTGAATTACAGTGGTCACTCAATTTTTACAATCTAAGAGAAATTCAGAAATACAATCTTAGAAATACAGCTTTAACACAACAATAACTTCAGGTGGTATTATTTACATTTCCATAAATTATTGATCTTATTACTTTTAGTAATTAAAACCACTTCAAAGTTAACAATTATACACCAGTCATTATGTCAAGAATCTTATAATCATTTTATCATTTTGATCCCATAACAACAACCATCATTATCTTTACTTTTACAAATCAGAAAACAGGTCAAACAGAGATAAAATACATTTTTGCAACCGGAACAGAGAAGTGAAGTTTACCAAGAGCAGAGAAGGTGATGATTCTTGTAGGCAAGCAGTCACCTGTAAGGGCTCTGCAGTTTTAAGTCTACTACCCCAGTCTTCATAGGGTCCTGTCCTTTTGCCACCGAGGAGTAGGGCAAATCTCCCGACTCCACAATATCTTCTTCAAATACTTTATTTGTCAAATTCTTCTTCAAAAATGGCATATTGTACTGCGAATCCTGTCTTCCCATCCCGGGATTCAACTGGGACAGGGTTCTCAACTGATTTCTTAAAGAGAGGCATTTACACAACGAATCCTGTTCGTGACGCCAATTTATGTTTTGTGATTTTTAGGGGTTCGGATTCGTTCCTGTAAATAACACTCCCACACTGCTTTAAAAATGAAGGTAGTTTAATTATACAATACAAGGAATAGACTGTCTATAATAACATCCAATACAACAGATAATACACAATAAACGCAGAATAATAAGTAATAATAATAATCAGTATAGCAGAAAAAGAGAAAGAAAACACCACCAATTCGGGGAGGCACCAACACCTGAATTTCATCAGCTGGGGAATCCCAGGATACAGCTTTCAGGGTCCGAATTGGGAGCAAGTGGTCCCAGGCAGAGCATCCTGTCCACGGGTGAGATTCCGAGGACTTACACTGAAGAAGGGGATCTTATAGGGACCTAGACAAAGAAGGCTTTTTGCCAACGGCTCCGCACACTGTTCGAAGATGGTCAGGCACATGGCCATGGGAATACAGGTTTTGTCCATCAAGGAGATACTATACGGGGGCCACAAGATATAAGTTAATTAATCATATACTGGGAGGACTAGCCAGATCCTCCAAGTATTGTCTATGTGTTCCGGGAGTGGCTAGTTCCCAAAACATTAATACCTGGCCAACTCGCGCATGTTATGTTCCTTGGGAGGTCACCAAAAGGACAGAGTGAACTTACTTTATTCAAAGGATATGAAATATTCCTTCACTTGGCCACCAGACAGAGAGCTGGTATAAATATTTTGGTACATGTGGGATCCTTTCTCATTTCCGTGATGATTTTGGGATACAGTCCTGGAAGCGATATTGCTGGATCGTAGGCTATACCCATTTTTATAGCCTTTTAACCGTAGTTCCAGATTGCTCTCCAGAACGGTTGTATCAAGTCACAGCTCCACCAGCAATGAATTGGTGTTCCAACCATCCCACATCTTCTCCAACATTTATCATGTTCCTGTTTTGTCATGTTAGCCAATCTGATAGGTGTGATGTGGTGCCTCATAGTAGTTTTGTTTTGTGCATCTCTCATCAATAGTGATTTACAGCATTTTTCACATGACTATACATACCTTCAATTTCTTACTTTGCAAACTGCTTGTTCTTATCATTTGACCATTAATCAGTTGGGCAGTGACTTGGATTCTTGTACATTTGACTCAGTTCGCTATATATTTTTGGAATGAGGCCTTTGTCACAGACACTAGTTGCAAAAGTTCTTTCCCAGTTTCCTGCTTCCCTCCTAATCTTGGTTGCGTTGGGTTTGCTTGCGCAAAAACTTTTCAATTTGATGTAATGAGAATAAATGTCTCCATTCTCCATAAATCTGACAAATCCAGTGTTCCTTGCTCCCCTTGTTGGTTTATAGCATCACTCTTTATAGCTCCATCATGTATCCATTTGTGCTTTGTTCTTGTGTACGGTTGGCAGGCATTGGTCTACACCCAGTTTCTGCCAGACTTATCCAGTTTGTGCAGCAGTTTTTGTCAAACAGTGAGCTCTTATCCCAGAAGCCAGGGGTTTTTTGGTTGATTAAGCAGTAGGTTGTTATATTCATTGATTACTGTGCCTTGAATACCTAACACATTCCACTAGTCTGCCCCTCTATTTCTTACCCAGTACCAAGTAGTTTTGATGATTGCTGCTTTAAATGCAATTTGAGACCTCGTAGTGCTTGGCCACCATCCTTGCCATTTCCATCCATTAGCTCCCTTGCTATTCTGGACCTTTGGTTCTTCCACATATATTTTGATATTATTTTTTGTATGTAGCTCTAGAGAATAATTATCTGGTAGTTAGATTGGTATGGCAATGAAGAGATCAATTCATTTAGGTAGGATTATTTTTATTTTATTAGCTTGGCCTACTCACGAGCAACTGATGTTTTTCCACTTACTTAGATCTGACTTCATTTGTGTGAAATGAGTTTTGTCATTGTGTTCATATAGTCCCTGGATTTGTTTTGGCAGGTAGACTCCTAGAAATCGTATTGTGTCCACCATAACTTTAAATGAGATTTCCTTTCCTAGTTCTTGCTGTTGGGCTTTGTTAGTATTATATAGAAATGCAGATGATTTATGTGAGTTTATTTTGTAACCTACAAGTTGACTAAAGTTGTTTATTATTTCAGGTAGTTTTTTCCTTGATTCTCTGGGGTTCTGTAAGCATATCATCATATCACCTGCAAAGAGTGATAACTTAGTTTCCTCTTTGCCTGCTCTTATACCTTCCATTTCTTTTTCTCCTCTTAATGGTAAAGTTAATATTTCTAGTACCATCCTTGTTTCACCCCTGATTTTACTGGAAATGCATTCATCTTATCCCCATTACATATAATGCTAGAGCAGGCTCCTTCCTTTCTCTGCTTGGGAGACCACCAGGCTTCGTGTCATTCAGGGAGTCCTGAGAGAAGAAGGCCTTGTTTCTCATCCATTCCTCCTCTAGGGGAACAAAGGCTGGGGTTCTGTGGGACAGGCAGAATCCTGGTCGTTCTCATTTTCATTCTTCCACATTTGGGTGGAAGGCCAGTGACCAAAGGTCTTGGGAGCCTGGACAAGGTAGGCCCAGGTGTTCATCCTTTTCCATCCTTCTTGTGGAGAGAAGAGGGGCAGGGGCCTGGGGAAGGGGCAGAGCCCTGGAAAGAGCCTCAGGGAAACTGAAGGCAATATTATTGTGCTTCATCTGGGGACTCAGTTCCAACTAGCCCCTTGGCCACCCGGGAATGTCCAGCGCAGCTGTCTACAGGGCATTCACTAGAGGTCATGTGATGTCGTAAGATGTTATTTACTTATTATGCATTATGAACTGACACATAAATAATGCATACTTGATAAAGGGGCCAAAGGCTTTGAGCTTGGGTGATTGGTGGAGGTCCAGGATGGGAAGGTGAGGGACAGGCGCTTGAATGGCCAGGGCCTAAAAGAGTGCCAGCCCCATGGTCAGTGCCTAATGCAGCAGGTGCACCCAGTGTGTTTCCCAGAGATCCCAGGGAACTGGCAAGCAGGCTGGACAGACTGGTTCCTGGGCTCCTCTTTAGAGGTGCAGGATCTGGGATGAAATTTGGCTTCTGTGAGCAAGGGTCAGTCCTTCCCCTCCCTGAGCCTCAGTTTCCTTCCCAGTGGGTGCTGTTCTTCCTCCCTTCTGGAAGAGGACCATGACATCACGGAGGTGACGCCACGAGTTGCAAGTGAATTGTATTTAAGTGAGGGAGGCCTGGGCAAGGTCCCCAGCCTCATTTCTCCCCAGACCCATCTGTGTCCAGTGGGGAGAGGTACATCAAGAAGACTGCAGTTGGCCCCCATAATGCCTTGGACACAGCAGGCACTCTGTGAATGTCCATGATTCTGACTCTAATGCAAGCTGAGCTCCTCCAGAAGACCCCCTCCCCCAGCTATCCCAAAGTCTCCTTCCTTCACCCCTGCTGGCCCCCTTTCCTTCCTCCCAGACCTTCCATGGTGGGCAGGGTTCCACCCACACCACCGCTGCTGTAAAGGGCGTCCTTCCCCCTTGGAGGGTCAGCCCTTAGGGGGCAAGGCTGTCTTTGCCTCTGTTAGCATCTGCTCCCCAGCTCCTGGCAGACACTTAGGAGCTGCTTTGAGGTTTGTTGACCAGCTGCCTGATCACAAAGCACTGGTCTGGCCCCAGCTGCACGTTGGTGAGCGCTACTTATTGATCAGTTCATGGACTGGCTTCCCGATCTCCTCCCCACAACGGCCCCCTGCCTTTGCAGTTCCCGCCCTTTCCTGGCAGGGACCCTGGGGCAAACACCTACGGGGGTTACAGTTTAGGGCTGGACTCGAACTCTGCACCTCCTGCCCTGCCCCGCCCCCTTACCACCGCCCATGCCACCCCCTCAGTAACGCGGCGCCTGCGCCCTGGGTTTTCCCGCCCAGAGCCTGGGAGTCTGGCAAGCCTCTGGTTGGGCTCCTAATCTGGGAAGTGCGGGACACCACTGGGCCTCAGCTGCCACTTGGGTAAGATGGGGTCTACCAATCCCAGGGCCCCCTGGGCTCCTCCCGGGGCTCAGTTTCCCCACGTGTAAGGGGGGTGGGGGTAGGGAGGCCGCCAAAAGGGGCCCTGGAGAATGCTGGCATCCATGCCCCACCTCTGGGACGCTAAGCCAGCGCCTCCCTTGCCTGTAAAAGGCGCCTGTGGGAGGCCCCTTCCAGGCCCCAACCCCATCTTGTGCCTGTTGGGGGCAGAGCAGCGCCTGGAGCTCCCCTTCCTCCCCCAGGGTGGCCCTGTGGGTGGCCAAGCCCTCCCCTGGCCTCCCCTCCCCCCTGCCCCCTCCCCCTCTCTGCCCCGCCCCCTCTTCTCCCCTCCCCTCTCAGCCCCGCCCCCTCTCCTCCCTTCCCTTGCATCCTGCCATCGCTAGGGGGCACAGCAGGCTCCTTCCTTTCTGTGCTCGTGAGAGCTCGAGGCAGAGAGTCTCTCAGGTCCTCCTGGCAGAGGTAGGCCGCGTTTCTCATCCTTCACCATCCTCGGGGGGGTAATGGGAGCGGTACTAGGGGGGCTGAGAGCCGGGGGTCGAGGGGGGCCTCGTTTCTCATCCTTCCCGTCCTGGGGGGTGGCAGTTGGGCTCGGGTGGCGGAGCCGCTGTAGGCCTCATGTCTCGTCCTCCATCTTTTGGTGTCAGGGCATGTGGACGGACTTCCGGGGGAGAGGCAGAGCCCCAGATGGCCGCTTTTCCCGTCCTTTGTCATTCTTCAGGGGACAATGGGATGTGTAGTGGGGGAGCAGAGGGTTGGGGGTCTCGGGGGGGCCCCGTTTTTCATCCTTCGCGTCCTGGGGGGGTGGCAGTTGGGCTCGGGTGGTGGAGCCGCTGTAGGCCTCATGTCTCGTCGTCCATCTTTTGGTGGCAGGGCCAGCGGGCGGACTTCCGGGGGAGAGGCAGAGCCCCAGATGGCCGCTTTTCCCATCCTTTGCCATCCTTGGGCCAGGGCACTGGGAGGGGATTTGGGAGGGGGCCAAGGGGAAGGGTGGGGGTCTGCTGAGGCCTAGTTTCTCATCCTACTCCATCCTCTGTGTGGGGGAAGTGCGACAATAGGCGGAAGTGGTGGGGAGGGGCAGACACCTGGTCCTTCATGTTTCTCCTCCTTCTCCATCCAAGTAGGTCCTGAGGGTCGTGCGGGGGCGGGGGGGGGGGGGCGGGAAGAGCAGAACCCTGGTAGGCCTCATTTCTCTATTTCTAAGTCAATCAACATATTTGTTTTCAGTTTTCTACAGTCCCATACTTAAATCTCATATATTCTCCCACTTTCTCCCCTTCGTTTCTACCACATTTTCCCCTCACTTACCCCCTCCCTCCCAAGAACAGTGCGCAATCTTATATAGATTCCACAAATACACTATTTTTTTTATGATCACAGTTTTTTTTTATTTGATGTTTATTTATTTTTAGTTTTCAGCATTCATTTGCACAAAGTTTTGAGTTCCAAATTTTCTCCCCATCTCTCACTTCCCCCACCCCATAGTGCCTTGCATTCTGATTACCCCTTCCTCCAATCTGCCCTCTCTTCCATCATATCCTTCCCTTCCCTTGTCCCCATCTTCTCTCTTTTCTTATAGGGCAACACAGATTTCTATAGCCCATTCCCTGTATTTATTATTTCCTAATTGTATGCAAAGACTTTTCAACATTAGTTCCTAAAACTTTGAGTTCTAACTTCTCTCTCTTCCTCTCTCCCCATCCATCTCCACTGAGAAGGCAAGCAATTCAACATAGGCTATAAATATGTAGTTTTGCTAAAGACTTCCATAGTAGTCATGTTGGGAAAAACTACCTGTATTTCCCTCCATCCTATCCTGCCCTCCCCATTTATGCTATTCTCTCCATTGACCTTATCCCTCCCCAAAAGTGTTTGTTTCTAATTTTCCCCACCTTCTCTTTTGCCCTCCCTTCGACCATCCTCCCACACCCCACTTCTCCCCTTCTCCCCTACTTTCCTGTAGTGTAAGACAGATTTTCATACCAAATTGAGTGTGCATGTTATTCCCTCCTTAAGTCAAATGTGATGAGAGTAAGCTTCATTTTTTCCCTCTCACCTTCCCCTTTCCCCTTCCATTAAAAAAGCTTTTTCTTGCCTTTTTTATGAGGGATAATTTGCCCCAATTGATGGGCTTTCCTTTGATTTCCAGTTTTTGGCCACCACAAAGAGTGCTGCTTTAAATATTTTTGTACGTGTGGGACCCTTTCCCATTTTTATGATCTCTTTGAGCTACAGTCCCAGAAGAGATATTGCTGGGTCAAAGGGTATGCACATATTTGTAGTCCTTTGGACATACTTCCAAATTGCTCTCCAGAATGGTGGGATCAGCTCACAGCTCCACCAACAATGAATTAGTGTTCCAACTCTCCCACATCTTCTCCAACATTTATCATCTTCCTGTTTTGTCCTGTTACCCAATTTAATAGGTGTGATGTGATTCCTTGCAGTTGTTTTGATTTGCATCTGTCTAATCAAGAGTGATTTAAAGCATTTTTTAATATGACTTTAAGGAGCTTTAATTTTTTCCTCTGAAAACTGCCTGTTCATATCCTTTGACCATTTATCAATTGGGGAATGACTTATATTCTTGTAAATTTGACTCAGTTCTCTACATATATTTTAGAAATGAGATCTTTATCATAGACAGTAGTTGCAAAAATTCTCCCAGTTTTCTGCTTCTCTCCTAATCTTGGTTGCATTGGGATTGTTTTTCAATTTAATGTAATCAAAATGATCCATTTTGCACTTCATAATGTTCTCTATCCCTTTTTGATTAAAAATTTCTCCATTCTCCCTAAAACCGAGAAATACACCATTTCTTGCTACCCTAATTTGATTATAGTATTAAATTTTATACCTAGATCATGAAACCATTTGGACTTTTTTCTTGTGTACAGTGTCAGGCATTTGTCTATGCCCAGTTTCTGCCATAGTGTTATCTAGTTTCCCTAGCACTTTTGGTCGAACAGTGAGCTCTTATCGCAGAAGCAGGGGTCCCTGGGTTGATCAAACAGTAGATTGCTATATTCATTGACTACTGTGTCTTGGGTGCCCAATCTCTGTTTCTTACCTAGTACCAAGTAGTTTTGATGATTGCTGCTTTATAATACAATTTGAGATCTGGTAGGGCTAGACCACCTTCCCTAGCATTTCTTTTCATCACTTCCCTTGATATTCTGGACCGTTTTTCCTTCTAGATGAATTTTGATATTTTTTTCTAGCTCTGAAAAATAATTATCTGGTAGTTTGATTGGTGTGACACTGAAGGAGTAAATGAATTTAGAAAGAATTGTCATTTTTATTATATTAACTCAGTAGGCCTCTTTTTTCATTTTTCTGCATACTTTTCTTGGTGGGCTTAGGGTCTGGGGGACCTGGAGATGGCAAAGGTTGGGGAGGGGGAGGGGCAGAGCCTTGGTAGTCCTCCTTTCTCATCCTTCTCAGTCCTCTGGTGGGGGCGGGGGAGTCAATGGGCAGGGCTCTAGCGGTGAGGCAGAGCTGCAGAAAGAGCCTCTGGCTGTTTCTTAAGCCTGTATGGTTGTGTTTCATCTACAGGCTAAGGTCTAGGAGCCACCTCAGACTTCTCAGATCTGGCCAGGCCTCAACTTCATGGCCTACTAGCCCCTTGGTCAACCAGGAATGGAGAGGACAGGAGTCTATAGGGCATTCTGTTGAGAGTGATTTAATATAATGAAATGTTATGTGGCTATTATTTTATTCAGTTGTTATGTAAATGATCTTTCAGGAAGAGATGAGGGTTCCTCATTTAAGTGAATCATGGAAAAATAGGTGGAAATGTTATCTACTGATTAATAAGGAAGTAGTTAAGAGAACCCTGGATCACCCTAGTTCTTGGGGTTAGGGAAGTAGATCACAACAGAGGTAGGTGACCTCTTGTCTATTGCTGCCCAGGAGAGGAGGTCCTACCTGGTGTCCCTCCCTGGGGAGTCCTCCCTCCCACAGCCTATCCCCATGGGCTTGCTGCCAAGAGCCCCCTAAAATAGCAACATTCCTGTTGTGCCTTTAGACTGTACAAGGGGTCCTGGAGAGGGTCCATACTTCCAGGGCCAGGACAGGATTTACACTGATCATCCTGCCACCAGACCTAATCCCCCATTCCTCTTCAGCTGCTCAATCAAAGGCAGACAGAACATTGAAATGAGAATCAGTAGATCTGGGTTCTGGCCCCAGTAAAAGAAGAAAGAAACGTGTGAGATCAAGGATAGTGTTTAGCCTCTCAGGGCCTCAGTTTCCCTTTCTAGAAAATGAATCCCTAGGACTCAGTGTTCTCTAAGTGAACAAAGCAGTACCTTAGAACCCGAAGAATTTGGGACTGAGTACTGTAATTAATAGACATCGGGGAGCTGTCTGGAATCATTGGTGTCTTCTGAAGACATAAGTTTTCCATTTTCTCACGCGAGTGCAGGTGGTATCCCCCAAAAGCATGTAAGCTTCCTGAGGGCCAGAAAAGTTTTGTTCTTCTCTTTGGCTCCCCTGGCCTACCTATACCAGTGCCTGGCACAGACAGAGGAGGCACCGTCCACATGCAGAGTGGGCCAGGAGAGTGAGCATTCCTGGCCATGGGATTCTCTGTGGTCTCACCCTGGGAAACACACTAGGTCAGAGGAGCTCCCTATCTTGACCTTCCTGGTTTGGCAAAAACCCCACTCATTAACCACTGTGTCTCTTTTTCTTCCAGGTTTGCCCAGGACAAAGACTTAGCTGGTGGAAGACTCCAAAAGTAAGTTACCCATAGCAATTACAACCCAGATGCAGTGGGTGGCAAGACCCGGCCCAGGGCTGTTGGTGTCTGCAGTCATTCAGCTCTGGCCAGGCCTTCCTCCTCTCCGTCCCTCCCCTAGGGAGCTCTCTGTTTTATAGCGTGGTCAAAAGGACAGTCCCACTGTGAGCCCATCTCCAGTTTAGGCTCCTGTCCTGGCCCCCCATGCAGGAGCTTCTGTCTCTGAGCCTCCCTGTCCATGCCTGCCCCAGCTCACTGCCTCTGCAGGGGAGTGGATGCTCAGTCAGCAGCTGAGGATTCTAAGTGCAGGGGCCCAGATGAAAGGGGTGGGGCCTTTCTGCAGAGATGGAGGGTCTCCATGACCATTGTCCCTGGCAGGCCTTTTCAGCCTTTTTTGGGTCATATACCCCAGGGTCAGTCTGGTAAGGCCCACATAGCCATTGTCAGAATAAGGTTGTTTCTCACTCAAAGAGGAAGGAAATGTTAAATTGTCCCTAGGAGTGTCAAGTTGGGGAGCCTTGTTTCCAGCCTCCCCTTGTCACACATTTTCAGTTCTCTTTATTCCTCTGGACTTAATCACCACAAACCCAGGGAAGGAGAAAGGAAAGGGATCAAGCCTTTATTCTCACCTACAGTGGGCTAGGCTCTGTGCTAAAGTGCTTTCCAAACAAATAGCTCATTTGATCTTCACCACAACCTTGGGACGCAAGTGCTGTTCTCATCCCCATTTTACAGTTGAGCAAACTGCCAGAGGCCAACTCTGACCTCAGGTCTTCTTGGTGTTAAATGATGGTGTTTTTGAAGGAAGAGATATCTCGTTTAACCGAGCAGTAGCAGAACCGTCCTCTCTGGCCCTCTGCACTTTTTCTTTCCCCAGTTGGGCATTTAAATAAAATTTGCTCTTCTTTTGTCAGGTGATACCCACCATACCCCCTTCACTCCCCCACTGGAAACACCGCCTTGTTCAAACCTATTGGACTGAACGCACCATGTAAACCTGCTGTCTGACCACATGCACTTAAGTTAATTTCAGTGAAGAAATAGACCATTTCCCCCATTTGTTATCACCCCTTTCCATCCTCCCATCCCCGAGTACAAGCTCTCCTTTAAAACACATCAGTTTGGTCTCACAGCTCCACTGCACCTATCAGTGGGTCACACCTTGTTCAGGCTACTAGCACTCAGGAGGCCCTGAGGCCAGGGGCCTCAACCTCCAATACAAAGGTTTCCCTGAAGGCCCAATTGCCTGAGAAAAGCTCAAAGGAGCATTCTCTCCCTTGCAGGTTATTGTTTCTTCTGATCCGCATTTCCTAATTCCATTTGAATCTGATTTGGGCTTCCCCCACCTCAGGGAACTGAGTGGCCTCTGCTCCAAACAAACCTCTAAGACTCTAAGTGCAGAGAAAGTGCCAGACTCCAGAGGGAGGAGTAAGGGGAGTTTTCTCACCTGTGAATTCCCTAAGGCAAGGAGATGACAGCTCCAGTCCCTAACCAGCCTGCCTAGAGAGTGGCCCTTGCTTCATCTGAAAACTGCCCCTTCATCTCCTTTGGCCTCTGTTCCAGGAGTCCTGCCTGCCCTGCCTCTGTGGCTATGGCGGCTGAGCAGCTGCATGCACTGGAGCTCATCTGCCCCTCTCCAGCCCAGTGGTTCTGCTTTCCACAGGAAAGAAGCCAAAGGGCTGGAGATGGAGTTGGGAGGCTCCCAGAGTAGGCTTTCTCCTCACCTCCTCCCACCTTGCTCCAGCTCTGATGGCTGTGGTTTCCCTTACAGTGAATGGGGTGAAAGAAATGGTACTTGAAATGGTCACAGATGGAGGGGAGTTTGTCGGTCAAGGAGCTCAGCTTCCAGAAGACCAGTACCAATGAGTCAAGCCTGGAAGGCTTAGAGTAAGGTGAAGGTTGAGGAGGAAGAAGAGAAAGGAGCAGTAGCTTGTCCTTTTCAGCCATGCCTGGGAGACTGGGTGGCCCAAACTGGGGAGCCAGGACCACAAAGGGATAGATGGACCCAAAGGAAGAGGAGATTTGTGGAGAGGACAGGCCACCCTTTCAGACCTTAGTATCAGCTGCTTTGTCCTGGTACAGGTAGGGGAATGAAAATTTGTGAGGAGGTGGAAAATGCAAAAGGGAAAAAAGAGATATGGCCTGAGCCAGATTTGGCTCCTTTTTTCAGGTGAACTCCTAAGTCAGGTTTCCCCCATCCTCCTTCTCCCTCCTTTGGGGAGGTGCTCAAGAAACGTCCTGTTTGCAGAGGCCTAGCTGAGGCTCCATGCCTGGCCAGTGCCCTCGACTTGTGCACTTTTTCAATACCTGAATCCAATGTCCCTCCACACCAGTGTACATACCTTGGCTTCTAGTGACCCTCTGTGCCTCCTGTCCTTCCCAAGGTCCCGAAGCCACTTCCAAGAGTGCCTGAGGCAGCAAGAGAAGCTGCCTTCCAGTGACCGAAAATGAGTACCTGTTCTGAATTGGGTAAGAAAATGGAGGATGAGCCTGCAAGGAAATCAGTTCGTCTCATGAAGAAGCAGGCCAAGAAGGAGATGGTCAAAGAGGAGCATCACCTGCAAGTTGAGGCCAAGAAGAAGGCAAGAATCCACAAGAAGAAGCCAACTGCTGTGGAGAAAAAAGGCAAGCGCGATGCTGCAGAGGGGGCCCGTGGTGGTACTGGCCACCATGGTGGAGCTGGTGGCCGAAGCCGAGGTGTTGGCCGCATTGCAGGTGGTGGCCGTGGCCAAAGTGTTGGCCGCAGTGCAGGTGGTAGCCGAGGCGGAGCTGCTGGCCAGGGCCGAGGTGGCCGTGGCCGAAATGTTGGCCGCAGTGCAGGTGGTAGCCGAGGCGGAGCTGCTGGTCGGGGCCGAGGCGGCTGTGGCAGAGGTGTTGGCTGCAGTGCAGGTGGTGGCCGTGGCCGAAGTGTTAGCCACAGTGCAGGTGGTGGCCGAGGCGGAGCTGCTGGCCATGGCCGAGGCAGCCGTGGCAGAGGTGTTGCCTGCAGTGCACGGGGTGGCCGTGGCCGAAGTGTTAGCCGCAGTGCAAGTGGTGGCCGAGGGGGAGCTGCTGGCCAGGGCCAAGGTGGCCGTGGCAGAGGTGTTGGCCACGGTGCATGTGGTGGCCAAGGCGGAGCTGCTGGCTGGGGCCAAGGTGGCCATGGCCAAGGTTGTTCCCATAGCCCAGGTGGCTCCTGCGGCCAAGCTCTCCCCTGGGGCCTTGCTGGCCAAGCCATGCCCTGTGACCAAGCCGGTCCATATGACCAAGCCGGTCCATATGACCAAGCTGGGCCCTATTACCAAGCTGGGTCCTATTACCAAGCTGGGCCATCTGACCAAGCCGGGCCATCTGACCAAGCCGGTCCATATGACCAAGCCGGTCCATATGACCAAGCTGGGCCCTATTACCAAGCTGGGTCCTATTACCAAGCTGGGCCATCTGACCAAGCCGGGCCCTCTGACCAAGCCGGGTCCTACTACCAAGCCGGGCCCTATTACCAAGCCGGGCCCTATTACCAAGCCGGGCCCTATTACCAGGCCGGGCCTTATGACCAAGCTGGGCCCTCTGACCAAGCAGGGCCCTCTGACCAACCTGGGCCTTATAACCAAGCTGGCTCCCACTCAGCTCAGCTCCCTGTGAAGCTCCCACGTGCCAGGAAAGGTGTGAAGAAATACGACGCGAGAGGCAGGCTGAATCTGAATGGAGAAGACCTCTGTGACTGCCTGGAGAGAGAATGCCCAGGCTGCTTCTACCCGTGCCCCCAGTGCCAGTCCACCAAGTGTGGGCCTACCTGTCGCCTCAATCGAGTGTGGGTTTACGAGACCATTACCGACGAGGGTGGAGAAGTGATCAGCACCTTCCCGTTTTCCCATGCTAAGTAAGGACCTGAGCCCTACTTGGCTGTGTGTGTCTCTGCGTCTGTGTCTCTGTGTCTTGTCTCTTCTTGGCTAAGCTTCACTGCCTGGAGAAGGAACTGGGTTGGCAATCCACATCCCTGCCACTCCCTAGCAGTATTGCCATGAGCACCCTGGGAGCTTGCCCACCTGCTTCTCCTGGAAGCCTTTACTCTGAGCCCAGAAGCAGTTAAAAATGTAGCTAAAAAACAGAAGGCCTTCCACCCATAGGGGACCACAAGTGGCCATCTTGCTGGAGATTTCCTACTGAAGTCTCTTCTAACTCTCATGTTTGGAACTTGAGAATTGTCTTCCACAGAAGGTGCAATGTCATTCCTACCCTGCCCCTCTTCCTGCCTCAGGTGTCCCTAGAGCCAGGCCAGAATTCTTCTCCAGGTTCCTCCAAGTCTCTTTCGTTTTTCCGTTAATGCTAGATCACAAAGAACAAAGACAAAATCTTCTTTCCCCCATTTGTCATGTACTTGTTGTCATGTCTAGATGGTCATGTACGTGTCTATTGTATCTTGTGTCTGTGTTGTTTTGGTCTTGGTTCTATGGCTCTAGAGTTGAACTCTGACAACTATCACTCGCCTAACAGCTTTTTTGCTCTCATCTTGTTGCAGGTATTAAAAGAGCCTGTATTCTCCTGGGACTCTGTTCAGAGTCTCTCTTCTGCAGCTTATGGAGTGGAAAAATTTACATATCTTTAAAGCAGTTATGGGATTCCACGGCAGAAGAATATTTATTATTCAAGTGACAGGAGATACAGAAGAATAAAAAACGTTTGTAAAGTTAATTTATCTTTGCTTTCATTTGAGAACAGCAGGCAGGGAGGGTGCACCTTCTCTGTCCCAGGCACTGAGCTAAATTCTGGGAACCCAAGGGCAAAGGTCAGACAGTCCCTGCCCTCAAGGAGTTTCCTTTCAGCCCCTCTTGGCACCTGGTAGATAGAGAAGGGCGTTCCAGCAGTGGTCCAGCATGCCCAGCTGCACCTCTGTAGTTATTCCCCAGAAACAGTGGTAGAGACACACATGGACCCAAACACGGACACACACAGACCCACAGACACACAGACAGACACAGACAGACACACAGACAGACACACAGACAGACAGAGAGACACAGACACGCACAGGCAGACACACACACACACACACACACACACACACACACACACACACACACACACACACACACACACACACACACACACACACACACACACACACACACACACACACACACCCCCCCCCCCCCCAGGGGTGAGGGAGAGGAAGCAGAGCAGCAGTGATCCATAGGGCACAGAAGAGGGACAAAGAAGGGAGGGGGATTGGTGTTCTTGCCAGCTTCCATACACGGGATGGGGAAGGGGCTCAAGCCCTTGGGCAAGCAGTGGGACCTGTTCACCCTCATTGGAGGGTGGCATGTGGGAGAGGAATGACCCTTCTCCGCTTTGACCCCAGAGGGTCAGAATCAGGTGGGATGCCTGGAAATTGCAGGGGGCATTTGACCTGATTGGGAGTGGACAGGGCTGTCCTGCACATAGGAGGCTTTCAAGTAGGGTGGGATACGTGATTCATGCTTGTAGGCCATTTACTTTTAAGCCAGAGACACTGCTTACACTCTGTCCTCAATCACTAAACACTTAAAGCTCTCCCCATGTGCAATCCAACTTTATTAGTCAGGAAGCAACATGAACCACAGCAGTGTCTCTGAGGGAGCCAGCAACCTGCTCCCTAGAGGGCACAGTAAGTATCTTTTCTACTGGTGGTCATGGCAAGGTGCCCTCTGCCCATACAGGGGCCATGAGAATCCCTTTGAAGTGGGGGGTCAGCAAGTCTCTCTAACTACTGCCCACAGGCAAACACTGGCTGTTCAGGGCTCTGCCTTAATTGGCCATAGGGAGCTATGGAAGGTTTTTCCCAACACCAGGTGTATGCACAAAGAAGGTGAGTCTGGCATTGGCATGAAAGATGCGTTGGATGAGGGAGAGGGTAGGCTTTTGCAGTAGTCAATGGGGAGCCCAATGAGAAGATGCACGATCTCAACAGGAATAGAGAGGAGGAAATACAAGCAAGATGTCTATTTCGGGGAGCTGGATTCAGAGTAATGAAGGGGATGTGAGAAGTGAGAGAGAAAGCTTGATTAAGGATTTGAACAGGGGATTTGAACAGAAATTATAGTGAAGTCAGGAGATGCTGCTGCTTTACAGGAAAGACGACAACGACTACAACTACTCTCTCTCTCCTGCTCTGTATGTACAGTCATTGCAGTTATAATGTCGATGTTACTATTTTCTCATAACTATCTTGGTAATCCCTATTGTAATGTAATCTCCTTGTGAGTGGGGATTGTTTCCTCTTCCTTACCAGAGCTCCCCATAGTGCCTGGAACTTAGTATGTGCTTCAGAAGGACTTGCTGGTTGATTTTAGAAAAGGAGATAGAATTATAATTGATTGAAAAGAGGAAAATTATGTTCACCACTCATAGCATCATACAACCAGAAGGGCTTGCCTTTTTAGGCAAGGGCTCTCATTTGAAAGGTGAAGAAACTGAGGCTTCTTAAATAATCAAAAAGGTCAGTGTGCTGCCCGAGGTCTCCCAACTGTTGGGGGCCAAAAGGGGTGGAAAACCAAAGCCTGTGGCTCCCAAGAGAGGAGAGGAAGCATCAGTGGGGCCCTTGTTACCTTTTGGGTGACCGGACAGGAGGAATCCCCCAGAGCGTCCAGGTTCCCTTCCCCCAGAGGAGGAGTTCCCTGAGGGAGGTTTGCATTTCTTTTTTCTTTGCAGGGGCATGCCCCAGGGAGAATGGAAGGGCCCTCAGGACAGGTCCTGTTTCCCTTCTGTATCTGGGTCCTTCTGTAACTGCCTAGTACTGTGCCAGGCACCTTGTCAGTTGTGAGGAAGAGCTTGTTAATAAATACATAGATGGACAGAGGGCTGTGCCACTGGAGGGCAGGGAGGGAGTGGCTTCTGTTCAAACAAGACAGGTCTTCTTCATCCCAATGCAGTCTGTTTTAAAGGGCAAGTGCGCCCTGTGGCCCTCACCTGTGGCCTACAGCTGAGACTGCAGCAGCTACAGGTACCCAAATTCCCTTGGTGGCTTTGAGGTTATCATTTGACCTCTCTAGAGCTCACTTTTCTCCTCTGAAAATGAAGGGATTTAAAAGATAATAATTATGTCTGGTCAAGTTCTTGATCAGAGATTCCCAAACTTATTTGACCTACTGCTCCTTTTTTAAAAAAAATTGCTCACAGACCTCTGGAAGCCTACTTTCTTTAACCCTTTAACAGTTTTTCTCTTTTTGCAAATTTGCTCATTTAAAAAAATAAGTATTTACCTAACAAAGATACACTTTCAATTTAATCATTTATTGTAAATTTTCTTGCAAATTGAGGTGACCATATTGCGTCCTATTATCGTATAGCATCATTTTGTAAAGAAGTCATCACATGCACATGTTCCTTTGGATGTCTGCTGGAATTCCCACAATGTGCAATGCCCTCAACCAGGAGAATCCTCCCCATTCAAACTTTACTTCTCAAGGAGGACCTCCCAGACTACATCACATTTTCCCTTAATTGCTTGCAGAGGCCCATGGGAGAGATGGAAATTGGATTATTAATGGTTAGCAAATTCTGCTGCCTTCAGGCAGAGTGGTTGTTTGGGAGCCCTCCTATCTTCCTTTCCTCCCATTTATATAGTATCTGCCAGAATCATTGGAGATGGGACCATGATGGACATCTCTGATACACTCCTATACAGTCTCCTCGAGGAGAATCTTGGGCAGCACCATCCTTGGCTACTAATATTATTATTGTTTGCTATCAATTTAGGACTGTTGTCAGAGTTTAGCTGGCAATGCAGTGGCGGGAGGATTTTACTACTCGAAAGTGGAAATGCTGGTGGCAGCTTGGAAATCTGTCTGCATTTTCTTACTTCAAAGAGGGAGATTTCAACGTTCTTAGGCACTCAGTTTTTAGATGCTCCTGATGGCCATGGAAGATTTCTTCTTTCATCCAAGAGTGGAAGAACAGCTCGTCATTGGCCCATGTACGCATTGCCACATTTAAATAATGGGGTCCCAGGAAAAACTGCAAAATTCTCCATCTTGTTCCCCCAACCCACTTCTCCCAGAAACACTTTGCCATAGAGTTAGGGTCTTTCCTGGAAAGAGCACAGGACTAGGATTTTGACGAAGTGGATTCTACTGATTGGGCCATCAACTTTCTGGGTGACCTAGGGCAAGTGCTTTGCAGGGTGAGATTTTATTCTGTTAGATGAGTGGGGTTGCATATATTTATAAGATTCTTTCTAGGCTTTAACATTCTGTTTTGATGAAAAGCTAGCAATTATATAGCACTTTAAGGTTTGCAAAACACCTTACAAATACCTCATTTTATCCTCACAGCATCCCTGGGAGATAGGTACCATTACTATCCCCATCTTAAAATTGAGGAAACTAAGGCGAACAGGGGTTAAATGACTTGCCCAGGGCCACAAAGTTAGTACGTGACTGAGGCTAGATTTGAACTCAGGTCTTCCTGATTCCAGGCCAAGCACTTGATCCACTTCCCCATCTTGTTGCCTCCTTCTGACTCTCTTTTAGTTGTCCTATTAAATGTTCTGTTTTCTTAAAAAAAATTTCCTGGGTTTTTTTTTGTTTTTATGTCATCTTCATATTCAAATATATCCTTTCTTCAATTCAGAAACCCATCCTTTATAACAAAGTTATCAAAAGAAACTTTAACAAAGCAAAAATAAGCCATTTATACAGTGAGTTAGAAAGTATATGTGGTGTTCCACACACAGTCTCCCATCTCTGCAGTGAAAGAAGCTGATTTTCTCATCTCTTCTCTTGCAGCCATGCATATGAGTTTAAGTTTGGTTTTGTTTTCCCCCCATGTACCTAGTGGTAGTTTTTGTGCATTTTGTTTTTCTGGTTCTACTTACTTTGCATCAGGTCATATGCCTTCCCATTCTTCTCAGTAGTTTCTTAGGTGTATTGGTTCTTTACCTACAGTCTATTTCCAAAGTCTTGTTTAGCTCTCATATTCCATATTTTAAATTTTACTTGCTGCTGTAAAATCCTATGTACTGTTTTCCAAGGTCCACCTCCTTTTGACATCCTATGTTCTAAGGTTCTTCCTAGCCATAAAAGTGTTACTTCTAGGGTCCCAGTTTCATTAAGGTTCCAGTAAAGTTCACATCCTGGACCCTCCCCGAGCTGCCTTGGGCAGACCATTCCCTTGTTTGGGACTCAATTGCCTCCTCTCTAAATATAAGGGGATAGGAGTAGCTCTCTAAAGTTATTTGTACCTCTAACATTTCACGAATCTATGTACAATGGTTAGGAATCACCAAAAGACTGACTTGGTCTTGATGTGAGGAAAACCTTTCTGACAATTAAGGCCATCCAAAAGTGGAACAAGTACTACATTTAGAAGGGCACTGAGTCTGTCCTTAAGATCAGAGGTCTCAGGACCAGGAGCTGGTGGCAGACCCAGGCTTCTGAAGCCACTGCAGAGAGGTTGCAGGATCCTTTTGTCAGGGTCATCGCACAGGGGGCTTCATGCTTTCAATAGCACTTGAACTTGGCCAGGTCCAAGGGCTGTCTGGATCTTAGTTATACTGGTGCTCTTGCGGGGGTCTGGCTTTACCTTGCCTTCCCCACCCTCTTCCCTCTCTTCAGACACACAAACCAAGCACACATCACAGAGATTTGGCAGAGGCCCACACAAAGCCAATCTTTATTGGTCTTATTACCACATGCATAAAGTGTCAGCAGTTTGGGAGATGATGGTGGATATATGTTGCTCACAAATGTAGTTCACACACATGTCTTGAAAAGCTGCTCTCTTTCCTCTGACTGAGGGGAGCTTGCTTAGCAACCATTCTACTGGTACCTTTTGGGGTCCACATCAAGGCAAGCAGAACCCACAACACTGGGTAAGACACACTTGCTCACACTTAGCAAACCGTGTACAGTGGGTAGATACAGGCAGCAACATCTATTGATTAAATGCAAAGGGTTTGGATCCCACATGATGTGGGATCACAGTTTAAACATTAGCTTGAGAATTATGTGGATCAATCATCAAATAGCTTGAAGCATGTGCAAATTCACAAGTTTGAAGCCCAAGGGGTTCTCTCGGAACAGGCAGCCACCCGGACTGATACTGAGGCCAGCCCAGGCTCACCACTCTCAGAAAGTGGAACCTTCTCGGCAGAAGGCACCAATGTGCTGATGCCCAGGTCAGGGTGATAGGGGCAAGGAGTGCGTGTCCTCTCAGTCTCGGTGCATAGAGAGAGCAGGGGGAATTAGGGAGAAGTGAGGGCTTCCAGAGAACTGCAAGAGGACAGTACCACCACTCTTTCCTACTTGTAGACCAAGCCAGCTTGGAAAATCTCCATGGAAGGAAAGGACATTTTTTTGAGGGGGAAAGGAAAGACTGGTTTTGTTTGGCAGTGGTGGAGGGTCTGGGGGAGTGGGAATGGGAATGTGTGTGTTAAAGGATCTCTTCCCACTAACTGTTGCTAAGTTTACTTCCCTCTTCAAACCTCTGAGCCACCCTCCTAAAAGTCAAAAGAGTATCTTTACCACTTGCTAGCTCCAGGCCATGGCCATTGACCAATCTATTCAAAGACGTGATAGTGTGTGTATGTGTGTATGGTGTATGTATGTGTGTGTGTGTGTGTGTGTGATCAGATGGTTTCAGTGGAGCACAGAAAGAACACCTGGAAAAGGGCGACCCTATATTCCTGCCACTGGCTTTGTCACCAACTTTTGCTCCTGTGGGCACTTTCTGCTTTGGACCCCAGTCCTCCTCCGTAACAATGGAGCTCAGAGGGCTTCCCAGTGTTCACCCGATGAGGATCAGATTAGCAGGAGACTGTTAAGTGCCAGGCAAATGGGAATGTAGATCCCTCACTCCCACAGCGCCCTTGGGCTCTACTCTGTTTTCTTAACTGTAACATGAAAGGGTAAAAGGTCTAGGTGACTTCTAAAGCCCTTTAGACTGCTCTGAGGCCAGCTTTCAACTCTACCCTCTCCCTCTTCCCATTCCATATCAAGCTACTGCTCAGAAACTAACCTTGGCTTCTTTCATCAGAATAGCCCCGACCCTTTCATGTTCTCACATCGTGCTGCTCCTAGTCAAATGCATCTCCTTTCTCCCACTCAGCTTTATGGTACCTTCTAAGTAAAAAAACTTTGTTCTGGGTGCTGCGGGCGCCCTATCTCAAGGAGCTCACGTTCTAGTTGGAAGGGGTTAAGACAAAACACAGATTACTAAGTTTGAATATACTGTGTACATAGATGAGAATTAAGTGCTGTGAGATCAGTTCTAGCTGGTTGGTTGTGAGGGTGAAGGGAAAGCTTCTTGGACAACCTGGCTTGAAGGATCAGTAAGATTCTAGCCCAGAGGTGGCCCAGTGAAGAAACAGATGGATTGGTTTTTTTCTGCCTTTTAGACAATAGATCTCACGCTGTTTGAATGGGTCAGGTGGTTTTGCAAAGGATGCTGGGATTAAGAGACATCATCTAGTCCCACACCCTCATTTCACAGATGAAGAAAATGTGTCACAGGGAGGTAAAGGGACTTGGCCAAAGTCCACAGGCAGAAGATGTGGATAGTCCAATTCCTTAGGCCAGGAAAAGAGATGGATGACATGGAATCAGGATCTATCCCAAGGGAAGGGGCCACCTAAAAATATGCACATGAAAATCCACCAGTCACACAAGGCCCAGTCTGGCCAGAGATGCTGCCCTCGTGTCACTGCTTGGGAAATTCAGGGGGCTGGTCCTCAAGGCCCAGCTCTGGCATCTAAGAAGTCTTCTTCGAGCCACTGCTCCAACCTGAAGCCTGTCTCGCCTACTCTCCCTGCACTTTCTACTCCTTTTATGTACACCAGGGATGGGACAAGGGCAGTGGGGAGATGGAGCAGCTGCTCATTTATACTGGGGTCCCAGGAGACTGTTATTCTTGCATATGAGTGGGACTGACCTGATTGATACACGTGTTAATTGTCTACTTGTCCCAAAACTGTTTAGCAGCTGACAAGATGATCAGTGCCTCAAGAGCTGTGCCAGTCTGTGCCGGGAAAGGCCACCTTCTTCCTTCCTGGGCTGGAGAGGCTGGTTCCAACCTAAATTCCATCTGTTCCACATGAGTCAGAGCCCAGAGAGACCCAACTGACAAAACAGGAGGTGTGACAGTGGCCAATAGTAAAGTTTGGATCTTTTGAGGTACCACTCCTGCCCCCCATCAGCAAGCCTGAGGAGGCCACACAAAGATGAAGCACAAATATAAGGCCAAGTTCATGCAAAGCAGCAAAAGGGACTGAGATTGGAAGGAAGGGGCAGCTAGAAGGGCCATTAGAGAAGGAGCCCCATTCATTCATGGGACCAAAGAGCTATAAGCCCAATGAGAGGAAATGACTCGCCCAAGGTCAAAGAACTCATGACTAGCAGAACAGGGAATTGGGAAAATAAGCTTTTCCACTGTTTGCTTTCCATGGTGTTGCCCATATCCACCTATGCCCAAAGTCTTTCTCTTTGGGCCAGGCCACTGCTACACTTTCATTTCTCCCTGTCATGGCAGCATCAGTTTCCTGGCTTGGACAGTGCAGGCATGCCCAGCTCCTGGGGATGTGGGAGGCTGGCATACAAGGAAATCATCTGTTACTGTCTGGTTAGCGAGCTGGCCTGACCAGAGGATGGATGACCCCTAGTTTCTGCTTCTGCTAGACTGCTAAATATGGGAGGAAGGCTGGGACTCTGACCTGCTCAAAGGGAAGGCTGGGCTCAAGCCCTGGTACTTCTAGGTTTGAAGGATAGCTAGACACAGGGGGAGCAGAGAAAATGTCCTTACTGAGCAGACCTGGCAAAGAAGGCTCTTGTGCCAATAGAAACCTCTGAGGTGTCATGATTCTCTGAGAATTCGGCTTCTCCTTTGAGATCCTTCATCTTTCTCCCGGTGCTCATACCCCTGCTTTAGGCCCAGACCCTTAGTCCCATTTCTGGGGGCCTTGTTCTCAGAATCCTGACATTCTGGGTTCCAAGGCCACCCCTGGCTTTGATATTATTTGTTCTGAGGGTCTTTCTCCCTCAAAAATTCCATGTTCTTAAGGTCCTTCCCAACTTTGACACTCCATGTCCTATGGTACCTTTGACATTCTGTATTCTAAGGTCACTTCCAGTGTTGACTATGTTCTAAGCTCCATTGCACCTTTGACATTTTATGTTCTAAGATTCCTCCCAGCTCTGGCAGTCTTATGTTCTAAGATCCTTGACGGACTCCATCATTTTCTGTTCTAAGGTCTCTTCTAGCTCTGACATTCCATGATTCTTATGGTCCCAGAAGCAGATAAGAAAATAGGGAAGAGCCAGTGATGGGGAGGGGAGAAAGGAATGGAGACTTTGGAAACCACCACTGCCTTTGATTTGGGTACACTCTGAAGTCTGCTGGGTGCCATTTAGTCAAACCATCCATGGGGGAGAGGGGACAAACTGGAAACCTAGCTAATTCTCTCTACCCACCCTCTGCGCAACAAACTTTTTCTTGTTTGAACATTCATTTCTAAAAGTGACAAGGAGGTAGCTTACAAAAAATAGTTTTGAGGGTGTCTGGGTTAAGAAAAACATGGGGACTGTGGTCCCATGGAGAGGGCATGGCAGGCTGGGATCCTGACTTTTTTAGCTGCCCAGAGCAAAACAGCTAAATCCATTTCCTCTGGCTGAGGTGCTCATTTGAAGTTCCTAAGTGATCCAGGGCAAAGGGCCCCCAGGCTGTGAGATGGTCAACTGTAGTTCTTCTTCTGACTTTCTGAGCCATCAGGCATTGGGGGTCTCAAGGGCTGGGCAATTACCTCCACTGAAGCCCATTTATTCCAGTCGTTTAGGCTCCCATGTCCTTGGGGGCTGACCAGGCCACTGTTGTAGCTCTAAAGTACATTTAAGTCTTTGTTGTCCTTGAGCACCCAGGAGCCCAAACACTCCAGCTTGGGGAATAGCTACATGGCCTGCTTAAGCCCAAGCAGTAGTGGGAACCAGTCCCCAGCCAGACTTGTCTGCACAAAACAGCAGTTTTGGGGGATTTGGGGGAAGCCACAGAACTTGCTTGTGGGATGATGGAAGGAGATAAAGATGGAGGAAGTTCGAGGCGGGGGAGAAGGGAATTTTCCCAGCCTCTCGGAGTTAGCAGGGATAGCAGTGGCGTAAAGGGTCCTGCCAGTCAGAACATCGAATGACAGGTGAGGAAACTGAGGTGTAGAGAGGTTACTCTGCTTATTAGGGTCCCAGGCTCTGAGCCAGGCTAGGAGACAATGAGGAGAGATTACAGGAGCAGAGATTTCCTGCTGGAAGGGCCTTTGAGGCTGGCAAGTCTGACCCCCTCATTTCACAGCGGAAGCAACTGAGGTTCTAGCGAGTCCCAGGCTAGGAAGTGTCAGAAGTGGAATCTCAACCCAGGTTTTCTGGGTGTTGCCATCCCCTGCTCCCTGCCCCCATTCCACAGAAGGAAGAATTCCTTAACAGTTAGAGCTGTCCCAATGTGGAACCTGCCTTATGGAGCTCCCTGTCACTGGAGGGCAGAGCTTGGCAGCCCCTGTGGGGAGGATGGCTTAGGGGGCGGGCAGGCCTGATGCCCCCTTCTACTCCGAAGATTTGATGACTTATGAGCAGGAACAAGAGCACTCCCAAAACATAGCCTGCTCTGGTTCAAAGGATCTTGGTCTAGAAAAAGCCCAGTCCACTAGTCTGACCCTCCTGGGGGCCCAGAGGGATGGGGAAGAGGAAACATCTTGTGCTCACACCTGGGCATAGGGCCACTCAGCTTCCATGATATGACCGGGCCCATGTGCTGCCCAAAGGTGGGGAGTGCTGGCTGGCGCCCTCTCTCAGGTAGACACGTGCTTTCCCTTTGGAGCAAGGAGATCGAGCTTCATCCTGCTCAGCTACTTATTACATATGGCACCTTGGGCAAGTTACTGCCTCTCTCTGAGGTTGGACTAAGTGATCTCTAAGGCCCTTCTGGTCCCACAAGCATTGAGCCTATGCCTATAGGGCCACTGAGAGTATACTAGCCCCATCCTAGTGCTGGATGGCCAGAGGGAGAAGATGAGAAAATCCTGGGCTCCTCCAAGCTCTTTCCAGGTATCACTAGGAAAGCACTTATGTATGTGTGAGGCAGGGACAAAGGACAGCTAGATACAGCACCCTCCCCACCTTGCTGGCTCCATCTAACCCATGACACATCTTCTTTCAACCCATACCTAAGCAGAAAGCCTTTCAGCCTCACCTCTAGTAACAAGGAAGGTACATCTACTTCCAGATGGCCCAAGTTGCTACCCAATTTCCTTCTGTCTCTGTCACTTTCCCCCCACTGCTTCTTGAAGACAGTACCTGGATCCTCCAAACTTTCTCTTCTCTAGGCTCACCAGCCTTGGTTCCTCTGCCTTTCTGGTGTTTTCCTCAAGACAGCTCCAGCTGGCCAATGAATGACCAACGGCCTTCCAAAAATGGTGATCCCAGAAGACAAGCTGGCTAGCCAGACTGACCTCCTCATTCCTCTTTCTGTGCTTTTCCACAGACCACTCCCTCCTTACCTGGAAAACTCTTGCTCCTCACCTCCATCTCTCTCAAACCCTTAGCTTCCTTCTAAGTTCAGCTCAAGTGCTGCCTCCTACAGGAAGTCTTTCCTGCCCCCCTCCCCCATTTGCTAGTGCTCTCCCTTTACAACTACTTTGTATTAATTTATCTGTGTATGTTTTATATCCCTCCACTAATGGAATTGAAACTCCTTGTGGGTAGGGGCTGTCTCACTTTGCTACCTGTCTCCTCAGGGCTTAGTGCAGCATGTGGTAAATAGCTGGTGCTTAATAGATGCTTGCTGGCTGGAACTGAAGTGGCCAGGCCTGAGAAAGGCAGAGCTCTCAGTGGTCCTCCTTCCTGGAGCCACTGTTCTCAGGCTGTACTGGGCCACAGAGACTGGGTAGGAGCCATCCTTAAGGTGGCCATCAACAGATACTTCCCAGACCCACTGAAGGCAGCCATCTTTGTCAAGGTCTCACCTGCCTGAGCATTGGCTGCCTGGCTGGCAAATTAGATGGCGGTACTGTTAGTTATTTTCTGGGTGGGTCTTTGAAAAACATCTTAGTGTTACGACATAGAAAGGCAAGGATTGTTAAAACCAGCCCACAGCCATGCCCACAGCCTGGGATGGCCAGACCATTTCTTGTCTGCTACTCACAACCAAGCTTCAGAAAGATTCAGAGACACCCAACTCTCCCTTTAGCTCCCACTGAGAAGAAAGGGTGGAAGGGACTCTAGCAAAGGTTAGTTTGGTCCAGTGGAATTGGGGGGCCCAAGTTCATTTCAATTCTGCCACTTAGAAGCTGAGTGAACTCTGGCAAAATCATTTGACTTTCATCTGCCTCAGTTTCCTCATCTGTAAAAAGGGGAAATTCCACTTAACTGGGCTACTGTGGAAGGCTCAAATGAAGCTATGAATATATGCCCTAGAGAAATGTGAGCTGCTTTTAGTGCTAATGAGGATCATAATATCCAACAAGTTTCTATTTTCTCTCTCATCTGACCCCTACAATAATCTTGTGTGGGAAACAGGCCCCATAGCTGCTATGGAACCAAGGCTCACCAAGGCAAAATGATGCCTTAAAACCCTAAATCAGGAGCCATGACTTATGATGGGACTTTCCTGTGCAAATGGTCCTTTTCTGGAGGATGAAGTCTCAGTCATTTTTATCTCCTGAGAGCCTGGGCCTCAGAGAAGCCCAGGCAGCAGGTACCCTTGGTGATGTCAGCTTCCATGGTGACTGTTTTCCCAATTATACTTTGCTTTCCTACCTCTGGACTTAGTTGCCCCTGGAACATGCCGGGGGGTGGGGGATGGGGGAAGCCAATTTGTCATTAAACCTTTGTTATGGACAAGACAGCACAGTTTCATGGCTAGAGAACTGACCTTGCAAACTGGTCCTGTCTCTGGCACATACAGGTTGTATGTCCAAGTTAGCTCCACTCTCAGGGCTTCGGGTAACTCTCTCAAACTGAAAGTTACAGATGAGGTGCCACTCTGTGTGAGGGGACAGAATTTACACACTGGGAGCTCCCTACACAGATGAAATCCCTACAGAGATCTAATTATTCAGTTCTCCCTCTTCCCACCCCTCCAAAGGATGACCCACTAAGTAAAGAATCTTCCACAGAAACCTAGGCCTTGACTTAGAAGTGACCTTATGGCCAGACTCTCTGATCCAAACCCCTAATTTTATAGATAAAACTGAGGCCCAAAGAAGGGAAGGAATTTTGCCTAGGCTGCCCAACTAGGAAGTATCAGAACAGGGATTTGAACACAGGTCTTGTTGCTTCCAAGTCTAGTGCTCTTCCCATCCCAGCAATCACAGTGTCCACAGTCTGCACTCCCAGTCCTTCCTTCCCCCTACCTGCCTGCCTGCCTCCATGGGGATAATAAAGCGCACACTCTCTGATGGCTGCTTGGTGCCTGCCTGGGGACACATCTTCATTCCCAGGATGCGCAGGGCTCCTAACCTGAGGACCATGTCATACACATGCTGCTTCTTTGCAGAGAGGTCATTGGGGCTACTCTCTGGAGAAGTGCCCTGTGGTACCAGGAAGAAGCTGTTTCCATAAACAACTGGGCCCAACAGGCCTCAGTGGACAAGAAGTTTTTCAGCAGAACTGTGGGGAGAACTGAAGATGGGGTGCCAGGGTGAGAAAATGCCTTCTCATTACCTCAAACATGCCAAGCTGGGCTGCCCCTTCTCTGAAAAGCCATGAACTGAAGGTAATATTAAGCAGCCATCTAATTCATTTCCCTGACTATACATAGAACCATATCTAAATCAGCCCAAAGAGATGAAAATCTATTTTTCAAAAGCTCTCCACCCCTGCTCCCTCTCAACTGATGCCTATCCTCATACAGGAGTATGCAGCCCAGCCACCCTTCTGGCTACCCATTGCTCCTGCCCAGAGCAGAAGCCCAGGCAGGGGTAAAGGTGGGTGTGGGGGGCAAAAAGGCAGTAAGGGAACCTTTGTTGGGAGGGAGAGTGTCACATGGGAGCTCAGGGTGGGGTCAGGGCAGGCTAGGGTGGAGGGAAGAGGGAAGAGGGAGGGTACAGCAACCTGGCCTGGCCCAGCCTGGCCCATGTCCCCTTAGTCTGACCACTCATTTTCATCCAGCTCGGAGTCATCATCTGACTCGCTGTACTCCACTGCAATGCGCCGGGAGAGAATGGTGGCCACATCATTGCCTACGGGCTCCTTCTTGGCCTCCTGTTCCCACTGCTCCTGCACCTTCCGCAGCTGGATGCCTGCAGAGAAACAGGGAAAACAGGTGCTCAGCACCTTCTGCAAGTCACATTTAACCCATTCTCACTTCCCCTGAATCTTGTCATTCCTAACAGATGACAGCCACTCGATTCTTCAAGACTCCAGGACGGTGTAAAGGGCTCAGGGTCTGGGCCTGCCCACTAGCTTTAGAAGGCGCTAGGGTCACCCACAATGGAACTTGCAAGCTCAGAACAGTATGGCTGGACTGGACCTTAAACGTCACATGGTCCAAACCCCCTCATCTAAAAGAGGGAACTGAGACTCAGAAAAGTTCAGTGACTTGCCTGAGGTCACTGGCTTAGTGGCAGATCACATAAGGCTCAACATCAACATCAGCTGCCTAGGTGCCCATTCTTCCTCTATATCCACTAAGGTTCTCCTATGATGCCTCAGTATGGTGTGGAGATGACTATAGATTCTGGAAGATTCGACCTGGGCACAGCTCCGATGTGGGTTGGAGTACAGCTCTGGCTAGCACTCAGATAGCAAACACAAAGGCCCCAGGAAATATGGATAGACTGTCAGCTGCATCAATGGAAACAGCCTGCCACACTGATGAGATGACAAGTCTATTAGTAGGTAAATAACTTACATTGACATCCCCTTCAGGTTCATAAGGCAGGCCACAACGACAATTTGTAGTTCTATAGTGCCTTAGGTAAGGCTGGCAGAGCACTTTACAGACAGTATCCAACATGATCCTCACAGCAATCCTGGGAGGTAAGTTCCATGCTGCTCATATCCTCTGTTAGCCCCATTTTACAGATGAGGGAACTCGGGCAGACAGAGGTGAAGTGACTTGTGCTGGGTCATATAGCTAGTGTGCATCTGAGGCCACACTGAAATTCAGGTCTTTCTGACTCCAGGCCCAGCACTCTATCCACTGCACCACCTGGTTGTTGATAGCTGCATTATCTGTGCATGATCACATTTACTCCTTTAACAACTTTGTGATGTAAAAACAAAAGGAAACCCCATTTGGCAGATGAGGAAACTCAACCTCAGAGAAGTTAGGTATTATAACTAATAAGTATCAGAAATGGGCTCAAACCCAGGTCTTTCATGACTACTCTTTCCACTGTACCTCAGAGTACTTGTAACCCTTCAAATGCTATTTTCATTACCCACAATCCACTAGAGTCTTCTCTGATGTCTATTTCCCATGGCATGGAGACCACCCTGGATCCTTGAAAATTGTTTCTAGGTTATAAAGGGTTAGAGTGAGAGCACCGTGAGAGGCTGGCAGTGTTAGAGGTGCATCACCGAGTCAGCCACAGGGGATGAATTTTTTGGTCATATCACCTCTTGAAGACCATCAACAAAGGTGTCCACAAATGTAGTGCTCACATGGATGAAATTGTGATCAATGGAGATGGTCATGTTGTCAAACCTCTCATTAGCTGCGAAGGTCCCTGGGAAATCACCCTTTCTATACGGTGTTTCATTGCTGGATTTCCCAGCCTCCTTCCCTCCATCATACTCACCCCTCCGGATGGCGGCAAGAAGATCACTTCTGGCATCACTCATTGGTATCAATGGGATCTGAGGTTTCCGTGGTTCAGACAGTACAGCACCCGGGGAGGCCGAGTGGGCCGGAGAGGCCATGGCCATTGGGGGACCAGGAGGGGGTGGAGGAGGAGCTGCAGGAGGGCCCATGGGGCCAGTCTGCGGGGGAGAGGCAGAATATGGACAGGGTGGGGCTGGGGGTGGGGAGGGTGTGTAAGCAGGGTGGGCCAGGGCAGCAGTGGCTGCAGGTGCAAGAGCAGGTGGGGCAGAGATGGGGCTGTCAAAAGCCGTTTGGGCTGAGGGGATCACTGGAGGTGGGGGTGGTGGGGCAGGTGGTACAAAGAAATCAGCCATGGGCACTGGCTGGGACCTGGAAGCAGAAGAGAGAGATTAGGAGATCAGAATTGGGTTTGAATCTGAGTACTTGACCACTCATGTGCACTGAAAACAAGTCATATTTCCTTTCTGGTGGCTTCATGAGAAGGTCTCTGAGGTGACAATTCAGTCAGCCATTCTAAGGTTCCTCACCACTGGGAGAGAGAGGGCAGAGGCTCTCACCCTTGAGGCCCCAAGAATTCAGAGATTCAAATTCTGAAGGCTGAAAGGGACCTTGGAGCTCATCTAATCCAACCTCTTTGACTTAGGGAAGAGGAAAGTGAGGCCCAGAGAGGAGTCCTTCATTCTGAAAAATGGTCAACTAGGTAATGCCCAGCAGCCCTGGCCTGTTCTATTGGTGGGGGCCCATGCTCCCCTCCAGGAACCTCTGTGTCCATCCCCCTCCACACCATCACAAAATCACTGAATGGCTGAGTTCATAGGACCCCCTCATTTTACAAAAAAGCAAACTTCTATCCAGAGAGGTCAGTAGGAGGGAATTTCTGATCCTTTCCCAAGATATAAATGACCCATAGTTTCAAGTATGACTCCTCTCAGAGAGATGGGCATTTTACTAAGGAATAAAACCTCAAGCTAACGAGATGATGCTTGATTAATTCAGTGTCAGATATCTTCCAACAGGCAAGGTAAGATTTGCAGGGACACAGACCCTCCTGGCACCTCTGAAATCATACCCTGTAGGAAATGGCAGATCGGCTTTAGAGAGGAAGCACAGTAGGGCGCTGGATTTAGAATCAGAGACAGCTGGGTTTCAATCCCCTGTAAAGTTTACTTAGCTGAGTGACCTCCAGAGAGTCACTGAAACTCTCTAAACCTTAGTATACCCATTTGTAAAATAGCTACTATGAGGAACCAGTCAGATTAATTCATGTAGATAAAGAGTTTGGCACACTGACAGCACTGTATGATATTACGCCTGATCTCTGGAAGGACCACCGAGGGTCTGGGAAAGATCCACCCCCCTCTCAGGGGAGCCTTGTGCAGAATGAGCTGAACCAGAGGAGGGAGGTACAAGAAAACAGCAAAGATGATGGGACCAAGGAGTGTGGAGATGGAAGAGATCTGCCACTAATAATATACTACTATGTGTTTTTGTAAGGGAGGCAGTGCATTTCTTTTGTTGTTTGTTTTAGAGATGCTTCTTTTTTCACATTTTAATGTATTTCTAACCCAATTTTACAGATAAGGAATCTGAGGCTGAGAGGAAGTGAGATCTGCCAAGGCCTCACAGTCAAGATGTGAATACAGGCCCCTTGATTCTGTGGCCAGCACCCAGGAATGTGTTGGGTGCAACCCTAAGTCCCAAAACACCTTTCTCAGCTGCTCTTTGTAAAGCAGGATGACAAGGTGCTAGGTTTTGAATGAGAAACAGCAAAAGAAGCTGCTGGTATCCTAGGCAATACTCAGTGTGGTGGGTGGGTGAGGACCCTGGCCTTTGGATCAGGGGGCCTGGGCTCATGTTCTCTTGGAAGTCATAAGTCACAGACAAGGGGATGATCTGGGGGGTGATGCTTTAATGGAGGAGGGAGTTCCCACACTGAAATTTTCCTACCTCAATAAAATTGTTTGTCTAGACCCAAAATACAACTATATTGTCCAAATACAGGTCATACCCCAAAATGAGATGCTTTTGAAAGAGGAGGAAAAGTGTATGTGTAATGTAAAATATGATATGTACACACTTAGCCTGAAAACAACAGATTTTATACAAGTGATATTTGAGGGAAAGCACAGCTTATATTTGGACCAATATAATAGGTCTCAAGAGGCCTTGGGCTATCTGGGGCCTCTCCCCACATCATAAGCAGACCTTTCCTGGGCTGAGTCTTGTCAAGCAAGGGCCCCTTCCAGTGGCTGCTTGGTTACTACCAACATGCTGGTCTGCCTCTGTCCCCTTGAACTGGGCTTGGAAGACATGGGCCAGTAAGGTTCCCTGAAGCTAGAGACTAGCATGGTGTCCACAGTCCCAAATAACTTGACTATTCTTTGGACACTAACAAAGGACTTTGATCTTTCTTGGGGATCGCAGCAACAGAGGACGCCCCAGAGAAGGTTTTCCAGCTTTCTTCTGCTACAAAACTGACCTTTAGCCTTGAAGGCAGGGAGCCTAACAGGAATGGGGCTGATCTGAAAGGAACTTTGGTTTGGGCAAAGTGAACATGGCAACACTTGTCATTTCTACAGCATCCGAGGATTGACAACAAAGAGTGCAAAGACTGCTAGCATCAATCTACAGGTGAGGAAACTGAGGCTCAATGACTTGTCGAGTGTCATAGAGTGAATATCAGAGCAAAGATGAAAAGAACCATCATTCGTTTCTAAACAGAAATGCTGACACGCATGGCGATGTAATGACTTGCCCAAGATGTCTCAGGAATCAGCAGTGTATGGTCCAGGCAGAACACAGGGCTGGGAATCAGAACTCTTTTCCATTGCTTGCTCTGATTCTCACTAGCTGTATGACCTTGGACAAGCACCCTACCTTTCAGGGCTTCATAGGTTCATAGACTTAAGCTTGAAGGGACCTTAGAGATTCTCAGTTTCCCATCTGTCAAATGGGTACAACAATAATTGGCCTGCCTACTTCACAGGCTATGAGGATGGGGGGGGGGTGGAAGAGGGAGAGGGAAGCAGGTGCTGCTTATATGGAAGCTTCTTTTCCCACCTCTTATTAGTGTGAGGGCATTGAGGAAGAAAGTGGGGTATTGAAAGGCACCAAGACAGGTAAGAACACCAGTGTATGTGCCTGGAAGTCATCTGAGGTCAGAGGAGAGGCAGTAATTCTAGTGAAGAATTCTGTTCCAGCAGCTACATGAGGAGATAGTGACTTGCCCTGACCATCCTTCCTCTGCATGTGGCTGGGGCATGTGTGGGCAGAATGAGCAATGATGACACCCACGGGTGAGATTCTGAATGGCAGAGGAGCCAAGCTCACCCCTAAGGCCCTCTCTCTCTTCAGGAATAGGAGCTACCTGGCAACCTGCCATAGGGTTAGTGGAATGAGCCCTGGGGTCACTGACACTTCTGGTGCCAGGTCCCTGTACCCAAACTAGAGAAAGGAGGGGTAGGAGGCATAGAACGTGACAGCCTACCCATAGTCCTTGATCAGCTGAGGCCTGGGTCCATTCAATATTGGATCTGGAGGCTGCGGCACATGAGGCTGTTGGGCTCGGCCAAGGCTGTTCTGCCGACTGCCTGGGGCCGTGGGCCGATAAGTTAGCTCCGGGAGCTGGCTGGGAGCCAGGATGATCTCCTTATGTTCCATGGGCAGATGAGGAGTGGGTGCCAACACCTGCTGGGCTGGATGGTTGGGGCTGGCTGGGTAGGAGTGATCACCGATGTCTGATGCATAAGACCTAGAGTAAACGTGGACAGTGATGGTTGTGTCCCAGTCTGAACCATGGTAGCCAGAGGCAAATGGGGAAGAGAGTCGAGGATGGGATGGCTAGCAATGGTATGGGCAAGGAAGGTGCCAAAGAGGGAGCAATGGGGACATGTCATAGGATTGCTAGCTGAATGGGACCCTCAAAATCACCTCTTCCAATCTTCTCATTTGACAAAGAAGGAAAGTGCCACTAAAGACAGAGCTCTTTCCACTGGGTAACGCTGCCTCTCAAGGTATTATTATTGTCATAACCTTCATAAAGATCATCTAGGAAGTTCAAATCTGGCTTCGCTGGTATCTACCTTGGCCATAAAAAACATGGGAGCTGGACAGCACAGGGGTATACGTCAGGGTGGCAGTACAGACAAAACAATGGACCCGCCAACAACTACCTTCAGCTTTGCCAGCACCTCCAAAGATCAAGGGAGCCTCCCTGCCATAAATCCCAACTCCCTCAATTGGACTGGGTATATTCCTGGAGACTGAGCCATTTTAAACCCCTGGAAATTTAAAAAGGTGGCTAATATCCTCACATATTGCTGGTGGAATTAAAATGAGTAGGAGCATATTGGGAAGGCATCTGGTTCTATGCAACAGGAGTCACAAAACCTAATCATCTCATCATTGGGAATCTGCTCTCAATGTGATCCCTTTTAGAGGAAAGAGGAGCTACAGCTGAGATTTCATCAGGGTGAGGACATGCTTGGTGTAGGAGCACCATTCCCTGGCACATGTCACTTAGAGTCTTAGAGAGTTGGCTCCTTGACTTTCCCACATCCATCCAGCTTGGGACTCTGAACTCCTGTCCTTCCTCCTCTAAGGCCAGATTTCTAGCCTCTTGGCTGTTATCATAAAGGGAAAAAAAGACATTAAATAAACAGCAGCACGTACAGACAATGCAGACAACAGGAGATAACTTGAAAGTCCAAGTTTTAGGTGAATGATTGAACGGGATAGGAATGTAATGGAATATTCCAATGCAAATGATCTACTGAAATGTGGAAAGAATCCCATGATGCAATACATTTGGACTTTTATCCAAATGAACAGAAGACTGACCAGAGAATAGCTAAGGATATGGACACTGATATGTGCGTATTATACCAGAAGTTTGGTTTTCACCATAAGGAGTTGTATACTTCATTGGTTTTGAAGTGCATTATAAATTCTTTTTTACAATATTTTTTAAAGAGGATGAATACTTTATGCCTGGGGAAAGGTAAATGAGGTCTTAGGGTCTTTTTCTGGCAAGGGGAGAAGGGATTGCTTTGAGAAATGGGTCCACCTTCTGTGCAGTAGCATAGTATACTTTTTGCCAATAGAAAGGGGGAAATCAAGGACTGAGTAGGTGATAATAGGTAACACTTGCCTATTATCTGGGGACAGCGATCCTTCTGAAGAGGCCATGTGATACGGAGATGGCGAGAACCTGTTGTCTGGCCGGAACTCTTTGTCATATGCCATCATGCTCCACTCCATCCGCCGATTCCGTGCCTTCCGCACTTTCTTCACCTCCCTGGTGGAGTCCTCCACCAGTCGCTGTTCCTGGGAATCAATACAAATATGCCTCAATCTCCTCATCTTGGTCTGCAAAAACCCAACCCAGTCCTCACACATATAGTCACCTAACCACAATACCAAAGCTTTCCTCTCACAGCAAGGAGGCTGTCAAAGTAAATACTAGGCCAGGAAGGAACCTGAGCAAATAGTGGACTAGACTATCCCACAGCCCCAGGCGGCACAACAGGATGAACTACTCATGTTATAAGAGCCTTCCAAATGGTGTTTTTGCCTCCAGACTCCTCTCTCTACTGGATCTTAGTAACTATTCCTGATCAGATCCTGTTATCCCCTGCTCAAAGACCTTCAGTGGCTCCCTGTTGCCTACATGATTAAGTACAGCCTCCGGATTCTGGCATTCGAGGTCCTTGACAATGAGGCTCCAAACTGCTAGTCCACACTATTGTCATACTATTCCCCTTCACATACACTATGTTGCAGCCAAACAACTCTCTGATTACTGGTCTTGTTTTGCCCTTTCCCATCCCTGTGCCTTTGCCCATGCCATCCTCCATCTAGGGATAGAGCTCCTCCCCCCACTGAAGTCTTTCCCTTCCTTTGGGAATGTTCCCATGAGAACATGAGCCTGACTCTTTTTTGGATCATGATAATTTCTGTTCTTGGCCCTTCCATATTGGAGTGTTGCTTCTTTAGAAAAAGGCCTAAGTGATGTCTAACACTATGCCCACTACCCAGCACAAGCACAGGGTTTGCTTCATTGACCCAAAACAGATTAATCATTCTATTCCCTTTTCCTGTCTACTAGTGGTGCCACCATCCTCCCAGTGACTCGGGCTCACAGCCCAACTGTCACCCTTGCTGCCTCTCTCTCTCTCTCGCCGTCCCCCACATCCCCATAGCCAAGCTGTTGCCAAGGTCTGCTGAGTGTATCTTCTCACGGTCTCTCCTATTCACCCACTTCGCTTCTCTGACCCTGCCACGACCCTAGTTCCCGCCCTCCTCACCTGGACTATCCCAATAGCCTGCTGCTTAGTCTCCCTGCCTCAGCTCTTCCAAATCCACTCTATCCTCCATTCAGACATCAGAATTCTCTTCCTAAAGCAATGTCTGACCACCTCACCCCTTTTCCCTCAATAAACTCCAGTGGTTCCCTATCGCTTCTAGGATCAAATATAAATTCCTCTGTTTGGATTTTTAAAGCCTTAGATTTCCAGTGTTCTTACACTTTCATCCTCTTACCTGACCCATGACCCCACATACCCTGTGATCCAGTGACACTGGCCTCCTGGCTCTTCCTTGCACAGGACATTACATCTTCTGAATTTTCTGAACATTTTCTCTGGCTCTCTCCCTGTGACTGGAACTCTCTTCTTCCTCCCTTCCCTGGCTTCTTTCAAGTATCAGCTAAAATTCCACCTTCTGCAAGAAGCCTTTCCTGACCCTCTTAAGGCACTTAGTCTTCCCTCTGAGACTATCTCCAATTTGTCTTGTCTATATCTTCTTTGTCCAGAGTTGTTTGCCTGTGGTCTCCCCCTTGAGGGTAGGGATTGCTTTTGCCTTTCTACAAAGAAAGAAAAAACCTCTAGAGCTTAGCATAGGGCTTGGTATGCCATCAGTGCCTAATAAATGCTTGTTGACTTGATAAAAAGCTAACTAATTTAAAAGATGCTACAACTTGCCTTCATAGTCCATTTCAGTGTACATGAGTCCTGCCAGGTCATTCTTCTAAAACAAAAGTTCTTTCAGTGGTAAGGCCTAGATTTGCCCTCAGATCCTCCCAAGTCAGGATCTGAGCTATGTTAAGCACGTGAGAATGGCAAGTAGTATTGGATCTAGAGATATGGAATCATGTGCATTGACATAATCACTGAATCCATGGTTGCTAAGATCACCAAGTAAGAATGTAGAGAGGGAGAAGAGGAGGGAGCCAAGACAGAGCCTGGGGGACTCCCACTGTTAGTGGGTGTGACCTGAAGAGCCAGCAAAGACTGAGAAGGAAGAACAGATAGGAGGAGAACCAGGAGACAGCAGTGTCATGAAAACCTAGAGAAAAGAGAGTATCCATAGGAGAAGGTCATCTTTGCCAAGGGTTAAAGGCTGCAGGGAGGGCACAAAGGCTGTGAAGCTGGGTAATCTGACAGTCACTGGAAACTCTGGAGAGAGCAGTTTCCAGTTAAACGAGATCAGAAGCCGGATTGCTCAGGGTTTAGAAGCAAGTGAGAGGAGAGAAAGTAGAGGCACCTATATAAGACCATCCCAAAGCCCAAATGCTATGGGACTCTCCCCTTATTGGTGGAGATGAAGGCCCTGCCCTGTGTAAGGGGTGGGGCGAGTTGGGGAGAGCTGAGAGAGCTCCAGCTTTTGCTAAGTTCTCCTTTGGGGAGTCATCATTCACAACCTCCTTGCTTCTAGCCTGGAGAAAGAAGATGGAAGAGGCCAATCCCACTTCAACCACTGCTGAAAGAAAAGATTTTAGGAAGACATTAGAGGGGTGGGCAGTCTCCACTGTGGCCCTAATCCCAGCTTGCTACTCCAGAGCTGTAAGGAGTATTGCCTTGTTTGAGCTCCAAGATCTTCTCTCTTGGTTAAGCTGATTTATCTCACTGCCAATGGGAGAGCTCCTTCACTCTGTGTGGTCTGGCATATGTTCTCCTGTGTATATACCTTCTCCTATTTCTGTTTTGCTATGATGTGGATAAAGGGGTTTCTTTGCTTTTCCTTATGTGTTCATTGTAGAACTGATATTAGGAGGGAAAGGGACCAAGCCTTGGATGTAGAGCTTGGAGTTCCCTTCTCCCAAAATAACCAAGTGATCAAAAGTCAACTGGAACCTGATCATATCCCCAAAACTATCAATGCTATTACTTGGAGTAGATAGATAAGACTTCTAGTCAGTACCTCTTCTCTCTGGCTTTAACTTCCTGCTTCCCACCCCACCTCCCACCCCTCCACCCTGCCAGGAATGAAAGTCTCCTTTGAAGAAAGGGGCTGTGGAAGTCTATTGTGCCTCCCTTTGACTTCACCATCTATAGGAGCCTCACTGCACATGTGGGGCTCCCTCCAACCCTCTATCCCTCCACCTAGTATAGACAGCATCCTCGAGGAGTTTGGCTCCAAAGGGGAAGAGAGGGATTGAAGGACAGACAGTGGGGGCTTTTGAAGGATGGGGAGATACAGTCAGTATAGTATAAATTCACCAAGGATCTATTCTACTTTTCCTGTGTACTGAGCACTAGGCTTTGCGAACACACAGACAAAACCAAGAAGCCCCTGCCTACCAAGGAAACACTGAACGGATAAATATAAACAATATACCTCAAGGAAGGAGAGAGCATTAACAAGTGGGTGGTGGGTGGTCAGGAAATGCTTCTTGTAGGAGAGTCATCTAAACTGAACTTTTAGTAGTAAAATAACAATAATAATGAACATTTATATAGTGCCTGCCATGTGCCAGGCACTGTGCCAAGCTCTTTTTCCAAATATCACTTTGTTTGTTCCTCACAACAACCCTGCTAGTAGGTGTTATTATTAAGCCCATTTTACAGTTGAGGAAATCAAGGCAAACAGAGGTTAAGCGATGTGCCCAGGGTCACACAACTAAGGATGTGCTTGTGGCCATATTTGAACTCAGGTTTTCTTGACTCCAGGCCCAGCACTCCATCCCTGAAGGAAACTAAGGGTTCTAAGAGGCAGGGGTAAATAAGGTTTGCATTTCAGGCAGCACAGTCTGTACAGAGGCATGGTAAAGACAGATGACAGGCTGGCTTTAAGGAATAGCTAACAGAGCAGGCTGGCTAGGGCGTACAAATGAATACAGGACGGTAATAGAAAATAAGCCTTGAAAGTTTGGTTGGAGCTCGTGTGTGAAGGGCTTTAAATGAATGAATAAAAAAGCATTTATTAATCAGTTACTCTGTGCCAGGGAATGTTCTCAGTGTCAGGAATACAACCACAAGGGTGAGACAATCCTTGCCCATGAGAAGCTGACATGCTAATGGGGAAGGCAAAATATGGAGGGAAGTGTTAGCCAAGGAAGGGAATTTTGGTCTAAGTCAACAAGGATGGCGAGATCATCCATTGGGCAGCCAATTAAGAAGATGATCTTTCCAGAAACAATAGTGGTACTGGTTTGATGAACTGAAGAAGGAAGCAGGAGTTCTCCTTAGACAGAGTTGCTGTATGAGTTGCCTTGTTTTGTTTGTTACACTTATTACATAGAGACAGATATTGATTTGACTACTCTATCTGAGGAGGTTGACAGTGGGATGCTGCGAAGGTGGGTGATGTTAGGATTAGGAGCAGATTGCAACGGCCATAATGAATGACTGGATGGGATGTGAATGAAGAATGGACCAGTCTGTGGCCAGCTAGATATAGTGGACTAGAACACAAAGGAAATGACAGACTGAGTTTTTATTTTATCCCAGAGGTAACAGGGAATGATAGAATTTGTGCTTTAGTAAGATTATTTTGACAGGTGTATGGAAGAAGGCTGGGAGAAGAGAGCGTCTAGAGGCAAGGATACCATTACAATGCTCCAGGAAGGAGGTGATGAGAAATCCACGTGAGTGGAAAGAAGGGGGAAGATAGGAAGGAGAGTGCAGAGGTAGAATAGGAATGAATGGTGGTGCCTTTACGGAAATGGGGAAATGTGGGGAAGGAGCAGGTTTCAAGGGGAAAACAATGAGCTTTGTTTTTGTCATTCTGATTTTGGGGTGCCAATGGGGTATCCAGATAGAGGTGTGTTGCTGGCAGTTGGTAACGAGGGGACTGGAATTCAGAGGACAGGTCGGGGTTAATAATCACTGACATTACATGAAAGGCTTATAAAATGCTTTGTATTTTGGAGTTATCCATGTGGAGATATCCATGTAGAGATGGAGAAGCTGCTGAAATCACATGGCTAGATAGCATATATATAGAGAAAAGAACACCCACGGTTGGGGGTGGAAGATAGAGTCAGCAAAAGAGACCGACTAAACTGATTCACAAAGGGAATTCATTGAAATGGAATTAAAATGTCAGCTCCTTGTAATGGGTCACGTTGTAGTCTTAGTCATTTACCCTTTAAATACTTGAAAACAGCTATCATGTCTTCTCTTTCACAATTTCTTCAAGTGATCTTCACTTGAAGGGGCTCTCAAAGCCCTTCCCCATCCTGCTTGTCCTCCAGCTTATCAAAGTCCTTCAAATGTGACCTCCAGAACTGAACACAATATTTTATATGTAGGCTGATCAGGGCACAGAATAACCGGGTCCTTCCCTTTCTTAGTCCAGTGTAGGATTGACAGAAAAGTCAGGAGGGTCCTGGGAGTCCAAGGAGGGTCAAGAGGGGTTGGAGGCAGAGAGGCAGACAGGAGGGACAAAGGCTGTTATCACTGAAGCCAAAGTCTGCAGCCTTCCAAATTGGGTAGCTGAGCTTTGCATCTGTGGATTCTGAGGAAAAGGTGCTTCCTGAGCAATGAAGTCCCCTCTGGGGGACAGTGTTGCAACACCCTGACCAGGGACTAGCTCTGTTTGGAGAATCTGACTCTCACCTGTAAAGGACAGCTCAATCTGCAACACCCCCAACAAAGGGCCTGGGGTTTAGATTTGAACCAGAATTTCTCGGCAACTTCCCCCCATAGTTCCTGGTTCTCTGGGACCAAGCAAAGAAAAGGCTAGTCCCTCTTCCACAGGATGGCTCTTCAAATATTTGAAGACTGCTACCATGGCCTCCCACTAAGTCTTCTCTTTTCCAAACTAAATACTGACTCTCACACAGCCTGCCTTGTAGTCCTTTCATCATCCTGGTCCTGCCCTTCTGGCAAAGTCACAGTTTGTCAAGAATCTCTTCCTAAAACATGGTAAATTGAACACAAACACACACACACACACACACAAGCACACACACAATCACAGATAATAAGGGACCTAAGAGGTCATCTAGTACACCTCCATTTTACAGATGAGGATACTGTGGCTCAGAAAGAAGTGATTTATCCAAGGTCACACAACAAGGGCCCAAGCCAGGAGGGCTTCTGACTCCATGGCACCATGAGAGATAGGGAGCTCCTCTCATGTCTAATTCTCTCTCCAGCCCCACCCATGTACCTTCTGCCTTCGTTTCTCCTTCCTCTTATCCTCAGTGGCCTGAAGCATTTTCTCTTTCCACAAGTTGAAGAAATATGATGGGTCAGTATAGAATTTAAGGCCATCTTTCTTGTCATCTCTGAAATGGACCCAAAAGGGCATGTTAGTGAGCTCATCAACATTTGGCATCTAGTCTGCCCCCTGTATTTTACAGAAGAGCAAAATGAGGCCTGGAAAGGGTAAGAGACTTGCTTAAGGTCACACAGTTAGCTGTGATTCGAACTCAGATCAGACATCCCTGCAGTTCAAGGACATTCTCCAAGCACAGGAAATGCCCTCTCTTGTTGGACTGATGAGACATGAGGTCTAGAAGGTCCAAGAAATATTTAACACTAGGTCTCCTGACTGCAAAACAATGGATGAAACCTTCGTTTCAACCAAATAGATACTTCCCAACAAACACCCAAACAACCTACCCTACAGAGCGTATTCCTGAAAAATGGGTATTGCTTGGCATCAACAAGGAAGGCTATGGTAATGTGCTTCCTGGGGAACCCTATTGAAGTGGCGGTGGTGTAGGAGAAAAAACACTGAGTTTAGAGTCAGGAGATCTGAGTGGAAGTCTCATTTTCCCAGCTACTAAAGCTGTGACCTAAAGGCAAGTCAATCATTTCTCTGGGTCTCAGTTTTTCATCTGTAAAAAGGGGATCATAATCCAGAGTTGTTGTGAAGATATATTTGGTGCTTACTGTGTGCAGAGGCACTAAGGGAGATATGCAGCTCAAGAAGATTGGGCCGTAACATAAGTCCCATAATCATATAAACTCTAAGTCACTGCCAGCTTTTCTTTATTATCACCAACCACGACTAACTGACGAATGTTCTCTGGTGTGGAGGGGGTCTTACATGCCCTCAGCTCTGAGCCAAGAAGTGAGGAGGACGAGCTTAGAGCATGAAGGAATGCTTGACCTGCCAGTCCAGGCAAGGAGGCCTAGGCAGGCAGAGGTCACTACCCAGTTGACATAGCATCTCAACATGGAGCCAAGGACAACTACTTTCATGGGGGCAGTTGACATATTTTTAGTAAGTGGGGGAAAAAAGGCTGGTGAGAACTTTGCTTCCATGGCCCTGTATGGCAGGAAGGTTATTTTGTCCACTGACAGATGAGGAAACGGAAGCCATAAAAGATATAGTGCATTGGCCCATGTTACACAGCTAGGAAAGGATTGAGCCAGGGTTCAGTCGGTGCCAAACCCAGATTCCTAGCAGACAGAACAGGATTCTGACTTGGGCTCCACCTGCTCTTGCTCTCCAGGCCTATCCTGGTCACCAGGGGCCCTACCCTCCCTCCTACCTGTAGGCCGTGAGGATGTTGAGTGGCGGGGGCTTGTCACACCGCTGGTACATCTCCATCACGGGGTTGGGGATGGAGTTACGTGATACCACCTGCTGATTCTGGATTGTGGAGCTCCGGAAAGCCTTCCTCATGTTGATATCCTGCAGGGACACTGCGGAGCCGAGGAGCACAGGATTTAGAGTGGCAAGGGACTTTTGAGATCATCTAGTCAAGGGGTTCATGACCTGGGGTCCACAGAGCCCTTGGGGGGGGGAATCTGTAGATAGATTTTAAGGGGTTCATAACCTGGGGTCCACAGAGCCCTTGGAGAGTCTGTGAATGGATTTCAATGAGTTCATAACCTGGGGTCCACAGAGCCTTTGAGGATCTGTGGATAGATTTCAAGGGGTTCATGACTTCAGGTCCACAGAGCCCTTGTGGGGTCTGTAAATGGATTTTGAGGAGTTTATAACCTGGGGTTCACAGAGCCTTTGGGGTTCTGTGCATAGATTTCAAGGGGTTCATGAAATTGGATGAGGAAAAATCTACAACTTAATTTTCACCAACCTCCAGCTGAAATTGATAATTTCCTTCAGTTATTTAAAAACATGACTCTGAGCAGGGCAGGGGGGCGGGGTCCAGATACAATAAAGGTAAAGAAGCCCTCATCTGACAGAAGAGGAAACTCCACCCCAGAGTGGTGACGTGGGCCCTGCTACCTGATGGCCTCTCTCCCAGTTCTGCCCAGTCTTCACACCAGATGCCTTCCGTTTCACATATAAAGCTGCAGATTTCCAAACTGCATTGTGGTCATGTTCCTCCTGGGTCTGCCTGCGTAGATCCTGGCTGGATATCCCCAGATGCCTCAAGAGGTATCACTTCATGGATTAGATGGAAGAGTACCCAGAAGGTTCCATGGCCTCTGACCTTACTGTTCTCAAAGCTTGTGATTCTTACCTTCTTCAAACAGCAGGAGCCACATTAGGCAAGCAGTGAGGCACTACTGACTCTGGTACTAGAGAGTGAGGAGACCTAGGTTCAAATTCCAGCTGGGTTACTTTGGGCAAGTCACCTGCCCCCTCTGGGCTTCGGTTTCTTCCTCTGTAAAATTGTGTGTGTGTGTGTGTGTGTGTGTGTGTGTGTGTGTGTGTGTATACACTAGGTGATCACTAAGGTGTCTTCTAATTCACAAACTATCATCTATGATCCAACTGTAGCCCCTCCATGTAGCTAACTTCCTGTTGGCTTTTTCACTGAGCACCTAATCCCCTTCCTGTGACTCATTTGACAATCAACCTGGCTCACTGAGAATCTCTAGAATTAGAGCAATGGGAAATGCCTCAGGCACTCACATCTAGGCCAGCATCTGGAACCCTACTGAGCCTTAAAGAGGGAGGGGAATTTCTTTGCCCAAGGTCATACGGCAAGTCAGCATCAGACCAGTACTAGAAGCCACTTAGCACCTCAGGGACCCTGTGAGGCTCTGGCACGGGACCACTTCCCCGTTAGCTACAGGTCTCCATGGACATCTCTTTCAAATGAGGCTGATTTATCTGGCACTGAAAAAGAGCTATGTGGCACAGGGAATCCTGTGATAGCTCTAGCCCTGGCTCTGCCGTAGACTTTGACTTAGCGCAGGTTTCCTGATCTATAAAATGAGAGGATTGGACAACATGAACTCTAAGGTCATCTCGTTTTGGGGCGCTTTCTGGCTCAGACATTTTACAACTTGTGAATGGAGACAGGCTTTAGGTCCATCTAAAGACTCAGGGTGCTCCCTGCTTTTGGTGACAAGATCCCCTCTTTCTCTAAGCCTTTCTTTTCAAAGAACTTCCAAGGGGTTCTTGGGAACAAGGAAAGACTCAATAAATCCTGTTATAAAGCACCTGCCCACAGCACAGATGGATTTCAAATCTCATTCCCTATCTACATGATTATATTTACATGCCCCAAATGGGATAGTTCTTGCCCTCAAGGAATTTACTTTCTATTGGGGGATAACAACATGTATGTTGATAAGTAAATACAAAATATGGTCAAAATAAAGTAATTTTGGAGCGAAGAGAGAGAGCTATTCCCTCTTCAATTTCTAAGAGTACCAATAACATCCCAACATTGGGGTCAGGGCATGGTGTGTCTGATTAGGCTGATCAGTCCAATACGAGCTCAGAAGGTTCTACCATAGGTTGGGCATAAGCAGTCCATTAGAACATTTGCAATGGAGAGGTCTCTGGATTTGTGCAACTCACGTTTCCTCTGTGCTACTGAGATTCTGCTTGCTCATAGAGCACAGTGCCTTCTTTGACGTGAGCGTGCCATGCTAGGTGGTCCTGTGCAATGTCTCCCATGGCTCACAATCGATTCCAAAGTTCTTCAGAGAGACCTTGAGGGTGTCCTTGTATCGCTTCATCTGACCATGTGAGCACTTGCCTTGTGTGAGTTCTCTGTAAAATAGTCTTTTAGACAAGTGTACTTCGTCATTCAAAAAATGTGATCAGCCCATTGGAGTTGTGTTCTCTACAACAGAGTTTGAATGCTTGGCAGTTCAGCTGGAGAAAGGACCAAAGAGTCCAGTACCTTATCCTGCTAGGTGCAGTTGATGCACGCATTACCAGAGCTAGCTCAGTGTTTGGGAGGCTCCAAAGGAAAGTGTGGGAGAGAAGAGATATTAGACTGACTATCAAACCGAATGTCTATAGAGCCATTGTGCCAATCTCATTGTTGTATGCCTGTGAAAGCTGGAGAGTCTACCAGCACCATGCCAGGAAATTGAACCACTTCCACTTAAATTGTAGTGAAGATTCTGGAGATCACCTGGCATGATAAGGAGAGAGGGTGACTTGCAGGGAAGCAAGGGATTCCAATAGGTGAAGGTGAGGAAGGGGAACATTTCAGGAACAGGAGATGACCTGGGCAAAGTCACAGAGGTGAGAGATGGGAAAAAGCAAGCCAGCTTTAGAATAATTGGAAAGACAGGTTAGTGCCAGGGAGAAGAGTTTGTATTTTCTCCTCAGGACACTTCTTGAGTGGGGGAGTGACATGGTTAACCTTGTGCTGCTGGAATATCAAGTAGGCAACCACGTGGAAGAGGAACCGGAAAGGAGAGATGCCTAAGAGACATACATACAGGGAGAAAACCAAGCAGACAGCCAGAGATGCAGGGATGGTGGCCAGGAGGGAGATGGAGGCTGGCTATGTACACCTGGCAGTCACCTGCATAGAGAACATTGAGGAAGAAACAGTGCTCCATGGTGCCAAAGCTGCAGAAGGAGCAAGAAGGAGGAGGCCCAAGAAAAGGTTGATGGTAAAAGGTGAGAGAAGCTTCAGCTGAGTGAGGAGTCTGGGAGCCAGATTTCAAGGGTGTGAGAAATGGGAGATGAGGAAGGTAACAAGTAAAAACATTTTTTTCTGGGAGTTTGGTTATGAAAGGGAAGAGACATCTAGAACAATGACTTGAGGGAAAGCTTGGCAAGTTCAGCAGAGAGTCAAGCAGATTTATAGGCAGCAGGGAAGCAGCCAGGAAATGGAGAGATTGAAGGTTTGGGAGAAGGGTGGATTAGCTCCTGGAGGACACAGGAAAGGATGCTAAGGACTCCCAAATATGTAAAAGTAGCTCACATTTCTATAGAATTTAGCCTACACAACTATTTATTCAAAACAGGAAGGCAGAGAATACACAATTATTCCTATTTTACAGATGAGGAAACTGAGAAACAGATATGAAATGCCTTGTCCCAGGTCACACAGTTAGTAAATGGAAGAGAGAGGAGAGCTTATTATAGTACACAGTGCTGCAGTGCAAAGAGTTAAGAGATGGAGGCTTGAATCCTGCTTGGATCACTTACTATCTGAGTGAACTTGGAGAAGTCACACTCCCTCCTCTAGGCCCCACTTTCCTCTTGTGTAAATTGAGCAGTGGCGGGGGAAAGGAAAGGTGCACGAGATGACCTTGGAGGCCCCTTCCCGTTCTCCTTCCAGGATGGGAACATCCTTTCACAGTATGACACAGAAAGTCTCTGACAGGCATCTTGACACTTCACACTCAGCAGTAATACAGGGGTTCTCCTGCAGCTCCAATATTTGCAGACCTATAAGCTGTACTTTTAAAGCTATACTCTTTTCTGAAAAGGCTTTATTTTATTTTTATCACCTCCTCCCCAAGCTATTTGCTCCAGTAATGACCAACAGATGGCAAACTTGAAGTAACTGAGTAGCTGCTACTCACCAGTGACCTCAACCATGAAAAACCAACCTCCAAGTCATTGTCAAAACTCCCTGGGCCACCAGAAACCCATTCCCACCACATAATGTGCACTGCTCCCACCCACGGTGCCCCATGCACATTCCTGCCCATCACCAGCTCAGAGAAGCCCAGTGTTTGCCTCTGGCACATACACTTGTAGCTCCGGCCCTAGTCCAGCTATCCCACAGGAACCAGAGCGCAACTAGAAAGAAAAGCATAAGACTGTCTTGTAGTCTCTAGGCCCGATGCCTGATTTCCTAGGCAAGAGGTTGAAGTAGAGTATGTGCCTGTTTTCAGCACCACAGTAGGGGGAGATCAAAAGAACATATCACATGATTTGAGAGCTGGAAGGACTCTTAGACCACAGACCATCAGAATGGGAAGGGCCCTTCTAGAATCTCAAAGCTAAAGGGACCTCAGAAGTCATCTAGTCTAGGAGTGGGGCACCTGCAGCCTCGGGGCCACATGTGGCCCTGTAGGTCCTCAACTGCGGCCCTTTGACTGAATCCAAACTCCACAGAACAAATCCCCTTCATAAAAGGATTTGTTCTGTAAAACTTGAACTCAGCCAAAAGGCCACACTTGAGGACCTAGAAGGCCACATGTGGCCTCGAGACTGCAGGTGCCCCACTCCTGATCTAGTCCATTCAACTTCCTTATATTACAGGGGAAGAAACGGAGATTCAGAGAGCTGAAATGACTGGCCCCAAAGCATGTAGTTATATATTAGTTTCATGCAAACCCACACTGATGCTAGAGGGTAGAAAGCCCTATCAAGCAGTGCATGGAGCAATTTCTGGAAAAAGAACCTTGGTACCTATGACCTGTCTGGATCCAGGTAGTTTAGCAGATAGGCTGGGACAACCTGTAACAGACAAGCTGGACCAGGGGCAAAGCCCAGGGAGCAGCCCCTCCCCCTGAGGAAAGGATGCCTACAGCAGACTCCCTTCTCTAGCTTATATCACAGCAGGGCATTATGGGTGAGGGTTAGGATACAGAGAAATATAGCTTTCAATTAGCATCCTCCAGCATGTCGAGTCCTATAACAAGACACTGTTCTCAAGGCCTCCAAAGCATGACACAGAAAGTCTCCGACAGGCATCTTGGCCTAACTAATGTCTCTGCCTAACTTACCAAGCTTTCCCTCAGGCCCAACTCTTAGCTTACCCAACATAGCCTAGAGTAGAGGATCTACTCCTCTGGGATATCTGCACCTGGATGCTGTTTCCCAGCATCTTCTAGGTAATTAAGCCAAGTGGACTCCATTGTTATGGGGAAGAATCAGTAGGCTAATGAGGAAGTCATAAGCTAGACAAATATACATGGAAGGGCCCATCAGTAGGTATCAAAAAACTATGTTTAAGCCATTGTCTGTGTAACAACAAAGCTGGCATTTATATAGCACTTTGAGGGTCAAACACATTGCCCACGGGCCCTCCCAAGATGCCAAAAGAAAATTCAGATTTAACTAGGAAATATTTAGCAAAATATACATAACAGAACACAGATAATGTTAATATGTGGTTTTCTCATTTTATTTTTGTAACAACCTGGGAGATAGGTGCTATTACTATCCTCATTTTACAGATGAGGAAACTGGGGCAGACAGAGGTTAAGTGACTTGACCAGAGTCACAAGTGAGGCCTGGTTTGAACTCGGGTCTTCTTGATTCCAGGCCTGGTACTCTATCTACTGTGTTACCTAGAATTGTGATAAGACATACATGTGAGCAGATATGTCCAATATCTCCATTTGCACATCTGTGAATCTATACACATGTGGAAATGTGAGCAGGAGTGAACACATGCAGTAAAGTATATTGAGAATAAATGTACGTGAGTTAATATGTAATAATATGAGTTCATGTGTGTTTCTGGGACAGGAGAAGGGAAATATGTATATACAGAGTACAAGGGCTTCCTCAAGGGTTTGTGGGTAGGGTTTTTTGGGGGTGGGATGGATAATCATAACAGGTAAGCCCTGCCCCACACGTTTATCCAGTTGAATTTAGGATGTGCTCTACACATGAATGACAGGAGACTGATGTATCCAATGAGAACTACTCTGCAAAGAAAGGACTCCAGAATTCAGAGCGTAGTGGTGGAGGCGCACCTCTTGGCACAGAGACAGAATGAGGCAGACATTTTCAGACACAGTCAACTTGCTGGTCTGTTCTCACCATTCCATGGACTTGGAGCTGGGAGCAGGGTGGCATCTCCAAAGTCATGTGTTCTAGCCCCCTCACTGTGCAGATGAGAAGTCTAGGTGAGGGCCATACTGCACTTAACTATACAGACTTGTTAGAAGTGAGGTTTCCAAGGGGAAAAGGGGGTTGTTATAATAATATGATATATTGTTATACATGATATATATGATGAATGATGTTGTTATAATATTGTTATATATACGATATATTGTAAAGGTGGTTATAACAATATATTGTTATATAGAAGATATGTGATAAAGGATGTTGTTATAAATACTATATATATATGATATATATTATGAAGGGGGTCATTAAAGAGAAAAGAATAGAAAAGAAAAACAAAGAAAAATCCAAGTTTAAATTCTCTACCCCTTTACTATTCAAGTAACCTAAGACAGGTCATTTTACCTCAAGGGGCCTCAGTTTCCACACGTGTGAAGTACAGGGGAAGCAAATCTCTGAGGTCTCTTTCCAGCTCTAAAATCCTGCACTTATATTTCAATACCTCCATTGTTCCAGAGTCTCACCATACCTAGCACACAGTAGGTGCTTAGTAAATGCTTGCTGATCTATGGTGATAACTGGCTCTCGCCAACAGTGCCAACAAACTGCAAGCCAACCCTACCGTTCTGCTTCCTCCTGATTCGGAGCCTCTTCTTTTAATTTTTAGTGCTTACCAGCAAAGTACGTGGGCTAAACCATCTGTCAGCCCCCATTCTCATTACCTGACTGCTCCCACGCCTTTCCTGGCCATCCATTTCTTCTCTGACGCCTTCTACACCACAGCAGACCAAGTTTTATCATCACACAATTCAATTAATAAGGGACTGTGGATTCCTGGGTTGTGTATGTGTGTATGCGTAGGTTGTTTTTAGTTATTTCAAGAGGTCCATATGCATACAATGCATTGTCATTTTGCAGACTAATAGGTTTTACATATCTGTATCAATATGTTTTAAGTGTACAGATACTGTTGAGATGAATGAAAATACATTTTTTTTTTTAAAAAGGAGAGAGGATGGAAAATTCCTCTTGAGACCAGATGGTGGAGTGTTGTCAAAGCACTGTTATCAGCTGCCTTTGCTTAACTGTTTTTCACTGTAACATAGAAGAATTCAAGCTAGGGATGGCAGTGGGAGACAGTCAAAATTGATCATGAGATACAAACAAAAGGCATCAGGAAAACTTATTTGACAAAATATACAACGAGGGCCAGCTTTGAAGGAACAAACAAATCACAGAGAGACAAACCAATATCACAGTGCCCCCCTTGGAGCCCTGGTGCCAGGGATCTGGCATGAGGCCCTAACAAACACAGGCCTAGGGTATTTCCTGACAAACTTGGACATAATCTAGGCAAGAAAGAGAAAAAGCAGCCTTGCCCTGCCCCAGGAAAGAGCAATGCTCCCTCGGCTCATCCTGTCCTACCCACCTTCCTCCACAGTGGAGTCCAACTGCGTGACCTTGATCACCAAGAGGTCCACCCTTTCCTGCAGCGAGTTCATTCGCATGTAGAAACTGTTGGCTTCATTGAACAGCTCCCCAAAGATGTCCTCTGCATGTCTGCCTGGAATTGGAGGGAGAGAGACAAAGAACGTCTTGATGGGGCTCCCCACAATACTCACCCAAACCTAACCACTGGTCTTAGCCACCCTGTTTGCTGACTGATGGAATCTCTGAGTTGAGGGAATCTCTGGGGTCATCTGATCCAACTCATCCAGCCTCTGTTCAAAGGCCTCCCAATTTCCTGGGTCCCTCCATTCAGCTTTTCAGAGATCTTTACTGACACCAAGCCTTAATCTGTCTTTCTGCCAGCTCCCCCACCCTAGTTTCATGCTCCCACTTCTGCCCTCTGAGATCAAGCAAACTAAGCCTAGTCTAATGGAAGGGAATCTGCAGCCTCAAGGCCACACGTGATCTTCTAGGTCCTCAGGCATGGTCTTTTGACTGAGGCAAAATTTTACAGAATAAATCCTTTTATTAAGGGGATTTGTTCTGTGAAATTTGGATTTGGTCAAAGGGCTGCACTTCAGGTCCTAGATGGCCACATTTAGCCTTGAGGTCACAGGTTCCCCTCCCCTGGACTAGTGCCTCTTCCCCAAGACAGTCAAAGAGGGCCATCTTGTCCTCTCACTAAATATTCTCTTGAGGATTCCAGTCTAAACATCCCGACTTCCCCCAAACACTTCTCCTGTAACATAATCATGGGTCACTTCTCCATGCTGGCATTGACCAGAGCCAGGTGAACAACTGCAGGTCTGGGGAGGCCCTGGTGCCTTGCCTATTAGATGTATTTCTTATTTTCAACAATGAGGCAGTGCCAATAAGGTGAGCAAAGATCAGGACCCACATTTTACAGATGAGTTGACTAAAGATCAGATTGGGATTGCTTGTGGGGTCCAAGGCAGATGACTAGACCAAGTGCTGGGCTCCTCCCACCCTACCGCCATGCTGTTCCATTAGAAGGGTGGGGGTGGGACAGAGGAGCAGCTACTATCTTCTTCAGTCTTACTCTCACTGAGACCAGGGTTGCCACATGTCTTCCACAGACAACCTGGCTGACTGGAGAGGCCAATGGCTCCTGGCTTTGCCACAGGAGCACCCCCTGACCCGAAGGGCAGAGAAGACAGGGCAGCCCCAACTTTACTAATCAGGTATGTATGATGCTGCCTGCCACAGAGGGGTGGATTTCAATTCAGTGTAAGTAAAGCCTTCCTAATAATGAGCACTATCCAAAACCAAAATGGGCTGCCTCAGCAGATAACGAATTCCCCATCATTGGAGATCTGCAGCTAGCAACTTTAAGTTGTAGAAAAGATTCCTGCTCAGCTAGGGGGTATATTCTACGTCCTGTGAGATCTTTTCTAACATTCAGATTCTGTGATTATGGGCAGGCTTCTGGGAGCTAGTGAGATTCTGAGTGGCTGTACTGCCCTAGTGACTGGCTATCACTCTTGGGCCTCCTCCACCTGCCCAGTGGCAGGCAACACCATCCACACCCTTATGGTCTTCACATCATTCTGAGTTCATCCTCTTCCTCAAAGTCCCAACAAGAGCAGCCTTATGGGTATGATCTGAGGGACACAAAACTAGCACTCCTGCTGATGCCTAAAATTTTATCCTTAGACAATCATTCCTTTGAGTTAAAAATGGCCCTCTACCTGCTCTGTCCTCTTTTGACAATGCCAACAGAGGAGAAAAGTGGGACATGCCAAGTCTCTGACAGCTCTGTTGCTTTTGTCTCTTATGACAGAGACTCGGGCCGAAGGTGCCCTGAAAGGTGACAGGAAGGAGTAGGGGAGCAGACTGGCCTGTTAAACATGTTCTGTGTTACTGCACCACAAGGTGAAGACTCTGGGGTTTCCCCCAATCTAGGTGCACCATTACACTTTGCCACTGCTATTTCTTGGGCCTCAGCCACAGCTACTTAGGCTGGGGCCCTTTTGGGGACAGGAGGCAATCTCTGCATGAAGATGTTCTTCCTACTGGGAACAGCTGTTTTCTGTAGCCTCATCCCTCTTGCCTGCTAAGGCTGACCCTTTGAAGTGGTGGTGGCTCTGACATAAAGGAAAGAACATGGGTCTGAGAATCAGGATACCTTCTTCTAGCCTCAGCTTCAAAACTAAGCAGCTTGTCTACTGACCTTGGGCAAATCAATGACTATTTTTAAGCCTCAATTTCCTCATCTGTAAAATGATGAGTTAAGTTGAACTCCCAACCCCTCCCAATACTGGTGTGCTATGTCCCAAGATCCCTCTTAGCACTGCAATTCTGTGTCCCAAGGTCCTTCTAGGCAGTACCAACGTCATGTGCTATGGTCCTCCCCCACCCAGGTAACGGTATGCTATGGCGAAAGGTCCCTCTTGACCCTGATGTCTATCCCAGCATGCCATGCTGTATTCCTTCCCACTCTACATCCTATCCCCTGGCTTCCCAGGCATTCCAAGTTGATCTGATGGGCATATGCACAGTACTTTGGCTCACTAGCCAAATGGGAAGCACATTTGCCACTGATTTCCTGCTGAGAGCATCTAAGCTCCAGGGACTTGGCATGGAGGGCCCTCTATTTGGGGAAATCTGGCTGAGAGGTGAGAGGCTAGGGCTAGGACCCGGGGAAAGGCAGAGGCCTACAGCCAGGCCAGAGGCCATCTGGAGCAGTTCAAATCTCAGGCCTTCCCCAGTGCTTCGCATAGCTTGTTGTCCCAATAATAACAGTGCATGTCAAAGGTTTAAAAAGCACTTTCCGCAAAACAACTCTGTGGGCCAGGGAGGGTAAGTGTTATCCCTATTTCACAATCCTGCTGTGCTGGAGTCAGGCCTTAAAGCCACAGCTTGCCTCCAAAGCTTGGGGCTTTGCCACTAACTTAGGCAATGTCTTAACAGAGAAGGAGGTGTCTGTCTAAATCCTAGCCTGCCTCTCCCCAGGCAATTGTAGCAACATGAGCACCTCGGCACACATGGCCCATTTTCCAGGAGCCAGACTGCTCACTAAGAGCTAGCAAAACATGAGAGCTGGAAGGGACCTTAGAGAGCTTGAGGTTCCACACTTCATTTTATAGTCTTCTGAGGCTCAGGAGAAGAGTTATTCGCCCAAGTTAGTGAGTAGCCCATAGAAGGGCAGGAAGCACTTAGAAAGAACGTTCCTAGAGAAGACTGTAAAATCTTTCAGGATGAAAGCAGCAATAAATAAACTCTCTGGGATGACCTAAATATGCTGGCTATTTGACTGGAGGCAGGGCAATGGATCAGATGACACTTTGAGATCACCTTCTATCCTTAAAAATCTGTGGCTTCCTAAGAGGTAGGGGGCTTTATCACTTCCCTTTTCTGGATCTCAGAGAGATTCAAATAGATTAAGTCTAAAGCTTTAACCTTAGACATTATGTGTGATCCTTTACTGCCCACCCCCAATAGTCTTTAGTTGGCCTCTTTGGACTCTTTAAATCAGGAGAAAAAGGTGAATGGCACTGATCCAGAAAGCCATGCCCACTTACTGAGGCTGCCCAGCTGCTTGATGATGGCAGCTAGGGTGCTATTGGTGACACACTCCAGCTCGCTGGTGACCCCATCTGGCAGGGCACCTCGGCACAAGTGCCTAGGCTCAATGTTCCTCTTGACCAGTGGCATTGTCCTGGGTTGTCTTCAGTATCATCTGTGGGGAGGGGCAGGTAGGAGAGGAAAAGGAGAAGAGGAAGAGTTGAGACAAGTAGACCAGGGACCTCAAGGGAGGGTCAGAGACTCCAAGCTGAAAGGTTTAAGCCAATTGGATTCAGCTCCATAAGCCAGAAAAGTTCTTTTATTTATTTTAAATTTATTTATTTTAGTTTTCAACATTCATTTCAACAAGATTTTGAGTTCCAAATTTTCTCCCCATCTCTCCCCCCCCACCCCAAGACACCATGCATTTTGATTACCCCTTCCCTCAATCTGCCCTCCCTTCTATCACACCCCTCCCTTCCGTTATCCCCATCTCCTCTATTTTCTTGTAGGGCAAGATAGATTTCTATACCACTACCTGTATTTTTTATGTCCTAGTTGCATGCAAAAACAATTCTCAACATTCATTCCTAAAACTTTGAGTTTCAGCTTCTCTCCCTTCCTCCCTCTCCACCCATCCCCACTGAGAAGACAAGCAATTCAATATAGGCTATACTTGTGAAGTTATGCAAAAGACTTCCATAATAGTCATGTTGTGAAAGACTATATTTCCCCCCATTCTATCCTGCTCCCCATTTATTCTGTTCTCTCTTTTGATCCTATCCCTCTCCAAAAGTGTTTACTTCTAATTACTCCCTCCTCCCATTTACACTCCCTTCTATCATCCCTCTTAACTCTTTTATCCGGCTCTCCCCTACTTTCTATAGTGTAAGATAGATTTTCATAGCAAATTGAGTGTGCATGTTATTCCCTCGTTAAACCAAATGTGATGAGAGTAAGGTTCAATTTTTCTTGCCTCTTTTATGAGAGATAATTTGCCCCATTCCATTTCTCCCTTTCTCCTCTCAATACATTCCTCTTACCCCTTAATTTTATTTTTTAGATATCATACCTTCCTATTCAACTCACCCTGTGCCCTGTGTGTGTGTGTGTGTGTGTGTGTGTGTGTAATCCCTCCAACTACCCAAATACTGAGAAAAGTTTCAAGAGTTACAAATATTGTCTTTCCATGTAGGAATGTGAACAGTTCAACTTTAGTAAGTCCCTTATGATTTTTCTTTGCTGTTTACCTTTTCATGCTTCTCTTGATTCTTGTGTTTGAAAGTCAAATTTTCTATTTAGTTTGGGTCTTTTCATCAAGAATGCTTGAAAGTCCTCTATTTCATTGAATGAACATTTTTCCCCTGAAATATTACACTCAGTTTTGCTGGGCAGGTGGTTCTTGGAATCCTAGTTCCTTTGAGTTCTGGAATATCATATTCCAAATCCTACAATCCCTTAATGTAGTAGCTGTTAGATCTTGTGTTATCCTGATGGTATTTCCACAATACTTGAATTTTTCTTTCTGGCTGCTTGCAATATTTTCTCCTTGACCTGGGGGAACTCTAGAATTTGGCTACAATATTCCTAGGAGTTTTTCCTTTCAGATCTCTTTCAGGAGGTGATCAGTGGATTCTTTCAATATTTATTTTACCTCTGGTTCCGGGCAGTTTTCCTTGATAATTTCATGAAAGATCATGTCTAGGCTCTTTTTTTTGATGATGGTTTTCAGATAATCCCATAATTTTTAAATTGTCTCTCCTGGATCTATTTTCTAGGTTAGTTGTTTTTCCAATGAGACATTTCACATTGTCTTCTATTTTTTCATTCTTTTGGTTTTGTTTTGTAATTTCTTGGTTTCTCATAAAGCCATTAACTTCCATCTGCTCTATTCTAATTTTTAAACAAGTATTTTCTTCAGTGAGCTTTTGAACCTCCTTTTCCATTTGGCCCATTCTGCTTTCTAAAGCATTCTTCTCCTCATTGACTTTTTGGACCCCTTTTGCCATTTGGGTTAGTCTATTTTTAAAGGTGTTACTTTCTTCAGCATTTTTGGGTCTTCTTAGCAAGCTGTTTACTTGTTTTTCATGATTTTTTTCATCACTCTCATTTCTCTTCCCAAGTTTTCCTCCACCTCTCTTACTTGATTTTCAAAATCCATTTTGAATTCTTCCATACCCTGAAATGATTGCATATTTATTTTGGAGGTTTTGGATGTAGAAGCCTTGACTTTTATGTCTTCCTCTGATAGTATGCTTTGTTTTTCTTCATCCAAAAGGATGGAAGAAAATAACTTTTTGCCAAGAAAATAACCTTCTATAGTCTTAATTTTGTCCCCCTTTTTTGGGCATTTTCCCAGCCAGTTACCTGACTTTTGAGTCCTTTGTCAAGTGGAGAGTATACTCTAGGGACCTGTAAGTTCTCCATTCCTCCAAGGTGGCACAATCAAGGGAGAGGAGTTTACTCCTCTCCTGGCCTGCACTCTGGTCTAGGAGCAACCACAAACACTTTCTTTCCAGGATCTGTGAGTAGGGTTCCCTCTCCAAGGCCTCCACCAGCTCCACCATGCCAGTGCTCCTCCTCACTCCAGGACAGCCACTCAGAACTGAGACCCAGATTAGCGGCTCAATTGCCCCAGGGTCTTTAGGTGAAGGGCTCCAAAAATTGACACTGCTGTCACAGTGGCTGCCACTGCTCTGAGGTCCAGGCTGGGGATGGACCAGCTCCCTTCTCACCAAGCTGAAAGAGCCTTCTCACTGACCTTTGAAGCTGCCTTTGGCATTTGTGTGTTGAGAACTGTGGGAACCGCAGCTGCTACTCGTGATTCTGCACCCTGAAGCGTGCGTCAATCCTGTCTGTGCCATGTGCCTGGCCTGTGCTCTCCTCTCAGCCCAGTGCGATAGACCTTTCCTGTCAGTCTTCCAGGCTGTCTTGGGCTGGAAATCTCTTTCACTCTGTCGTTTTGTGGCTTCTGCTGCTCTAGAATTTGTTTAGAGTCATTTTTACAGGTATTTTATTGGCTATCCAGAAAGGTTCTTCAGCCCATCTTATATACGTTTTGCTAGGTCATCCCTTTTGGTCTTCCTTAGTATTTAATAACATTGTAAGTGCTCTTTGCATTGGCAAAGGGCTTTGCCACTCTTTTGGTCATGGTACATAAAGATCTGGATTCTCACTTTACAGATGGGAAAACTGAGGCACTGAGCAGCCAAGGGACTTAGCCAGAATGTGCGTGGTGAGAACTTTCACCATTGACTTTTCCAATTGGATGCAGTCACCTGCACGTGCCACCAGCCTGTTCTCAGTAGATCAAATGGAAAATGCTAGAAAGGACGTCCTCCCCAGAGCTGAATATGTGGCACAGCTCTGGCAGGGCTCACTCTCTCTTTTTGGGGAAATGGGGCAGCCTTCTTATTCCCTTGCCAGACAATCAAAGGAAGGGATGGTGGGTCTCTCTCAGATTCTCTCCCCAAGAACTATGACCATCCAGACTGCTGACCCAACCTAAGAAGTTCATCACATACCTGCCTCCTTTCCTTTCCCTCCTGTTTCCACTGCCTAGTTCTCTAGGCTGCCAAGCAGCATTAACTGTGGCATCCCACCTGCCCCTCCCTGCACCTCCCCACAGGAACTTGTGTACTATAGGTCTGTGTGAGTCTCCAAACTGTGCCTGACTAGACAGTTAGATCAGAACAGACAAGACAGACCGAAATGGTAAACATCACTGTGCCTCATGGTGAAGCCCACTCTGGTTGGCCAGCTAATCCCCCTCAGTCCTCCAGCTAGTCACCATATTAGATTGAGTTCAATTTCGCTTGGTAGGGAAAAGGACCTGAACCCTGGGCTTCTGTCCCAGGTCTGTCACTGACTTACTACCACAAGGAGCCTTCCTTTTATTTCCTCTGGGCCTCAGTGTGCCCATCTGCAAAAGGAAGCATTAAGGGTCTCTGTGCCCTTGTGTGCCTCCCTGTGTTGCTGTGAAGAGGCGGGAGATAGAAAAACATTGGCTTCATGCCCAAGGAAGGGGCAGCCTGGTCCATGTACCAGTATGTTGTTGTTCTACTGCCTCAAAGAAAAACAGTTGGGGGTGGGGGGAGGAATAAGCAAGCTGAGTGAGAGCTATATAGCCACATCATATGAGCTTTTTCCTCTGATGAACTAGCTTATTGTACAACCATTTTCCAGAGCCCGGATGTTAAGCTTGAAAAGCAGCAAAGATATGTGGCACACTCCATTAATTGTTATCATTGAGTGCTGGCAGGCAATGGTGGGCACTACAGAAGCATCCAGGCCTGCTGGGTTTCCACTATGCTCAAAGAGATGGCAGTGGTAGAAAAACTTTCAGAGAGGCCCCAGGGAGCCAATTTCCAGAACCCATTCCCCTCCCCTCAAAATCTCCCACAAAATAGTGCCAGCCTTTGAATTTTTTAGGGACAGTAGGACTGAGGGACCTCCCAGCAGAGGTGGGGAAGGCTTGCAGCTGCTCCATGGAGGAAGGGTGAAGCTTTGGTGGGGATGGAAGAAAAGCAGCCCATTACCATGGCAAAACCTAGAAGCAGTAGCTGTCGAGTTCAGCAATTAGTTCCAAAGGGGGCCCAGGGGGCATAGAATGTGTACAGGACCTAATTGGGAAAGGGCTGGTTAGGGCTTCAGCCTAGCCACCCGGAATGCCCCCACGTGGCAGATTCCAGTACAGCTGCTTTCTCTAAGGAGGTCAAGGTACTGTCCTTCCCCAAACATCCAAAGTAAAAGCCTTCTTCTTTCTCTTTTGACTTCATAGAGAAAGAAACTAAGGCACCCCAAAGAAGGGATTCCGAATCCGTAGACAAGCTGTAGACCTTGCTCTGGTCACTCTTTGTATGATCTTGGGCAAATCACTTCCTGTCTAGGCCTTAGTTTCTTTCTGTCAAATGAAAGTGTTGAGCCTCATGGTCTAAGGTCCCTTCCATCTCTAAAAAATCCAAGGTTCACCACAGAACCCATCAGTGATGACGGCCAAGATCCAAAACTGGTACTCGCCTTCTCATAGGCCAAACGCTGCCTAGGAACCAAACTGGGACCACAGAACTGTCCTCCTCCTACATTGGTGCTGGGGAAGAAGGGAGAGGGGATGGGATACTCATAGTGGAATGAGACCCTCAGAACTTGCATCAAATTTCTTGTCCAGCAAGGTTCTAGTCCTGGGGTGGGGGGGTTACTTTTTTTTTTTACCCAAAATGCTCCTGAATGACTTCCAAGCTGCCCTGTGCTTAGGGAATACAAACAAACCATGAGGAATGGGGTTAATCTTCTCTTAGACAATACACAATTCTATCCTCAAGGAGCTCACATTTTAGTAGAGAGACAAGAAACAAAAAGAGAACTAGAATAAACACTACTGAGTGGCACTGCAGTGGATAGAGTGACAGACCTGGAGTCAGAAAGATTTATCCTCTTGAGTTCAAATATGGCTTCAGACACTTACTAGCTGTGTGACCCTGGTCAGGTCACTTTACCCTGTTTGCCTCAGTTTCCTCATCTGTAAAATGAGCTGGAGAAGGAAATGGCAAATCACTCCAGTATCTTTGCCAAGAAAACCTCAAATGGGGTCACAAGGAGTCGGACATCACTGAACTGACACAACAACAACACTAAATTATAAGTATATTGCAAAACCACAAAGCAAAGTGCTGGTAGAGTCCAGGAGGAACGTCATTATCAATAAGCGTACTAAGAGGTTTCCTGGAGGATGCAACATTTGAGTTGGGCTTTGAAGGGTGGGTAGGAATCAACAAGCAAAAAAAGAGAAAGGAGATCATCACAAACCTGGAGAAAAATGTGAGTGAAAGCCCATGGTTGGGGGAAGACAGGAAGTGGTAGTAGAGCAGAGTTGTCCAGTTTAACCAAAGCCTTAAATGAATGGAAAGAAGACATTTGAAATCTGGAAAAGCAAAGTGGAGTGGCGCTATGGTGGAGGTCCTGGAAGGCCAGGTAGAAGTGCTGGAATTTTACTTCAGAGGTAATAAGAAGTCACTTAAGATTCTGAGAAGAAGAGCAATGAAACCAGATCTGTTCTTTAAAAAAATAATTTTGCTAGCAATGTACTACATGGATTAAAGGGAGAAGAGAGCAGAGTCCTCATAGGAGCCTACTGCAGTAGGCCAAGCCAGTGGTAATAAGGACCTTGCCTAGGCTGGTGGTGGTGGCAACAGAGAAGAACAGGGGAGGGAGGGATGGATGGATGGCAGGAGGGAGGGATGGATGGATGAAAGACAGGTTCCAGAAGTACCATTGAGAGTACTTGGTAGGTGATGGGATGTGAGGAGGGAGGGAGAAGAGAACTGTAAGGTTCGAAAGATGGAAGCTTGGGAGGATGCACAAGCAGAAATGATAAAGATAAAAGGAAATGCAGATTTAGTAGGAAAAGGTCCTAAACTGATTTTGGGACACAGTCTAGTGAACTGTGTCACTTCTCCTTCTGCATCACTGTCATTGGTATTATTAATAATAGACCATATGTGTGAGCTGTGACACATTTATTTATGTTGAATGATTTATGGTTACAAAGCCTTTTCATAATCATTATTTCATTTGATACTCACAACCCTATGAGATAGTTATTACACTTTTTTACAAATCAGGAAACTGAGTCTCACGGGGATCCCAGAACAAGAGTTCAAAAAGCTCACATTTATTGTTTACAGGTGGCTTTCCCCATGACTAAACCATGAGACAGGCAATGCAAGTATTATCACCCCCATTTTATAGTTCAGGAATAAGGCTCCTGGGGTGAAATGACTGACCTGTGTAAGGTCACATGGGTAGTGAATGGTGGGCCTAGGACTAGAACTGAGAGAAATTCAACAATCTTTCCAACATACTGAACACTGTCTGTGTTTCTTCACTCACAATCAGTCCCATCACCTGAGATGAGCATTAAGCTGAAACTTGGTGGCATTCAGCATCACTGCTGGCTTCTGTTGCTTGAAGAATCCCCTGTGTGCATCTGAACATGTTTGTATTCTGTCTCAATGCTCTCCTTCCTCCAGTACTTAGCATACAATGCTTGGCACACAGTGTGCACTCAATATATGCTAGCTCAATTGCATCACAAGGCCAGGGCTCTTGGCACTCACAGGAAGTGTTAGGGAAACCATGAGTTTGTCAAGGCCTGAGGCTTCAAACCTAACAAGCAGAGGGCACTATACATGAAAGAGCAAAAGAACTGGGGTTGTGGCCAGCAAAGGTAAGCATAATCCTGAATGAAAAGAAATGGACATTTAATGCAATGCCAGAGTTTCAGGATTTTGTTAAAAAACAAAAATCCTGAACATAATAGATTTGACATATAAGATCTAAGAGAAATGTAAGGTATACATCACAGACTAGTTACAAGGGGTTCAAAGAGGGGAGACTTTTTATGTGAGGAAATGTAAAACATATGTTTAAGATTGTTATTAATAATTGGGTAGTTTAAAAGAAAAACTGGGGTAGACCTGAGTGAGAGAGGATTCTAAAAAGTAAAACCATTTAGGAAAAGGTAAAAAGAATAATCATCTTATACAAATGAGGTGTGAGAGGAAGAACTGACCCAGAGGAATTAGATTGGAAGAGGGCTGGTAGTTCTGGAACCCTACTCTCATTGGAAATGGGTTAAAGAGGGAACAATATATATACACTGAGAAGGGTATAAAAGTCTTCTAAATTCAGAAAGAAGTAAAAAGCTAAGGGGGTAAGGAGAGAGAGAGAGAGGATAAGAGAGCGATTTCAGGGTGGGGGGAGAGGACAATGGAGGTATGTTTGGTGGGGGGTAGGTTAAGTAGTAGGAGGGCATGATAGTGGATAGAAATAAAGCAGAGGAGTCAGGAGGGATAGGAAATAGTAGATACACACAAACATAAAATGAAGATCAGAAATAGAATTTATTAGGGAAAAAAGCAGGGGTAGTAATCATGATCTCTGACAACGTTAAAGCTAAAAACAGATTTAATCAAAAGAGCAAAATAGGGAAATTTCACTATATGTCAGTCATATTAATCAATATTGGTTTGGATTATTTAAAATAATTAGACAGTATAAGGTTGGAATATTGCTGTGGTGTAGGAAATGATGAGTCAGTGAACTTAGAAAAATATAGAAAGACTTGGACTTATGAAGGAAGATGTTATCGTCCCTAAGAGAAACAGAGGACAAACAAGTATAGCATGGTCTTGTGTAGATGCCTGTGAATATATGAACATATCTATATATTAGTATGATTATAGATATATAAGTATATGAATGCGCAATTATATGTATATATGTTTATACATGTGTGTGTATGCATGCTTAATTGTAGTCTTCTTGGGGGAAGAAGGGGAAAAAAGAACAAAGCAAAAAGTGCACAACAGAGAACAAAAGAAAACTCACAAAGAAGCAAAGAAAAGCTGGACAGCTCTGAACACAATGGGCAGAATTTATTACGTAGCCTTTCTTGAAATGGAAATTTATTGCTGAATATTTTGAATTCTCTCTTATGTTCAGTTGAGCACATGGCAATGCTTTTTTTTTTTTTGTATTTAAGTTCATGTTTCTTTTTCTTTTCTTATTGTGAATTTATTATATTTAAAATAAACTAATTAAAAAGAAAAGACAAAAGAAAATTAAAGGAAGAAAATTAGGCAGAAATATAGATAACTATACAATATTGCAGGAAAAGTACATTGGGGAGGTGTAGAACGAAGTCCTAATTTTATTTGCATATTCTGTAATGAACATACAAATGTCCTTTTCAGTGCTAACATTCTAAGTTCTATTAGGACAGCAGCTAATGGAGAGCTGGTTTCTTTTTGCCTCCCAGCATCAGTCCTTGAGCAAACTTACGTGTTTTGGGATCTTGGGTCAAAGGTTTAATTGGATTCTCTAGGTGAAGCAAGCTGTAGGAAACCCCTTTAATCGACAACAAGAAGGCAAATTGCTGTCCTCTGTCGCTCTTCCTAGTGACCACACACACACACACACACACGTGTGCGTGTGCACGGGTGCACAGGGCATGATGACAGTCTGGCTATAACTGAGTACAGAGCAGGTTGGTCAGCCCATCCTGGGGTTCCAGGGATGGGGCAGAAGAAGGGAAAGCCCAGACAGTGGCCTTGGCATTGCTCTGTTTTCTGAAAACTCTTTATCAGTCTCTTCTAGCACTGATAACTTTCTTCAGGGCCAACTCCTCCTACCAGGCTTGGGCTTGGGAAAGTGGACTCTTGCAGCTTCCTGTTTGAGTGTAAGGGACAGTGAAATCCTAGGGGAGAAGAAGTGGGGCAATGACTAAGAAAAGGTAAATATCCTAACATGTCCCAAACCAATCTGAGATCCTAATTCTGCTCTGGGAGATTCCACCATTCAACTAAGTTACTTGGAAAGTTTGGGTAAACAGTTCAATTCGACAAGCACCTATTAAGCAAAGAGGGAAATGAAATGAAAGAAGAAAATCCCTCAAGAAGTTTATATTCTACTGAAAGGAAATAGCATGTGAACAAATAAGTCATTACACAATCCAGAAAGGTCCCAATGAATGTGAATAACGAATCCCATGAAGTGGCTGCATTAGTCTAATTCACATTATTTGAAGTTACAGTTATTTATAAATATAGTAATTTATTCCAACCCAATAGAAATATGAAACAATTTTCTTAAAAATAAATGTTTATCTGATTATTAGTGTAATATAACAACAAAAGACAAGAAAAATTATTTCTGATTCAAATTTATTACGAAATATTAGAGTAGTTCTAGAAAGAAAAACTTCAAAATGATTGAGTATCACATAGATAAACCTATGTTGATATGAAGAAAATATACTTATTGTCATATTTCAATATTTTGGAAGCCCAGACTGATCTGTCTTCTCTTTTTAAAAATCTTCATATGCTGATGAGTGCAGAGAGTTTTATTCACATCTCAAGTTTGCACACTCACATTCTCACACAACAAACCAAGTATCATTGGATGATCTGGGCCAGTATCTAAAATCAGTAATGCTTTGAAAGTAAGATTATTGTCCTTGCAATCTTTTTCAACAGCTGGAATAACTTGAGTACTAGTCTGTAAAACCAGCTTTCATCACCTCTGCGAAACTTGTCTGATCACCAAAGAACTGGAAGTGATTGATGGTTACAGCCTTCCAGAACATGAGGATTTGGAGACTGATAAATAAGCATTGGTTTGGTTTTAAAATTCCCCCTTTTCATTACCTTCCAATAAAGAAGTGTTAGGGGATCAAAAGACACTTTCAGTCCATTTGAGTTTCTTCCTTCTTAGACTTGGAAGGTCTGGAAGGTCTCCTTCTCCAGAATCTTCCTTTTATTTCACCTGTGTGTTTGTACTGTAGATTGGCCATTTTCACATCTTGTCCTGTTTTTGAGTCACTATGACCATGTTTTTACCGTTCAGTTACATCATATTGTTAGTCTAATATAACAAGCCTTTTCTCTGCTGCACTGACCATGTTTCCATCTGAAGTATTCTTTCTTTTGTCCATTTTGTTAAGGGTTCTTTTTTAAAAAAATAAAACTACTAGTAATAAGGTGAGTATGCAGCAACACATCGCAACCACAGGCAAATGCAGACTGACAATGTAGTGGCATGTTATGAAACCCTCGACTAACTCACATGTATCACATGAACTGAATTTTATCTTTACATTAAATGTGACCTGGTATCATTTTACAATTTGCACTACATTGAATTTTGTATTAATCACAATCTAGCTTCCTATACACATATCAACAAATCTAATGTTATTTCAGGGGGACCTGCCAAGTGGGGATGGGGGACATCCTCCTATAGAAGAGGTAACCCTAGAGTTGATTCTTGGAGAAAGTTAAGGATTTCAAGAAGTAGAAGTGAGGAGTAAGGGCATTCCAAGCTCATGCCAAGACACAGAAGTTGAGGAAGCAGAAAGAAAAGTAAATAGGACCCAATCTGAGTAAGGAGGAGCAGGAAATTGTGAAGGTCCAGGTTCTACTTCTCATCTCTGTGGGAAAATTTATAGGAGTAACTGCATTAAGGAATAAGACCCTGAAGAGAAGGATTCCAAAAAAAGAAGAAAAGGTCGCTGATGAAGCTAAGTAAGAAAGTGTAAGTGAAACAAATCCGATGCAACTGTCAAGTTGTTAAGAATGGATAAAAGGCTAGAAAGGCACCAACAAGTGCTTTGGCTACAAGGCACAAACACTCACAAGCAGGAAAACAACCAAAGAAGGTCTAAGAGTCTCCATCAGTATGGAGAACAGAGAGGATTTTCCAGTGATTGGCACTGAGTGGGCGACGTTTCTCTTTTTGCCACAACCAAGTAACTGCTCTGTATGTTCCAAGTCTAGGACTTGAGGAATGCTTCTCCATACTCCAAGTTATCAGGACAGTGGAACAGTCAAAAAACAAAAGGAAAGTAGGTCCTCAAAGGGGGAAAAAGGATTTGATGGGATAAAGGGGGAACTTGCCCCTCTTTGGAAGACTGGAAAGTGGAAGGTCACATGGAAGAAGAGGAGGATGGAGCAGGATGCAACTGCTTCTCCTGCAAGGAACGATGATGGAGCTGCAAAGCAATAGGTGATGGAACCAGAGAGTTCTTCCAGTGAGGGCCAGAGGAAGAAGAGACAAATAGTGGTCATTGGCAATACCCCTTACTACACTAACGCTATTTGTCTCTATGGTAGCAAGAGAGAGAAGTCTGCTGTCTTTCTGGGGGTGTATATCCAAGACAAAAAAATAGAATTTTGCAAGGACTGTAAAACTGGATGACTACTACCTACTTTTGGTGATTGACATGGGAACAAATGATATTGCCAGAAGGCTTCTAGAAAGCACTACCAAAGATTGTGATTAAAGATTATTATTGTCTTGGGCAATAAACTAAAGATTGGCTACAAAAGTGGTGCTTGAGAATGTAATTTGGATTTCTGAGCCACAGATTAAAATATGGGATTAAGCTAAAGCTTTAGCTGGTGTTATGCGAATCTAATGCAAAGTGTTTTAAAATTACAATGATGAGGGAGGGAGAAATCTGCCTTTGTAAATCCACAGGAGGTAGACGGGAGGAACAATGATGAAAGACTTATAGCAATTGAGACACCTAGAAATTCACTAGAGATACAATCCAAGAAAGGAGCCAGCAGTAAAAGCTCATAGCTTCACATATCCACACACAGGTGTCCAAATTTAGAACAACAAAAAGAACTCAAGATCTCATGGAAATAGGCAAGTTTGACTTCAAAGGTATCACTAAGACTCAGCGGGAGTGAAACCCATGACTGGTTCTGAATGAGAAACAACCCCATTAAAAAGGGGTGGGTGAGGGGCAGCATTGTACATTTAAGAAGGTAGACTCATGGGAGGAAATCCAAAAAACCAGAAGGGAAACATGCTGGAGAATGTTTGGATGAGGAACAACGGGAAGAAAATCAGAAGAGATTTTGTCCTCAGCAAATACAGATCACTTGGACATATATAAGCAGTTTGGGAAACATTATAAGCCTGGCACAAAGATGGGCAACTTCAATTATCCAGTAGTTTGCTAGCTCTCTTTGTCAAAAGCAGAGCAGTAGATGATTTCTTGACTTGCCTCACTGATCAAATTAATCAAACAACAAATATTTGTTAAGACCTACTATGACCTACTATGATCTACTATGGTCTATGCATTGTGCTTGTCACACGGGAGAGAAATAAAGTGAGGAAGCTCCTGCTGTCAAGTAACATACATTCTGCTGGGGGATCTACTTGGTCACAGATAGCAAATCCAGTATACCCACAAAGTAAACAGTGATTAGGGAGAGGATAGAAGCAGGAAAGACCCGAAAGTGTAGGCACTTACAGGGAGTTTGGGGTGTGGGGTTCAAGGAGGCATGGGTGAGGAGGGTACATATTCCAGGCATGGGGAACAGTCTGTACCAAGGACCAGACTTGGGAGATGTTCCGTTCTTTGGAGGGAATGGCAAGTGGGCCAACTGTGCAACTGAGGGGAAGTTATTTGTGATCAGCCCAGAGAAATGGTCTGGAGCCAGATTATGAAGGGCTTAAAATGTGAAACAAAGATTTTTAACCTAACGGTAATGGCAGCCACTGAAGTTTACTGAGCAAGGAAGTAATCTGGTTAGATCTGGTTAGACAGTCAGTGGGGAGCTGTATGGAGGATGGATTCGTGAGGGAAGAGCCTGGGTATACGTACCCACAATGCTTTCAAATTTAATCTTCATATTAACATTTTCTCCATCACTTTCTTTAGACAACGAAAAACCCCCAATAAATCAAGCCCTGATTTGTTTACTAAAAAAATCAACTAATTTTCAAGGTGTGAATACTCATACTGAAAACTTAACACTTGATTCTTAAGAATTGGCTTGAGCTGGTTCCAGCATAACTCTGATGCAGGGAGACTTATTAGTGGGCAACTGGATTGACCAGATGAGAAGTGAGGAGGGCTTGCACTGCAGTGACTGCTGGGTGCATAAGGAGATGGGGACAGAAATAAAAAGAGACTGCGAGAGAGAGATGGGTGAGAAGTGAGCTCAGGACAGGGCCCTGGGGCAAACTCACACACTGGAAGAGGAATATGGATAATGAACCTATGAAGGAAACCAAAAAAGGATCAGTCTTAAGGTAGGATCACCATGATAGAACAGTGTCAGGAAAACCTGAAGAGAGAAGAGTACACAGAAGGAGGAAGGAGTGGGGATCAGTGGCCAGCACTGCAGAGGGGTCAGAAAGGATAAGAACTGAGAAAAAGCCAGTGGTTTTATTGAATGAGAGAGCACTGGTAATCTTGTGGGAAGTTTCCAAAAAGTGCTAGGGACAGAAGCCAGATTGCAAGGAGTGGATAAGTGGGTTGGAGGTGAGAAAAGTGGAGGCAGCAAATGTAGAAAGCTTTTTCTAGGAGTTTGACTATGAAAGGGAAGAAAATTCTATAATGCTAGCTGAAGAGGGTGGCAACTGAAAGTTTTTTTTTAAGATGGGAGAGACTTGGGAAATTTTGAAGGCAGAAGCAAAGGAATAATCAGAGAAGGAGAGGTAGATAATTTGGGAGAGGATGGTTGAAGAAGAGGCAGGTTGCCAGAGGACATGAGAAGGGATGAGATAAAGGGCCCAACCAGTTAACATTCACAAGGAGATGGACTCTCTCTCTCTCTCTCTCTCTCTCTCTCTCTCTCTCTCTCTCTCTCTCTCTCGCAAGCGAGAAGATTGGTGATCTTAAGTATGGAACTGACTGGGGTGGCAGCGGGGAAGAGGAAGCTTGAAATGTATGGCTTTGGTTTTTTCAGTTCCATATGAGGCAAGGTCCTCCTGGGGGAAATGTGGGTATCTTGAGAAAAGAAGGGAAGGTATGGAGTAGCTGTTTTGGAGAGCATAACAAAGAAATGACCAGGGAAGAGTAAAAGGATTGGGGAGCAGAGTGAGAAGACAGTTGAGATGGGTCATATGGTCATGGGATAATTTGGTCTTCAAAAGGTAGAGGAACCAACAAGGGGAAATCCTATTCTGGATCTGATATCTACCAATAGGAAGGAACTGATGATGGGGATAAAAGCGATGGGAACCTTGTGACAAAGTGATTACTCCTTCTTAGAGTTTGTGATCAAGGAGAGAGGAAAGGTAGGCGCATACTGTGACGTGCACCCAAGGCTAGGAAAACAGATTTCAAAGGGCTCAGGGGAAAAATAGGTAGGACCCCCATGGACTAAAATCTAGAGAGGAAGTAAGTACAGGAGTGCTGGAAAATTCTCAAGTACAAAATTCTGAATACACAAAAGGAAACCATTCTAATGAGGAGAAAAACAGAAGCTATGTAAAGAGAAACAGGCAACTCCCCAACCAACCCAGATTTTTAAAAGAAGGTAGACATAAGATGGAAGCAAGAGCAAACTTAGGAGAATGAATCTAAGTGGGGCATAAAATAGTTTCTGGAAGGAAGGAAGGAAGGAAGGAAGGAAGGAAGGAAGGAAGGAAGGAAGGAAGGAAGGAGGGAAGGAGGGAAGGAAGGAGGGAAGGAAGGAAGAGAAAAAAAGAAGAAGAGAGAGGAGGGAGAGAAAGATAAAGAAAGAAAAAGAGAGGGAGAGGGAGAGAGAGAAAGAAAGAGAGGGACAAAGAGAGAGAAGAGGAAGAGACAGAAAGAAAAGAAAGAAAAAAGAGAAAGAAAAAAAAGAAGGAAAAGTTCAGAATGATCAGAGGCTGGAAAGGAAAACTCAGAGTTTCCCTAATTGTTTGGGAGGAAAGTAGACACAAGAAGGGAAAAGATCTTGAGCTTGGGGCTCTGAGCATTTCTGACAAAGAGAATGCACAACTATCTGGGACTCCTTCCTGTCCTGTTTTCTCAGCCAATGGGAAGTGATGAACAAAATTGACTGGCATGAAGCAATAGCCCTGGATGAGTTCAAACCACTTGGACTGAAGCCTTAGGACTGAAAGAACTGGTGGATGTGACTCTTAAGCTCTTGATGATCCAATCGAAAGCTCCGGGAGAATGGGAGAGGTACCATAAATTGGAGAAGGCTGAATGTTATCCTGATTTTCAAAAATGGGAAGAGAATAATGGGAAGAGTGGCCAGTGAGGTTTGATTTTGATTCCTGGGAAAATTCTAGGACAGACCATTAAAAAGACAGTTAGTGAACATCTAGAAAAGGAAGTGGTGATCACAGTCATAATGGGCAGCTCAAATTTTGGGAGAATGGCAGCCAGGGGTGGTACCCTGGGGAGACCTGTGTCCAGGTATATGGAAGGGCTGGAGTTGCTCGTATCAGCAACCTGGCTCCTACTGCTACACCCAATTCCTCCTGCCATCACATCCATTGCAGCCTGCTGCTGAGGTAGCTGCTCTCAGGCCTAGCCCTGTGGTGTCCCTGCCACCCTCCGGTCTAGCCCTGTGACTGCCTTGCAACAAGAATAGGAAGTTTAGAAGCTGAAAACCTTCATTTTGGTCTACAAGTATCCCTTGTTCCCTTTCTCTTCATTTCCCTTCCAATCATCTGATGCTTTACTGACAGCTTTGAGAAGAGCTGGGCCACTCCATGTCACTGCTTCTTCACCTTGGTCTTCTCTGTCTCTTCTGTCCTTCTCTTCCCCCTGCTTGAGGTCTTCTGGCTTTGGGAGAGTAAAGGATACTACGGATTTCACTCCAGGGACTTTTGTCATGTTGGATGTCAGCTCCAAATTTCATTCTTTGGGGTCCCTGTACCCTCAGCAGTGATACTTTGGCTTTTGTTGATTACCTCCTGGTTTATTCCCCAAACCTCTCTCCTCAGCAACATTTGTGGACTCTTATTGGTTTTATCATTGGTCCTGGTTAGTACTGTTCATGCCTTGATCTCTTGGAGGCAGTTGATCTCAAAAGATGGAAGGACGAGCACTAGATAATAATAGAGCTGGGTGGATTTCTCACTGGCTGAGTGGTCAAACTAGAGAGTGGGCAGTAATGATTTGATGTCAGCTTGACAGAAGGTCTCCAGTAGAGTACTCCAGGGATCTGTGCTTGGCTCTGTGTTATTTTAAAACTTTTTTTTTTAACCAATTATTTCAAGATGTAGATGGCATGCTTATCACACCTTCAAATGACACAAGGCTGGGAGACATAACACACTGGACAGAGTGGGGATCCAAAAAGATCTTGACAAGCTCAAGCACTGGGCTAATCCAAAAAGATGAAATTCAGTAAGGATGTCAAAATTTACCCATGGATTACCAGAAAATCACCTCACAGGAAGAGGAAAACTTGGCTTGGCAACAATTTCTCTGAAAAAGATCTAGGGGCTTTGGCAGACTGCAAGTGCAAGGGGAGTGCTGAGTGACGTGTCAGCTCAGAAAGCACACTGGGCCTTGGGCTGTACTCTGCCCTGGCCAGGACACATCCCAATTAAGACTCCATTCTGGGTGCCATATCAGGAAGGAAACTGATAAGCTGGAGAGAAACCAGGAAGATGAAGGGCCTAGAGTCCATTCAGTAGGAGGCCAGGGTGAGAACTGCAGCTGCCCAGCTGGGCCCAGCATCTGCCACATGGCAGGAGTTCAAGAGATGCCTGATTGATTAATTGAGAGAAGACTGGGGGGAGAGGGCATGAGAGCCATGTAGAAGAATGGTTGGACTCAGGCAATGCAAAGAGGCAAATCAGGCTTGTGGGTAGGAACCACTTCCAACCAATGAGAGCTGTCCCCAAATGGTGCAGGGTTGCCTCAAAGGAAGTGGGAAGGCCTCTTCTTGCAGGCCTTCTAGCAGAGGCTGGATGACCACTTGCCATATAGACTGCGATGGAGATTCTTTCTATCAGATGAAAGATAAACTAGGGATTCCAAGAGGCAGAGGTGAGGAAGGAGTGAACTACAGGCATGGAGAAGGGAGATGGGAGAACAGCGATGAGAAAAGTGCCATGGGGGAGTAACAGTAGAAAGCCAGTTTGCCTGGATTAGGATGCATGAATGTAATAAGATTGGAAAGATAGGTTGGGGGGCAGGTGGTGAGGGACTTTGAATGACCCAAAGAGGAGTTTCTATTTGATCCTATGGCAATGAGGAAGCAATGAAGCTTCCTGAGTAGGAGAGGCACCTTGGAAAATTACCTTGGTGGTTGTGTGGAGGTTAGGCTGCAATGGGGAAAAGCCTGGAGGCAGGCATACCAATGAGGAGGTTACACCAAGGAGCTGAGAGAGGCCATGAGGGCCTGGACTAGGGTGGTGGCTGTGGGGCCAGAGAGGAGGGGACAGGTGCCAAGTAGTGAAACATGGGTGAGAGTGTGGCAGTGGAAGCAGAAAGTATAGAAAGCTTTTTTCTAGGAATTTGGCTATGAAGGGAAGAGAGATCCAGGCCAGTAGCTCAAGGAGGCAATAGTGTCAAAAGAAGGTATTGTCAAGGATCAGGGAGATCCAGATGTGTCTGTGTGGGGGACTTGTAAAAGGACAGTGGATAAAAAAGGAAGAGTAGAGAGAGGGAGAAGATGATGAAAAAGGAAAGCTTACAGAGGAGGCTGGAGTGAATAGGTTCAAGGACACAATGAGAGGGCTTGGCCTTGGAGAAGAGGACTATTTTCTTCCTCTGAGACTGGAGAAAAGGAGAGAAAGGGGGATGATTTTGAGAGTTGGAGGACATGAGTTCCAGTCCTGACTATGTATATGCCTTTGGTCAAGTCCCTTCCCTTCTGTGAGCTCTACTTTACTCCTCTAAAATGAGGGAATAAGTCAGTCTACACTTGAGGGTCCTTTTTGGTTCTAGATCCTATGAGGTTCCTGGGTGGCCCTTCCTTCCTTACCCTGTGCCCTCATACAAGTTCTCTTTTTCTAGTCAAAGGAGGTCTGATCAAGTTGGTTTCACTAGCTTGAAGCCCCAATCTCCAAGGTGATCCTTGGAAGCCCTATTGGTAGAGACGAAGGGAAAAAGTGAAATCAAACTGGATGGAGACATAGTAACCTTGTGTCCCATCATTCCTGGTTTTGTTCCTAGCTGTATGGCCTTGGGCAAGTCACTTAACCTTGACAGGCCTCATCTGTAAAAGGGAGATTAGAATATCTAATAGGATGCCTGTCAAGAAAGCTCCTGGGAAATCTCAAAGTGCTGCAGAAATGGGAAGACTTATTATCACTATCATTAGTTGACCTCTAAGGTCACTGTTGGCTGACCTTCTACAGTTCTGTTTTTGGAGGTGAGTTTCCCCTCTTTTCCCTGAGCATCCTCAGGGGAGGGGAGACGTTCTGGTACTAAGCTGTGGGAACTTGGGTTATATTCTTCCTCCTCCAAGCCTCAGTTTCCTCATCTGTAAAAATAAGGGGAAATAGTATTTATACTAGGGTGGAAGAGGGGAGCAGTTCAGTAATTTCAAAATGACACCGAATATGAGCAAAGAAAAGAGAAAGGAAGGAGGAAGGGCCTCAGGGCCCAGATAAACCCTGAGAGAGACAAATGGCCTGGAGACTTCTCAGGGCACAGGGCTTCAGCCTATTTTCCATGTGAATGGCATGGTCACTGTACCCAGCCTCATCTCCTTCCCGGTCAGGTTCATCTGTGGAACAGATGCCCAGAATTTGGGTCTAGAGTCACTTGAATATTTCAGCTGCCCACTGGTAGGATTTTCATAACAGCTTTAAGGTTCCAAACTGTTATATATATACATTACCTCTTCTGAGTCCCACAACAGTGAGATAGCTCAGACAGCATCACCCCCATTTTATAGATGGGTATACAGAGCCAGGAAAGTGACTTGGCCAAGGTCACAAAGCAGGGGCTGATTTGGGGTGAGTAACCAGTTCTCCTGACTTCCATGAAGCCTGGAGCAGCTCTGGTCAGAGGCTGGGTAGGGAAGGGTAGAAACCATTGATGGAGTTCTTAGGGAGGGTTCATTCATTAGCCCTCCCCTTTCCCCTGGAAACTGGCTGTGGTCTGGTCAATTCTTCAGAGAGCTCAACAGCTTCTCGCCAGAGATTTCCAATTCCTTGTGCAGGCTCATGTCACATTACCAACTCAAGAAGTGCATGTGCAGAGACAGCTGAGTTCCACCCACCCCCCAGTCAGGGAGGTGCAGCTAAGCATTTAAATGGACCACTGTAAGTGGCTTAAGCACTGGCGCCATCCATCTTCTGGGCTGCCATCCAGGGGCAGATGCTGAGAAAGTGTTAATACAGATGTAGCTGCAGGTACAGTAAAGCCTGCCCAGCTGAGGTCACAAAAGGAATAATCAGCCCTGATTCTCCAACACTGGATTCAGACTGTGGTATTGGAGAGCAGGAAGGGAGCTGAGAACACAATCCTTTAAAGGGATCTGGCCATTGAAGCCCAGAATTCCCTCCCTGCCCCACCTTGCCAGGGCCTGCATGGGGTCCCCCGAACATATCTGATGCCCAGGCCAGTTCTGTCTCTCTGTCTATTAAGAGAGAGCCACACATGAAACTACTCTCTATGCCAGTTTACCCAGCCCAGTTTCTTTTCCCAGGCCCCTTGGTGTCAAGGCTGGGAAAGGAGAGTACTACCAGAGGAACGAAGCAGGTATAAGCCAAACCCTGGAGGGGCTCAGAGTCAGTCTGCATCTGGAATTGTAGCTCTAGTCTTGCCCTTAGTTTGATGAAGGTTGGGAAAAGCAAGGTTTGGGAGAGCTGGTCAAGATGTCGGGCAGTCACTGAAGACTGGCTAGGGCCTGTCTGTGTGGAGCTACACAGGAAAGAAAGCGATGTTTTATCATCATCAACTCGAGTCCAAGGCTCTAGGAGTCAGTTCCTCATCAACAGGGAGCCAGAAGAAAAGGAGAAGAATCAGGCAGGCCTTGCAAACTTTCTATGAGTTAATTGTGAGGAGGAACTGAATGCTCACTCTGCCTCAGCAAAGTGACCACGTGGGAATGCAGCACAGAGACGAAAACTTGTTGGAGATCTATTTTCTAGGCCCAGAGGATGAGTGCTCAGAAGGACTAGGATTCAGGAATCCTGGAATGCTAAAACCCCAGGAGAAGAGTTTCTAGCCCATCACATGGGACTCATCCCCTGTATCCAGAATGGTACTACCACATCTTCTATTAGAACCTTCTATGTATATCCATCATTGACACTAGGTGAACAAGATTGGTCCCATTTTGCATACTGAGAAATTGAGGCCAAAGAGATTCAGGATGTTGCCTACTGCCAGACTCAGGAAGGCCTGGCCCTTAATAAATTTTGTATTGATTGACTGATAATAGGTTTGCTATCCTAAAGAAATCATTCTTTATCTTGGGAACATAAATTGTTCTAGGGAAGCTAATAGACTCCCACTGCTTAAAAAAAACAGACTCAACTACTATTAAAAAAAGGATACATCAAACCAGGGACCTCACTACTAGTTCTGATCAATCCAATGACCCCAAAGCAGGTCCTGTGGCTCTTAGAGGCACATCCTGCCAGAGAATGGGAGGTTCATAAACAGGGCAGCTGGACCACTGGCCAGCAGGAAGGGGTGGTAGTTGGGGAGGGAAGAAGATTTAATGAACTACTAGTAGACAAGGGAAGGCAGGGAACAAAAGGATTATTCTTCCCTTATGGCAGCCCAAGGCTGGAAGGCTGCCTTCCTCATGGCCTGGATGAGAGGGAGGGAAATCAGGGCCAGCAGCACAACAGAGATAACTGAAAAGTGCTTTGTGCAGGGGGCCCAGATAGGGCTAAAAGATGCTTCCGCTCTGCCTGGGGGAGATTCAAGGCCAACGCAACTGGGGACCTTGGCAGGGTTGGGAGGAAAAAGGGGGGCCATCCAACCAGGAAGCTAAGAGTTACAAGCTCTAGGAAAGGGATAGGGTTCAGATCTGTCCCTTCCCAACTTGTTGGTCTGTGATACGTACATTGGGGCCACCCAAGCAACTCATGAGTGATCTAAGAGAAGCTCAAAGGGGAAGGCCCAGTAGGCAGGAGCAAAGGACAAAAGAAAAGGGGAAAAGACAGCTTCAGGCAGGCCCCAGCAATACTGAAATAGAGAAAGAACCTCAGAGGTCCTGGTTAGAGTCTCAATAAAAAGAAACAGCATTAGATTACCTCATGAGGAAAGCCAAATGGCTTTTCATTGCTACCTTTCCTCCCCCTACCCCTGATATTTGGTTGTAGGTGAATAGACACACGACAGCACAGGCCTAGTCCCTGTTGGTCAGTGATGATATTGAAGGGATGACACATAGATGGTGACTAGCAGGTATTCTCCATTTTCAGTGAGGAAAGGACAAAAGAGAACAGTTTGAAATGTAAGCAGGAGAGAATGATGAGAGATCCTGGCTAGACTATCTTCTCACCTTAACTGTGGTCCCATATCTCCAAAGGCCGTCTCTACGTGGGTCTCCTCCTCTGTGCCTACTTTCTTCAAGGCCCAACTCAGAAGTAACCTTTTTTCCTGGTCACCACAGCCTACAGAATGGATCTCTCCCTTCTACAGCACTGTCTACGTTCTATTTAGTGGACACTGGGACTGAGGCTATTTTCATGTGTGTGTGTCCTGTCTTTCCTCCAGATTGTGAACTCCCCATCTCCATGACAGTTATTCAAGCACCCTCACCCCCAAGTCTTCTCAGGCTAAACATCTCAAGTTCCTTCACCTGATCCTTACACAGCCTGATCCTAGATGGCACGGGTTTAAATCCTCTCCTGGGAGCCCTCTTTGAATTGGCTTCTAGCTTTTCAGGGTCTGACTTTAATGACATGATCTGACTAGAAGAGGGCAGAGGGCATTCCCCCTCCTTCATCCTGGAATCTCTGCTTCTGTCAATGTACCCCAAGGCTGCCCTCATTTGCGGGGCAGCCACTGCACAGACACTGCGGAATCCTACAGAATTTCCATCTACTCAAAGCCCCATGACCTACCTTCAAACTGTATCTATCTCCCTCAGACTATGATG